>NC_091311.1:28293229-28353229 GCF_038502225.1 Cherax quadricarinatus | reverse complement strand
CCCGCCTGCGTTCCAGGGAATACAGGTTTAGGAACCTCAAGTGCTCCCAGTAATTGAGGTGTTTTATCTCCGTTATGCGCGCCGTGAAGGTTCTCTGTACATTTTCTAGGTCAGCAATTTCACCTGCCTTGAAAGGTGCTGTTAGTGTGCAGCAATATTCCAGCCTAGATAGAACAAGTGACCTGAAGGGAGTCATCATGGGCTTGGCCTCCCTAGTTTTGAAGGTTCTCATTATCCATCCTGTCATTTTTCTAGCAGATGCGATTGATACAATGTTATGGTCCTTGAAGGTGAGATCCTCCGACATGATCACTCCCAGGTCTTTGACGTTGGTGTTTCGCTCTATTTTGTGGCCAGAATTTGTTTTGTACTCTGATGAAGATTTAATTTCCTCGTGTTTACCATATCTGAATAATTGAAATTTCTCATCGTTGAACTTCATATTGTTTTCTGCAGCCCACTGAAAGATTTGGTTGATGTCCGCCTGGAGCTTTGCAGTGTCTGCAATGGAAGACACTGTCATGCAGATTCGGGTGTCATCTGCAAAGGAAGACACGGTGCTGTGGCTGACATCCTTGTCTATGTCGGATATGAGGATGAGGAACAGGGGTGAGTATAACACCGAGCACGTCTCCGGAAGTACACAACCAGATAACTGCAGCATATGGGCGCCTGGCAAACCTGAGAACAGTGTTCCGATACCTTAGTAAGGAATCGTTCAAGACACTACCCTGTGTACGTCAGGCCCATACTGGAGTATGCAGCACCAGTTTGTAACCCACACCTGGTCAAGCACGTCAAAAAATTAGAGAAAGTGCATAGGTTTGCAACAAGGCTAGTTTCAGAGCTAAGGAGAATGTCCTACGAAGAAAGATTAAGGGAAATCGACCTGACGACACTGGATGACAGGAGGGTTAGGGGAGACATGATAACGGCATATGAATACTGCGTGGAATAGATAAGGTGGATAGATATGGGATACAGAGACAAGGGCCACAACTGGAAGTTGAACACTCAGATGAGTCAAAGGGATGTTAGGAAGTATTTCTTCAGTCATAGAGTTGTCAGGAAGTGGAATAGTCTAGGAAGTGATGTAGTGGAGGCAGGAACCATACATAGTTTTAAGACAAGCTATGATAAAGCTCATGGAGCAGAGAGAGAACCTAGTAGCAATCAGTGAAGAAGCGGGGCCAAGAGCTGAGTCTCGACCCCTGCAACCACGATTAGGTGAGTACAATTAGGTGAGTGTACACACACATGTCGTCAGGGCAGTGGGGGTCTGTTTCCTGCTGTCTGTTGGCTCTCTCAGAGAAAGCCAACAGCAGGTAAGAAAACTTACCCTCACTCCTGATGATGCACTGAGAAATGTGAAAGTAATTGAACTAAAGATTTCCCCCCCCCCTTCCCCCGTGGCTTGTCTTGCAAATTTAAGATCGCCTGTTTACGACTGTCTGCATATATCTGTATATATTCTGTGGGTCGGTGCCAGTGTGGTTGCGCTTTCGTGTGAGTAATATTGCCTCTGTTGTTACTTATCAGTTGACAAAGGCACTTGTCGATTCACACTTGGCCTTGTCGGCTCCCTGTTTTCTAGATATCGTTTTAATTTGTCGTTGTGAACTCAGTGTTATGGCAAGTGGATGCATTTACGAAAAGTTTAATATATGTACACGACAGAAGAAGGGGCCTTCTGTCCTGTGTTAAATGGTACAGGCATCCCGTTTTCAGTTTAGTCTACCCTTGTTTTATCATCGCCCCTTGAACATAGAGAAAACATTTTCTGTGATATAATCGCTTATACTATCCTTTTTATTTGATGATTTGATGATTCGTAGCCGTCTACTCCTACAGATCCTGGGGGAGGCTTCCTCCGTCCACTCCTACACATCCTGGGGAAGGCCTCCTCCGTCCACTCCTACACATCCTGGGGGAGGCCTCCTTCGTCCACTCCTACAGATTCTGAGGGAAGCCGCCTCCTTCGTGCCTTTGACTGTCACTCCCCATCTAACCCCAATATGTAAAAGAAGAATCCCCAGCTCGATACCATAATGCCCTCGTTTAGGCTGGGGCTTGGTACCTCTCCCTTCTCAAAGCCCTGCGCTGCCTTTGATCATCCGCCGGTTACCAAATTGAGTGGGATCTCCTGCGATGGATGAGATGACAATTGATACTGAAACTTGGAATCGGACCCTCTTTTACGGGGAGAACTTTGTCAACACGCATTTGCAATGGTAAAAGTTGGGGTATTTGCTCAAAGATCAGCCGCTCGAAGCAATTTCAGTGAGAGAGAGAGAGAATGAGAGAGAGACAGAGAGACAGAGAGAGAGAGAGACAGAGCCAGAGCAAATGAAATTGTTGGACGATAGATGGCTCTAACTTCATCCTGTTCCCTATTCCTATGTTCCATAGCAATAAAATTGCTTTGCAAATGAGCCGAAGTAGGTAGCAGCTCTTACTTTGCAAATAAATGTCGAAACTCTTAACCTTACCCTCTAAACTTCTCTCATGTAAATAAAAAATATGTAAAAAATATGTAAATGAGAAATAGCTCTACTGCATTTACAACTTACTGCAATAAAAAAATCCATCTATGGTAGAATGGCACTTGGTGTAGAGAAAATCTTTAATATTAGGTAAACATTTTGGTCTGTATAGAGCTTTATTAAATCATGACAAAGCTCTACCTAGAGCGAAATGTTGTCTATAAACTTGTTTCTGCCATAGTTGTCAGCAGTGCTTGGTATACAACAAAGTAATGGCATGTTTATAGGAAGAATTAATTACCATGAAGAGAGTGAGCTTCACTGGCACTATGAAGAGTGAGCTTCACTGGCACTATGAAGAGTGAGCTTCACTGGCACTATGAAGAGTGAGCTTCACTGGCACTATGAAGAGTGAGCTTCACTGGCACTATGAAGAGTGAGCTTCACTGGCACTATGAAGAGTGAGCTTCACCGGCACTATGAAGAGTGAGCTTCACTGGCACTATGAAGAGTGAGCTTCACTGGCACTATGAAGAGTGAGCTTCACTGGCACTATGAAGAGTGAGCTTCACTGGCACTATGAAGAGTGAGCTTCACTGGCACTATGAAGAGTGAGCTTCACTGGCACTATGAAGAGTGAGCTTCACTGGCACTATGAAGAGAGTGAGCTTCACTGGCACTATGAAGAGAGTGAGCTTCACTGGCACTATGAAGAGTGAGCTTCACTGGCACTATGAAGAGTGAGCTTCACTGGCACTATGAAGAGAGTGAGCTTCACTGGCACTATGAAGAGAGTGAGCTTCACTGGCACTATGAAGAGAGTGAGCTTCACTGGCACTATGAAGAGTGAGCTTCACTGGCACTATGAAGAGTGAGCTTCACTGGCACTATGAAGAGTGAGCTTCACTGGCACTATGAAGAGAGTGAGCTTCACTGGCACTATGAAGAGAGTGAGCTTCACTGGCACTATGAAGAGAGTGAGCTTCACTGGCACTATGAAGAGAGTGAGCTTCACTGGCACTATGAAGAGTGAGCTTCACTGGCACTATGAAGAGAGTGAGCTTCACTGGCACTATGAAGAGTGAGCTTCACTGGCACTATGAAGAGAGTGAGCTTCACTGGCACTATGAAGAGAGTGAGCTTCACTGGCACTATGAAGAGAGTGAGCTTCACTGGCACTATGAAGAGTGAGCTTCACTGGCACTATGAAGAGAGTGAGCTTCACTGGCACTATGAAGAGTGAGCTTCACTGGCACTATGAAGAGTGAGCTTCACTGGCACTATGAAGAGAGTGAGCTTCAGTAGATGGAATATACAAACAGGAGAGGACTTGGGTGTCCACATCGAGGTTATCTGCTAAGAACTGTCTTCTACCTAGATTAAGGACTGTTCTGTATCATCTAGTCAAGATTTGAAAAGCAGAAGGCTCTCTCCCCTCTCTTAGTGCGGCTGATGCTGTTCCTCTACCTCAAGCTGTGCATGCAACTATGCTTGCAACTTAAACTCACTCTCTCTCTCTCTGGTAAATATTTGTCATTGTGCTTAGACGACGTTTCGACCAGTACTGAGATTTATCATGTCTTGTTTTGTTGCCTCAGCCACTACAAGTACCGTCATGTTGTGAAATATTTAATCAATAGCTGAATCACTGGTGTTACTTAGTGGCAGCAACGTTAACATAAATTCTTGATCACCACTCAGATCTCTCTCTCTCTCTCTCTCTCTCTCTCTCTCTCTCTCTCTCTCCCTCCCTCCCTCTCTTTGTCCTTCCCTTACGTTTCGAGCACTCAATCAATTATATATATATATATATATATATATATATATATATATATATATATATATATATATATATATATATATACATATATATATATATGTCGTGCCGAATAGGTAAAACTGGTCAGTTAGCAAGAACTCATTTAAAATTAAGTCCTTCCTAAAATTTTCTCTTATGCGTTTAAAGATACATTTTATTTTATTTACGTTAATGTAAAAATTTATGATTTTGTACCAAACGAACCTTAAAAACTTACCTAACCTTATTATAACAAGCGCAGTTTAATTTAGCATAATTCAACTAAATATATTTTAGATAAGATTATAATAATTTAATAAACAAACTAAATTAAATATATTTTTTTTCGTTAGGCTCAGAATGATTTTTGCGAAATTATTGCATACACAAATTTTCGCTTGTCTTATTCGGCCAAGAAGAGCGTTGCTATTTAAGCCAAAATCGCAAGTTTTACCTATTCGACGCGACATATATATATATATATATATATATATATATATATATATATATATATATATATATATAAAATTATTGTAACCTCGAACGAGTGGTATTGATTAACAACAACACTGCTACTAGCCAAGGACTCGAACCCATGATGTTTTGGCCCGTTTCATGGTAAGCGAAAATCACATGACGCTCTAACCCACAGAACCATCAAATCCTACAAGATCTTACCAAGCACCCAACCAAGCTAGGTATCTTACCCTTGGTCCGAGGACATATGGTGGTGTGGGTGCCTCTGAGCTAATTTCATTCTACTCCGTTTGGTGTACTAGCCCACACCACAGTATGTCCCAGGACCAAGGGTAACACATCTAGCTTGCTGGGTGCTTGGTTCTTGGAGGATTTGGTGGTCCTGTGGGTTAGAGCATCATGTGATTTTCGCTCACTATGAGGCGGGCCAAAACATCATAAGTTCGAGTCCTTTACTAGTCCGAGCGTTGTTATTGATTATATATACATATATATATATATATATATATATATATATATATATATATATATATATGCAGTACCAGTTTGGA
This sequence comes from Cherax quadricarinatus, assembly GCF_038502225.1. Classification (NCBI taxonomy): domain Eukaryota; kingdom Metazoa; phylum Arthropoda; class Malacostraca; order Decapoda; family Parastacidae; genus Cherax; species Cherax quadricarinatus. The sequence goes on along the minus strand of NC_091311.1, from coordinate 28,347,920 downwards.
ACCCACACCTGGTCAAGCACCTCAAGAAATTAGAGAAAGTGCAACGGTTTGCAACGAAAGTAGTTCCGTAGCAAAGGGGCATGTTCTACGAGGACACGTTAAGGGAAATCGACCTGACGACACTGGAGGAAAGGAGGAATAAGGGGGACATGATAGCGACATATAAAACACTGTGAGGAATTGACAAGGACAGAGACAGGATGTTCCAGAGATGGGACACAGCAACAAGGGCCCACAATTGGAAGTTGAAGACTCATTTGAGTCAAAGGGATGTTAGGAAGTATTTCTTCAGTCATAGAGTTGCCAGGAAGTGGAATAGTCTGGAAAGTGGTGTAGTGGAGGCAGGATCTAGTCATAGCTCTAAGTAGAGGTATGATAAGGCTCGCGGAGAAGGGAGAGAGTGGGCCTAGTAGCAACTAGCGAAGAGGCGGGGCCAGGAGCTGTGAATAGACCCCTGCAACCACAATTAGGCGAGTACACACACACACAGACCATACATAGCTTTAAGATAAGGTATGATAAAGCTCATGGAGCAGGGAGAGAGAGGACCTAGTAGCACTCGGTGAAGAGGCGGGGCCAGGAGCTGAGTATCGACCCCTGCAACCACAATTAGGTGCGTATACACACAGTATTTTTAATGCAAATGTAAAGGAGAATTACAGTCTTAATTAAAGACCTAAATACTGTCGGTAGGTCTTGAAGCTAAGATACGACCACACCACCTTTCTCCTCCTCGGTAACTCCGGACATGTGGATTTATAGACACACCCTTCGTGTCTCGTTGAAGACAAAGACACAGGCTATCGAACACATTTTTACTGGGAAAAGATTTTGCTCTGTTTAAATGTTGAACGCTTGTTCTGCAACTTGTGATGTTGTTCTGCTGTGATATTGTTCTTCTGTGATGTGCTTCTGCTGTGATGTTCTGCTGTGATGTTGCTCTGCTGTGATGTTTCTCTGTTTTGATGTTCTGTTGTGACGTTTTGCTGTGATGTTGCTTTGCTGTGATGTTCTGCTGTGACACTGTTTCCATACTTTTGTTACTGATGCTATACGATACAAACAAGTTGATTAATAAGACACATGTGCAATAATTATCTTCATTGCCTAAGCGTTCCTGTATTCTGCAGTTGAATACAAGCGTGTATAGCACTGGAGACAGTAGAAATAGTAATTTGAAAGTTATCTGTCTCTCACTTCGACAGAAGGTGGTCAGTTCCTCAGCCGTGTAGGTGATACAGTGCTGTTTGGGTATCTGTTTGTTTTGGTTTAGTCTTTGACACAACTTGTTTTTGTAGTATTTCTGATCCTCTGTGTTGTTTGTTGCGTGATTTCCATGTTTTGCAATATTCAAATGATAAAGAACCTGATGACTAGAAAAGTCAAAATACCATAGCTGGAATAACTCACAAATAACCCGCAGAGTTGTGACCTAACAATGGTCAGGATAGACCGAAGCGTCATCCTAAGGTTCCTTCCTCTCCAACGTGCGGGTTACTTGTGGAAAGAACTTGAAATTTCGATAACTAAAGTAACGGAAATTGATTAAGACTGACTTCGACGTGTATGCGTGCTGGTCAGCTTTCATAATGTATCTATCGTTCAGTATATCCACACGCTTTGTTCACGTCGCTCTGTAAAGTACATTCTGTGTGTCTGTATACATTATACACTCGGCTATGTGACGTGCATTATATCATTCAGAATATCCATGTACATTATGGAATCCTTTTGGAGATTTTTCTCTAGGTATTATTTATTTTCCTATGCTACGTATATCATCTCAGTTACTGCTTTCCTGGGTATCAAAACCTCCTCGAACGTCTTCCAAAATGACCTCCAAAATAACTATTAGCACCAGATAAATCAACCAAAACAGAACAGTAGTAATATGGTCACGATTTCCACCAATAGAATATCGCAGTTGGAAAATTAAACTTTTGTAAATAGTGATAAATGCATTGGCAGTCGATTCACATCCAGTAAATTCTGTAATAAGTTCAATCACGTATCGAGACATGAAATATTAAGTACTTACAGCTCTCCAACAAAGCCTCGAAAATGGAGTATCCCAGCAAATTCATCCATCATATGAGTCATTTTGCTCAAGGATCTGGCTGGTTCTTGCATGACACGCCAAGCAATGTTTCCTTATGGTGCAGATAATGTTACCACTTCGTAACCTACATTTATGATCCATCTCCGACACTTATATTCGTCCCGCTTGCCTTCGACCGCTTGTTGAAGTTCACATGTGAAGTAGAAAAAGAAACAGAAAAAGAAATATGATTACCTATCGAGGGTGTGATTGTTGAGGCCGTTAAGTGCAAGCCGATGAGGTAGAGATGTGAATCCTATACTCCACACCGTATTGACTATCAGATCCCATGCTTTATGGGCAATCCGATGCTCTTTTTTTTCGCTCTTACGTTCGCTTCTGTTTATAGTGTTTGTTGTATCGGATCTTGAGAGGCTTGGGAGAGTTGGTATTCCGATATTTCATGAGCGCATTTAGTGCAGATTTACGGGGTATGAACGAAGATAAACATTTACCTTGAATTGATCGAGGGCTAAGAATTCATGATTACACTACAGATTCGTTTTTGTACACACACGCACACACACACACACACACACACACACACACACACACACACACACACACACACACACACACACACACACACACACACACACACACACACACACACACACACACACACACGGGGCCAGGAGCTCGGACTCGACCCCCGCAACCTCAACTAGGTGAGTACACACACTAGCTGGTATTAAGACCTGATCTATGACAGACTGATCGGTATCCAAATGTCGGCTAAATGCAAGAACTGATAGTCTCTCCCTCACCTGGCTACCCTGAAAGCCCAGCAAGTAGGTATACATTTGACAATAACCAGAAGGAAAATAAAATGAAAAGATCAATCAATAATGTAGAGAGAAGACGAGGACTGACACTATTTAGATTTAACAACAGCTGGTTTGAAGAGCAAAATGAATGAGGAATGGGAAAGTTAATTACTCTCTTGAAAGAAGTTGTGCAAAAAGAAAGTAAGGGATGAAAGCTTAGAATGGTAGAAAATTGTAACTGCAACTGAAAAGAGCAAATACTGGATGATGCAATGAAAATGCTGAAGGTGGTTCTGAGAAAGTAAGACAAAAGTACGGGAGAGGCAGTGATAGTGCAGGGGAAAGGTGAATGAACAGAAGAATCAGGAAGGGACAATAGAGAAATAACTTTAGTAGATGTGCTGAGAAGAGACCAGGAAGCAGAGAGAATGAGAAAGCGAGGTAACTAATGACAACAGACAGGATAGATTAAGCCCCTGTGAGCGATACGTTTCTTGAATAAACATGATGGTACTACGCATGTCTTATTTGCACTCCGAGAGTTGTAGATGTTTCTCCCTCTTTTCTCCTGTCTCCCCTTTCTTTCATATTTTTTGTTTCTCCCATTGCATTCTCTTTTGTCTTTCTACTCTCAGTCTTTATTATCTTCTCCCTCTTGCTTCATCACCTTTCATCTCTCGGAGCTCCTTTTTTTTCTCTCTCTTCCCTCTTCATCTTTCCCCTCCCTATCTTTGCTCTTTTATCTCTCCAATGTGCCTTTTCTCCTTATTGCTTCTTTCCCCAATCTTCATCTTTCTCTCTTCCCTCTCCCTACATCTTTTCATTTTCTTCTCACCTTTCCCCCTCTTATCTCTTCTGTCTTCCTTTTTCTCAGTTCCTCATTTCCTTATAACTCCCCCTTCCCTCTCCCTCTATTTCTCTCGCTCCCCTCTCTCTCCCTCTCTCCTCCCTTGTCTTTTCCCTCCTTCTCTCTCTAGTCTTCTTATCTGTCTTCTTATTTCTCTTTCATCTTTTTTATTTCTGTCCTTTTCTTTATTTTCCTTCCTCCCGACTTCTCCTTATCTTTTTTAACTCTCTTCTTCACGCTTTCTCTGTTCACTACAGCTCCTTGAATCAAGGCTCAGACCAGCTGGTGAGTGGTGCCCTCACCACCACCTGTACCAGCTGTCTGGGAAACGCCAGGCGCATGCGAGAGAGCAGAGATGAAGAAGAAAAATGAAAGAGGAAGAGGAGGATGCAAGAGTAGAAAGGGGATAAGGGAGAAGAAAATAATATGAGAAGAAAGGTGAAAGAGGGAAGAGGAGGTAAAAGCGGAAAGAGAGGAAATACACACACCACACACACACACACACACACACACACACACACACACACACGCACACACACGCACACACACACACACGCACACACACACACACACACACACACACACACACACACACACACACACACACACACACACACACACACACACACACACATAACCTTCCCTTCCTTGTCTCCCTCCCTCCCTCCCTCCCTCCCTCCCTCTCTCGTCTTTGGATCAACCCATGTGTCTAGTGGACATTAAAAATCAACATTTTTGGGTCATTTTGGTCAATATTTGTGGGGAGGTCTTTTTTTTTTTTTGAAGCAGCTTCTGCTCTTGTGTGTGTGGAAGTGGGGTTACCGTGTTTGGATGTGGGTTTACTGTGTTTGGAGAGGGTGTTTGTTTGTCTGTGTTTGTGTGTGTACTCACCCAGCTTGTTTGCTTGTAGCTCAGGTAGAGCCTTTGGCTCACAACCGAAAGGTTCTGAGTTCAAATCACCTAGCAGTAAATAGGTACCTGGGTGTTAGTCTACTGTTGTGGATGGCTTTTTTAGAGGGACGAGGCTGAGGGTAGTAACTCACAGCTAAGGTTAGGCTTCGAAATAAACTGAAGTATAATAACAGCTTTTTCTTGTAAACTGAGCTTTAAAAAAATAATTACCAAATGGTATATGCGAGTTTAGAGCTTCGGCTCTTGTTAACTTCTTGTAAAATTGGTAGTTCTTGGCCTTGGCTATCATATCTTCTTTTGAATTAGCTTCGAGTTTGCTTTTGCGAACTACTCGCTGGCTCATTCAACTTATTCCCGTTGGTATTATGATTACAGTTACGGAGAAGTGCTAAGTTATACCCCAAAAAGAGATATACACCTATTTTTCGTCGTGGGTATCTTCAAAATTTTACAAAATGATCACTGATGCCATAGTTGCATTCATGGAATCCTGTATTAGAGACTCGTAAAGGTAATAAATCTGTAAGAGTACATTGGTCTACCAACAATTCCAGGTTCACTGATGGATGAATACGGTGCGACAGTAGTGTGCTCGAGGACAAGTCTGTTGGAGTATGAGCGAGGTAACATTTATGAAGGGGTTCAGGGAAACCGGCAGGCCGGACGTGAGTCCTGGAGATGGGAAGTACAGTGTCTGCACTCTGAAGGAGGGATGTTAATGTTGCAGTTTTATAACTGTAGTACAAGCGCGTCTCTGGCAAAACAGTGATGGAGTGAATAATAATTAAAGTTTTTCTTTTTCGGGCCACCCTGCCTTGGTGGGAAACGGCCGATGTGTTAATAAAAATAAAATCTTAATTTTAGTATAAAAATTGGAATATCCTAAGAATACGTAAAAAACTTGCAAAACCTGAAAAAAATTGCAATATAATGAGGGTTTTCATTTCATATATAAGCCGCTGATGGCTGCCCGTCCTGTGATGTAAAAGCTGTCTTCTAGCTGTCTTTGTAGTTGGGTCAGGTGAACATAAGAAAGGAGGAACACTGCAGTAGACCTACTGACCCATGCGAGGCAAGTCCAACTCACACCCATCCACACCCACTCGTGTATTCATCTAACCTAAAGGGGCTTGAAAACATCAGTCTTGAAAATAACAACAGTGAGGCTTCCGACATCTCTCTGGGGTTGGTGGAATGGCAGGTCCGACAAGATCAAGGTCAAGGCGATAGATGAGTCGCCTTGCACAGTATACTATCTGGTCCGGAGAGTGATACATACTCGTGGTGCTTGACAGGTCTTGTGTCTTCCCTCTCGCTTCCTCCCTCCCTCTCCCTTCCTTCCCCTATTCCCCTCGCTTCTTCCTTCTCTCCCACCCTCTCTTTGATTCATTTTCTGCACGTCGGAGCTGGCGTCAGAAGTCTCACCCTAATTGTGTTCGTCGTTGTCTCTCTCAAGGGTTGAAAGGTGAAGTAAAGTTGGAGGGAGAGAAGGGTTGAAAGGAGGGGAAGGAAGGCTGGATGGAGGGAAGAGTTGGAGGCAGGCGACCGTTGAATGAATAGAGGAAGGCATGAGGAAAAGAAGAGCTATTGAGAAGGGAAAGAGCTGTTGGGAATGGGGTGAATAACTAGAGGAATAGGGAAAGTAAAATGTCTGCAGGCTGCAGACAAGTGAAATGAATAATAGGAGAAAGATAAAGGAAGCGGGTAGCAGAAGGGCTGGAAGAAAGGGAAAGCAGAAGTAGGGTAAGCAAGGGTAGGGAAATGAGTAGGAAAAACAATGAATGAACTAAGGGAGGTAAACTCTCTATACTTCAAGGATCCTAATCTTTTTCAAAACCCTCTCTTCAAAATCAGGGTAATTGATGACTGACCCGTAAATATCTTCAACAAAATACCTTAAATTAACTTTGACAGAGACCTTGCCAGAGACCAGGAGGCCTGTTCTCTGGCAAGGTCTCTGGGTAGGCCTGTTCTCTGGCAAGGTCTCTGGGTAGGCCTGTTCTCTGGCAAGGTCTCTGGGTAGGCCTGTTCTCTGGCAAGGTCTCTGGGTAGGCCTGTTCTCTGGCAAGGTCTCTGGGTAGGGCCGCGATGACCTCCATATATATATATATATATATATATATATATATATATATATATATATATATATATATATATATATATATATATATATATATATATATATATATATATATATATATATATGCAATAAGATCACAGTAAACAGGTGATTTCAGAATATGCAAAACAACCACTCTGAAAGAATAGAGAAATTCCAAGCGCTTTCGTGACTACTCACATTATCAAGGAACTAAGATAGTTCCTTGATAATGTGAGTAGTCACGAAAGCGCTTGGAATTTCTCTATTCTTTCAGAGTGGTTGTTTTGCATATATATATATATATATATATATATATATATATATATATATATATGTCTTGCCGAATATGTAAAACTGGTCAATTAGCAAGAACTCATTTAAAATTAAGTCCTTTTTAAAATTTTCTCTTATACGTTTAAAGATATATTTTTTTCATTAATGTTGATGTAAAAATTTATAATTTTGCACCAAAAGGAATTTAGAAAACTTACCTAACCTTATTACAACAAGAACAATTTATTCTAGCCTAACCCAACTAAATTTTTTTTTTTTTTATTATCACACCGGCCGATTCCCACCAAGGCAGGGTGGCCCGAAAAAGAAAAACTTTCACCATCATTCACTCCATCACTGTCTTGCCAGAAGGGTGCTTTACACTACAGTTTTTAAACTGCAACATTAACACCCCTCCTTCAGAGTGCAGGCACTGTACTTCCCATCTCCAGGACTCAAGTCCGGCCTGCCGGTTTCCCTGAATCCCTTCATAAATGTTACTTTGCTCACACTCCAACAGCACGTCAAGTATTAAAAACCATTTGTCTCCATTCACTCCTATCAAACACGCTCACGCATGCCTGCTGGAAGTCCAAGCCCCTCGCACACAAAACCTCCTTTACCCCCTCCCTCCAACCCTTCCTAGGCCGACCCCTACCCCGCCTTCCTTCCACTACAGACTGATACACTCTTGAAGTCATTCTGTTTCGCTCCATTCTCTCTACATGTCCGAACCACCTCAACAACCCTTCCTCAGCCCTCTGGACAACAGTTTTGGTAATCCCGCACCTCCTCCTAACTTCCAAACTACGAATTCTCTGCATTATATTCACACCACACATTGCCCTCAGACATGACATCTCCACTGCCTCCAGCCTTCTCCTCGCTGCAACATTCATCACCCACGCTTCACACCCATATAAGAGCGTTGGTAAAACTATACTCTCATACATTCCCCTCTTTGCCTCCAAGGACAAAGTTCTTTGTTTCCACAGACTCCTAAGTGCACCACTCACTCTTTTTCCCTCATCAATTCTATGATTCACCTCATCTTTCATAGACCCATCCGCTGACACGTCCACTCCCAAATATCTGAATACGTTCACCTCCTCCATACTCTCTCCCTCCAATCTGATATCCAATCTTTCATCACCTAATCTTTTTGTTATCCTCATAACCTTACTCTTTCCTGTATTCACCTTTAATTTTCTTCTTTTGCACACCCTACCAAATTCATCCACCAATCTCTGCAACTTCTCTTCAGAATCTCCCAAGAGCACAGTGTCATCAGCAAAGAGCAGCTGTGACAACTCCCACTTTGTGTGTGATTCTTTATCTTTTAACTCCACGCCTCTTGCCAAAACCCTCACATTTACTTCTCTTACAACCCCATCTATAAATATATTAAACAACCACGGTGACATCACACATCCTTGTCTAAGGCCTACTTTTACTGGGAAAAAATTTCCCTCTTTCCTACATACTCTAACTTGAGCCTCACTATCCTCGTAAAAACTCTTCACTGCTTTCAGTAACCTACCTCCTACACCATACACTTGCAACATCTGCCACATTGCCCCCCTATCCACCCTGTCATACGCCTTTTCCAAATCCATAAATGCCACAAAGACCTCTTTAGCCTTATCTAAATACTGTTCACTTATATGTTTCACTGTAAACACCTGGTCCACACACCCCCTACCTTTCCTAAAGCCTCCTTGTTCATCTGCTATCCTATTCTCCGTCTTACTCTTAATTCTTTCAATTATAACTCTACCATACACTTTACCAGGTACACTCAACAGACTTATCCCCCTATAATTTTTGCACTCTCTTTTATCCCCTTTGCCTTTATACAGAGGAACTATGCATGCTCTCTGCCAATCCCTAGGTACCTTACCCTCTTCCATACATTTATTAAATAATTGCACCAACCACTCCAAAACTATATCCCCACCTGCTTTTAACATTTCTATCTTTATCCCATCAATCCCGGCTGCCTTACCCCCTTTCATTTTACCTACTGCCTCACGAACTTCCCCCACACTCACAACTGGCTCTTCCTCACTCCTACAAGATGTTATTCCTCCTTGCCCTATACACGAAATCACAGCTTCCCTATCTTCATCAACATTTAACAATTCCTCAAAATATTCCTTCCATCTTCCCAATACCTCTAACTCTCCATTTAATAACTCTCCTCTCCTATTTTTAACTGACAAATCCATTTGTTCTCTAGGCTTTCTTAACTTGTTAATCTCACTCCAAAACTTTTTCTTATTTTCAACAAAATTTGTTGATAACATCTCACCCACTTAATACTAAATACTAAACAAACACAGTGAAATACATTTTTTTCGTTAGGTTCAGAATGATTTTGGCGAAATTATTGCATACACAAATTTTCACTTGTCCTATATGGCAAGATGAGCGTTGCTATTTAAGCCAAGATCGCAAGTTCTGCCTATTCGGCACGACATATATATATATATATATATATATATATATATATATATATATATATATATATATATATATATATATATATATATATATATATATAAATGTTATATAGAAATGTTAAAAGCAGGTGGGGATATAGTTTTGGAGTGGTTGGTGCAATTATTTAATAAATGTATGGAAGAGGGTAAGGTACCTAGGGATTGGCAGAGAGCATGCATAGTTCCTTTGTATAAAGGCAAAGGGGATAAAAGAGAGTGCAAAAATTATAGGGGGATAAGTCTGTTGAGTATACATGGCAAAGTGTATGGTAGAGTTATAATTGAAAGAATTGAGAGTAAGACGGAGAATAGGATAGCAGATGAACAAGGAGGCTTTAGGAAAGGTAGGGGGTGTGTGGACCAGGTGTTTACAGTGAAACATATAAGTGAACAGTATTTAGATAAGGCTAAAGAGGTCTTTGTGGCATTTATGGATTTGGAAAAGGCGTATGACAGGGTGGATAGCGGGGCAATGTGGCAGATGTTGCAAGTGTATGGTGTAGGAGGTAGGTTACTGAAAGCAGTGAAGAGTTTTTACGAGGATAGTGAGGCTCAAGTTAGAGTATGTAGGAAAGAGGGAAATTTTTTCCCAGTAAAAGTAGGCCTTAGACAAGGATGTGTGATGTCACCGTGGTTGTTTAATATATTTATAGATGGGGTTGTAAGAGAAGTAAATGCGAGGGTCTTGGCAAGAGGCGTGGAGTTAAAAGATAAAGAATCACACACAAAGTGGGAGTTGTCACAGCTGCTCTTTGCTGATGACACTGTGCTCTTGGGAGATTCTGAAGAGAAGTTGCAGAGATTGGTGGATGAATTTGGTAGGGTGTGCAAAAGAAGAAAATTAAAGGTGAATACAGGAAAGAGTAAGGTTATGAGGATAACAAAAAGATTAGGTGATGAAAGATTGGATATCAGATTGGAGGGAGAGAGTATGGAGGAGGTGAACGTATTCAGATATTTGGGAGTGGACGTTTCAGAGGATGGGTCTATGAAAGATGAGGTGAATCATAGAATTGATGAGGGAAAAAGAGTGAGTGGTGCACTTAGGAGTCTGTGGAGACAAAGAACTTTGTCCTTGGAGGCAAAGAGGGGAATGTATGAGAGTATAGTTTTACCAACGCTCTAATATGGGTGTGAAGTGTGGGTGATGAATGTTGCAGCGAGGAGAAGGCTGGAGGCAGTGGAGATGTCATGTCTGAGGGCAATGTGTGGTGTGAATATAATGCAGAGAATTCGTAGTTTGGAAGTTAGGAGGAGGTGCGGGATTACCAAAACTGTTGTCCAGAGGGCTGAGGAAGGGTTGTTGAGGTGGTTCGGACATGTAGAGAGAATGGAGCGAAACAGAATGACTTCAAGAGTGTATCAGTCTGTAGTGGAAGGAAGGCGGGGTAGGGGTCGGCCTAGGAAAGGTTGGAGGGAGGGGGTAAAGGAGGTTTTGTGTGCGAGGGGCTTGGACTTCCAGCAGGCATGCGTGAGCGTGTTTGATAGGAGTGAATGGAGTGAAATGGTTTTTAATACTTGACGTGCTGTTGGAGTGTGAGCAAGGTAACATTTATGAAGGGATTCAGGGAAACCGGCAGGCCGGACTTGAGTCCTGGAGATGGGAAGTACAGTGCCTGCACTCTGAAGGAGGGGTGTTAATGTTGCAGTTTAAAAACTGTAGTGTAAAGCACCCTTCTGGCAAGACAGTGATGGAGTGAATGATGGTGAAAGTTTTTCTTTTTCAGGCCACCCTGCCTTGGTGGGAATCGGCCAGTGTGATAATAAATATATATATATATATATATACATATATATATATATATATATATATATATATATATATATATATATATATATAAATATATATATATATATATATATATATATATAAATATATATATATATATATATATATATATATATATATATATATATATATATATGCAATAAGATCACAGTAAACAGGTGATTTCAGAATATGCAAAACAACCACTCTGAAAGAATAGAGAAATTCCAAGCGCTTTCGTGACTACTCACATTATCAAGGAACTAAGATAGTTCCTTGATAATGTGAGTAGTCATGAAACCACTTGGAATTTCTCTATTCTTTCAGAGTGGTTGTTTTGCATATAGATATATATATATATATATATATATATATATATATATATAGATATATATAGATATATAGATATATATATGTCGTGCCGAATATGTAAAACTGGTCAATTAGCAAGAACTAATTTAAAATTAAGTCCTTTTTAAAATTTTCTCTTATACGTTTAAAGATATATTTTTTTAATTAATGTTGATGTAAAAATTTATAATTTTGCACCAAAAGGAACTTAGAAAACTTGCCTAACCTTATTATAACAAGAACAATTTATTCTAGCCTAACCCAACTAAATTTTTTTTTTTTTTTATTATCACACCGGCCGATTCCCACCAAGGCAGGGTGGCCCGAAAAAGAAAAACTTTCACCATCATTCACTCCATCACTGTCTTGCCAGAAGGGTGCTTTACACTACAGTTTTTAAACTGCAACATTAACACCCCTCCTTCAGAGTGCAGGCACTGTACTTCCCATCTCCAGGACTCAAGTCCGGCCTGCCGGTTTCCCTGAATCCCTTCATAAATGTTACTTTGCTCACACTCCAACAGCACGTCAAGTATTAAAAACCATTTGTCTCCATTCACTCCTATCAAACACGCTCACGCATGCCTGCTGGAAGTCCAAGCCCCTCGCACACAAAACCTCCTTTACCCCCCTCCCTCCAACCCTTCCTAGGCCGACCCCTACCCCGCCTTCCTTCCACTACAGACTGATACACTCTTGAAGTCATTCTGTTTCGCTCCATTCTCTCTACATGTCCGAACCACCTCAACAACCCTTCCTCAGCCCTCTGGACAACAGTTTTGGTAATCCCGCACCTCCTCCTAACTTCCAAACTACGAATTCTCTGCATTATATTCACACCACACATTGCCCTCAGACATGACATCTCCACTGCCTCCAGCCTTCTCCTCGCTGCAACATTCATCACCCACGCTTCACACCCATATAAGAGCGTTGGTAAAACTATACTCTCATACATTCCCCTCTTTGCCTCCAAGGACAAAGTTCTTTGTTTCCACAGACTCCTAAGTGCACCACTCACTCTTTTTCCCTCATCAATTCTATGATTCACCTCATCTTTCATAGACCCATCCGCTGACACGTCCACTCCCAAATATCTGAATACGTTCACCTCCTCCATACTCTCTCCCTCCAATCTGATATCCAATCTTTCATCACCTAATCTTTTTGTTATCCTCATAACCTTACTCTTTCCTGTATTCACCTTTAATTTTCTTCTTTTGCACACCCTACCAAATTCATCCACCAATCTCTGCAACTTCTCTTCAGAATCTCCCAAGAGCACAGTGTCATCAGCAAAGAGCAGCTGTGACAACTCCCACTTTGTGTGTGATTCTTTATCTTTTAACTCCACGCCTCTTGCCAAAACCCTCGCATTTACTTCTCTTACAACCCCATCTATAAATATATTAAACAACCACGGTGACATCACACATCCTTGTCTAAGGCCTACTTTTACTGGGAAAAAATTTCCCTCTTTCCTACATACTCTAACTTGAGCCTCACTATCCTCGTAAAAACTCTTCACTGCTTTCAGTAACCTACCTCCTACACCATACACTTGCAACATCTGCCACATTGCCCCCCTATCCACCCTGTCATACGCCTTTTCCAAATCCATAAATGCCACAAAGACCTCTTTAGCCTTATCTAAATACTGTTCACTTATATGTTTCACTGTAAACACCTGGTCCACACACCCCCTACCTTTCCTAAAGCCTCCTTGTTCATCTGCTATCCTATTCTCCGTCTTACTCTTAATTCTTTCAATTATAACTCTACCATACACTTTACCAGGTACACTCAACAGACTTATCCCCCTATAATTTTTGCACTCTCTTTTATCCCCTTTGCCTTTATACAAAGGAACTATGCATGCTCTCTGCCAATCCCTAGGTACCTTACCCTCTTCCATACATTTATTAAATAATTGCACCAACCACTCCAAAACTATATCCCCACCTGCTTTTAACATTTCTATCTTTATCCCATCAATCCCGGCTGCCTTACCCCCTTTCATTTTACCTACTGCCTCACGAACTTCCCCCACACTCACAACTGGCTCTTCCTCACTCCTACAAGATGTTATTCCTCCTTGCCCTATACACGAAATCACAGCTTCCCTATCTTCATCAACATTTAACAATTCCTCAAAATATTCCTTCCATCTTCCCAATACCTCTAACTCTCCATTTAATAACTCTCCTCTCCTATTTTTAACTGACAAATCCATTTGTTCTCTAGGCTTTCTTAACTTGTTAATCTCACTCCAAAACTTTTTCTTATTTTCAACAAAATTTGTTGATAACATCTCACCCACTTAATACTAAATACTAAACAAACACAGTGAAATACATTTTTTTCGTTAGGTTCAGAATGATTTTGGCGAAATTATTGCATACACAAATTTTCACTTGTCCTATATGGCAAGATGAGCGTTGCTATTTAAGCCAAGATCGCAAGTTCTGCCTATTCGGCACGACATATATATATATATATATATATATATATATATATATATATATATATATATATATATATATATATATATATATATATATATATATATAAATGTTATATAGAAATGTTAAAAGCAGGTGGGGATATAGTTTTGGAGTGGTTGGTGCAATTATTTAATAAATGTATGGAAGAGGGTAAGGTACCTAGGGATTGGCAGAGAGCATGCATAGTTCCTTTGTATAAAGGCAAAGGGGATAAAAGAGAGTGCAAAAATTATAGGGGGATAAGTCTGTTGAGTATACCTGGCAAAGTGTATGGTAGAGTTATAATTGAAAGAATTGAGAGTAAGACGGAGAATAGGATAGCAGATGAACAAGGAGGCTTTAGGAAAGGTAGGGGGTGTGTGGACCAGGTGTTTACAGTGAAACATATAAGTGAACAGTATTTAGATAAGGCTAAAGAGGTCTTTGTGGCATTTATGGATTTGGAAAAGGCGTATGACAGGGTGGATAGCGGGGCAATGTGGCAGATGTTGCAAGTGTATGGTGTAGGAGGTAGGTTACTGAAAGCAGTGAAGAGTTTTTACGAGGATAGTGAGGCTCAAGTTAGAGTATGTAGGAAAGAGGGAAATTTTTTCCCAGTAAAAGTAGGCCTTAGACAAGGATGTGTGATGTCACCGTGGTTGTTTAATATATTTATAGATGGGGTTGTAAGAGAAGTAAATGCGAGGGTCTTGGCAAGAGGCGTGGAGTTAAAAGATAAAGAATCACACACAAAGTGGGAGTTGTCACAGCTGCTCTTTGCTGATGACACTGTGCTCTTGGGAGATTCTGAAGAGAAGTTGCAGAGATTGGTGGATGAATTTGGTAGGGTGTGCAAAAGAAGAAAATTAAAGGTGAATACAGGAAAGAGTAAGGTTATGAGGATAACAAAAAGATTAGGTGATGAAAGATTGGATATCAGATTGGAGGGAGAGAGTATGGAGGAGGTGAACGTATTCAGATATTTGGGAGTGGACGTTTCAGAGGATGGGTCTATGAAAGATGAGGTGAATCATAGAATTGATGAGGGAAAAAGAGTGAGTGGTGCACTTAGGAGTCTGTGGAGACAAAGAACTTTGTCCTTGGAGGCAAAGAGGGGAATGTATGAGAGTATAGTTTTACCAACGCTCTAATATGGGTGTGAAGTGTGGGTGATGAATGTTGCAGCGAGGAGAAGGCTGGAGGCAGTGGAGATGTCATGTCTGAGGGCAATGTGTGGTGTGAATATAATGCAGAGAATTCGTAGTTTGGAAGTTAGGAGGAGGTGCGGGATTACCAAAACTGTTGTCCAGAGGGCTGAGGAAGGGTTGTTGAGGTGGTTCGGACATGTAGAGAGAATGGAGCGAAACAGAATGACTTCAAGAGTGTATCAGTCTGTAGTGGAAGGAAGGCGGGGTAGGGGTCGGCCTAGGAAAGGTTGGAGGGAGGGGGTAAAGGAGGTTTTGTGTGCGAGGGGCTTGGACTTCCAGCAGGCATGCGTGAGCGTGTTTGATAGGAGTGAATGGAGTGAAATGGTTTTTAATACTTGACGTGCTGTTGGAGTGTGAGCAAGGTAACATTTATGAAGGGATTCAGGGAAACCGGCAGGCCGGACTTGAGTCCTGGAGATGGGAAGTACAGTGCCTGCACTCTGAAGGAGGGGTGTTAATGTTGCAGTTTAAAAACTGTAGTGTAAAGCACCCTTCTGGCAAGACAGTGATGGAGTGAATGATGGTGAAAGTTTTTCTTTTTCAGGCCACCCTGCCTTGGTGGGAATCGGCCAGTGTGATAATAAATATATATATATATATATATATATATATATATATATATATATATATATATATATATATATATATATATATATATATATATATAATCTGGTGGAGGTGAATGTATTCAGATATTTGAGAGTGGACGTGTCAGCGGATGGGTCCATGAAAGATGAGGTGAATCATAGAACTGATGAGGGGAAAAGGGTGAGCGGTGCACTTAGTAGTCTGTAGAGACAAAGAACTTTGTCCTTGGAAGCACAGAGGGGAATGTATGAGAGTATAGTTTTACCTCCGGTAAGACAGTGATGGATTGAATGATGAAAGTTTTTTCTTTTTTGGGCCACCCTGTCTTGGCGGGAATCGGCCGATGTGTTAATAAAAAAATATAATATAATATATATATATATATATATATATATATATATATATATATATATATATATATATATATATATATATATATATAATATGCAGAACAGCCACTGTGAAAAAAATAATGAAATTCCAAGCGCTTTCGTGACTTCTCACATTATCAAGGAATAATAAAGTAAAACATCAACAGTTCAAGACTTTTACCAGTTTGACCGTAATAAGCATTTTGGGGGAAATTTTTTATCAAATTTTTTTTACTGAGAGAGAAAGAGAGAGAGAGAGAGAGAGAGAGAGAATTAAGAACAGTTAAGAACAAGATTACTAATAATACAATAAACAATAATAATAATATTAACAAAGCCATTAATATCCAATACTGTAACATTAACAACAGTTGTAACAAACTCCGCAATAATAACATTAACAATTAACAGTCATAACAATAATAAGTGTCAACAGTCATCACAATAATAGTAATATCATTAACAAAAGCATTAGAAACATCACAAAATTAACAGTTGCAATAACAGGATAATATTAACAAGAGCCATAACAGCCCAAACTATAACTTCACTAAGAACAACAATAACAATCGTCACAATAACAATACCATTAACAATAGCAACAGCAGCCACCAAAACAATATAAAGACGAACCTTGCGCTGACGCGCATCAGCAATCACGATCGCATAGAAACTTTAACTGGCTGACAATCACACACTGGCTGACATTCTCGATCACACAGAAACTCTGATAAAACACTTGCTTATATACCCCGTGGAATCTACTCTCCTAAAAAGAGAGAGTATTCAGGAGAGTTCGGGACTCACACTAACATGGCTTAATAAACCTTGGCCCGCCCACCTGACAACCCGCTTCACCCACATACGAATCCACATCCCGCATCCATCAACTATTGTTTTTTTCCTATATCTTCATGTGCTAAGGTAGCACATGAAGATATAACAATTTTGAAAATGGCTAGTATCAGGAGGTAAATATTGCAATTTAGGGCACTGGTGCTAGAAGGCAAGAAGAGGTTCACATTTTTGTTTGAGCGCGGGGAGTGGTGAAGGCTCGATCCTACGTCCTTTTGCTGGCGAGAGATAAGAAAGGCATTTTGCAACCGAGGTGTATAGAAAAATTAAGGCAGAGATCTTGATCTTCGAAGAATGTTTATCAGAGATTCAAGAATATGTAAATAAGGTAAATGTCTATTATTATTATTATTACTATTATTATTATTATTATTATTATTATTATATGTTCATGCGGAAGCGTTAAACCCATAAGGAACATATAGCTCTTGAAGAAATGAGAGGTAATCATGTTTGATCCAAGGATACCTCAGCTGTACTAGAGACTAAGAGCTGTTATCCTGCCTCAGATCATGTTATCACATCCCCTGGCATGTGACCCACATCAGTCGACTAACACCCAGATATCTACTTACTGCTAGGTGAACAAGAGCAGCAAGTGTAAGGAAACATGCACAACGTCTCCACTCGTGCTAGGATCGACCTTGAGTCCCTCAGTTGTGAGCCTAAGCAATTGGAAGGATAAGGATGACCAAGAGCAGAGTGTTCAGAGATCAGAACCATGATTAGCGGACGGAGGAGGAAGCCTCCAGTACACCTCGCGCTATACGCAGCTTAATGGTTCATATCATTACCCTCTTATAAAGAAAGTCAGATGAGAGGCTGATGAAGGCACCTTAAAGTGTGAAAATCTGGCATAGTTTTATGTCTAGCCGCTCACTGAGTGTCTGTCTTCTGTCCGACCGGCACAGCAATTTATTTCCTTTATATTATACTTATATTTTTTGTTTATGGTATGTTATAAATGGTTATTTTTATGGATAAATGACAGTTTAACCTAATATATCCTCTAAATGACTCCCCACTACTTTAGCGATACATAAAATAGAATTGTGTAAAGTTCAGAAGTTTATATACGATTTAATGTGAGGTCTCACAAATACAATTTAGTCTCAACTGTGTCTCTAATGTTTATTTAATAGAAATTTCAATTTCTATTTCTATTTATTACTATTTCTTGCTAGCGCTTGTACATTATTTAGTGTACCTGAAGACATTGGTTGGATGGTTAATGGGGTTTAAAATCTAATAACTAGACGAAAGTCTTAAGGCTGCATGTTTCCTGTTTACCCCTGGCTGCCTTCAAGAGAGAGCTGGACAGATACCTAAAGTCAGTGCCGGATCAGCCGGGCTGTGGCTCGTACGTTGGACTGCGTGCGGCCAGCAGTAACAGCCTAGTTGATCAGGCCCTGATCCATCGGGAGGCCTGGTCATGGACCGGGCCGCGGGGGCGTTGATCCCCGGAATAACCTCCAGGTAACCTCCAGGTAACCACCACTCAAGAATACTTTAATGTCTGAAGTGATGACCCTGTTTATGGTAGGCGACATACTAGAGCTGGAACAGACGTGGAGATCATTTTTAAGGCCAGCATAGAGCAAATTACTGCGAAAGCCTCAAAGTCCTAAATATGTACTTAGTGGAGCGGAGGAGAGAAATGCTTGACAATATATACCTGGAAAGTACTTGAGGACCTAATCCCAAATCTGCACACCAGACGAGCCTGGCCCAAGGCCGGGCTCCGGGAGTAGAAAAACTCACTAAATTCATCAAAGGTAGAAAAACAAAGTAAGTTTTAAGCACATATACACTGAGAGACATACACTCCTCGGTGTATACATTCTGCTACATAGGGACATTGATACTGACCACGTAGGTGTCATCTTTTTCCAGACAGATTATATACGTGTTTAACTGTAGTGGTCACAACCCATTTCTTTACTGTGATGGGTAATGGTTTT
This sequence comes from Cherax quadricarinatus, assembly GCF_038502225.1. Classification (NCBI taxonomy): domain Eukaryota; kingdom Metazoa; phylum Arthropoda; class Malacostraca; order Decapoda; family Parastacidae; genus Cherax; species Cherax quadricarinatus. The sequence goes on along the minus strand of NC_091311.1, from coordinate 28,328,836 downwards.
TGAAGGGAAAATGTATGTAGCTGAAGAAAACATATTGTGACAACGTTTCGCTTTAAGGAGAGGGAAATGTAACACTGAAAAAAAGCTTGTTCTTTAGAGAGGGAGAGAGAGGGAGAGAGAGAGAGAGAGAGAGAGAGAGAGAGAGACGGACAAGAGAAAGAGAGAGAGGGGGGAGGGGAATGGGAAGTAGGGTAGAATGGTCAAGTGAGAGTGATAAACTGACCATCAGGAAGGATTAGCCAGCTGGAACTCGGTTGCACTCAGTCGCCGTTTCATCTTCCGATGGTGGTAGTGGTGATGGTGGTTGTTGTGGTGGTAGTGGTGGTGGTGGTGGTAATGGTGGTGGCAGTAGTGTTGGCGAGGGGTAGAGGCAATGTTGGAATTAATATAAAAATATAAGAACTTCGTCCCTCTGCGTAACTCTCCTTCGATAAATACTCATAAATTCACAAGAGTTAATAAATATTTTGAGTATGTAACTGTACAGTATATTGAACTCTGGTAATGCTGTTATCATAAATATCTCAGAGGAATTTCATTTATTTACGCGAGTTCAGGTGCATTCGCAAGAAGAACACTAATGCTGTAAATTGTTATTGCTAAATTTAACAGCGCATATAGCATAATGTGATTATTTAATCGCTCCGACTTGACATAAAGCTTATATACACATTGAGAGGTTTACCTTAATCCTTGTATTTAGGGGTTGAAGTGTTCTTGACCAGTGGTAAACAGGTTCCATGCTTGTGTAGTCAGTAGGTATTTCGTTCCCATTATCTAGCCTCTCGAAAGAGATAAGGATATTACGGGGAGAGGCATACGAGTCAGTTTGTGATGGTGGTGGTGTTGATGCAGCTGCTGTTGCTGCTGCTGCTGCTGCTGTTGGCGTTGCGGTTGCTTCTGCTTTTGTTGTTAATAGTGTTACTGCTGTTGTTGTTGGTAGTGTTGCTGCTACAGTTGTCGATAGTGTTATTGCTGTTGCTGTTGCTGGTGTCAGCTGGTGTTTGTGTGTGTGTACTCACCTATATGTGGTTGAAGGGGTCGATTCACAGCTCCTGGCCACCCCTCTTCACTAGTCGCTACTAGGTCCACTCCCTGCTCCATGAGCCTTATTGTAACTCTTCTTAAAGCTATGTACTCACCTAATTGTGGTTGCAGGGGTAGAGCGCGCGCGCGCGCGTGTGTGTGTGTGTGTGTGTGTGTATGTGAAGGTTGTCACTGGTCAATATTGCGTGCTGGCTACTACAAGTCCACCTCCACCGCCCTAATACTTAAATTTGATTACTCTTGCTAGCCAGGCCTCGATGCTACCTTCACCCACAAACACAGTTGATTAGTTTGAGTTATGTTAAGAATCCTGAGATCACAAAACCATAGGTTACCTATGCAATAATTCTGTCCCTTGGTATGCCTATGTTTGCGTCAGGATGTTCAGCGCGTCCATTAATTTTGGGAAGCCGCCGTCGACCTGGCCATGGCACTTCCTGGAGAGTAAATCCTGGCCTCTGGCCGAAACATTTTGGCTCAGCGGGCGCTGGTTCGCTCGAGTGGAGGATCAAACGAGAGATGAAAGGTGTTAGCCCGGCGCCCTCAACGACGCCGCCATTTGAAAGTCCCGCACTGCTGTGTTTGTGTTTCCGCTTCACCTCACGCGCTCCGCAAAACTCAAATGTCCTCCTTGTTGCCAGAAGAGCAGTCGCAGCGCAGCCTTAATGCTCTTGAAGGGCTCTTTATACAGGGTATTGGAGCTACTCTTTCGACTGAATTGCTAGTCTCCCTGGTGGGCGAAAGGCCTTTTAGTCAAATGTATTAATTACCGCATAAATGTCTTTCTTAAACGCTTGTTGGTGTTGATCACCATTTGCAAATTTACCCTCGTCTGCCTTGGATCAAATTTGTTTGTCTACCATTCCCCAGGTGCTTTGTAACCCCCAGGGATTTAGGGCTTTCCCATGAATATTTATTAACAGTTGCTACGTTTTAACCCGTTGGGCTGGGGAGGGGGAAGGGGGGGTATCTGTTGCTCCTCCCTCTCCTGTTACTGTCTGGAAGTTCGCCTTGTTAACAGTATGGAAAAATCAACTGATGTCATGGGGGCAAAATTCAAATAAAAAAAAATATTTGCTGAACTCATATTCAAGGTCATTCAAGGTCATTCAAGGTCTTTTAAAGTTATTTAAGTTTCGTCTCATGAGAGTTTTTCGGACTACGAGGTTAAGATCATTTTCCAAAATTTGACTAAGACTCTCGATCTTTATTTTATATATCTTTGTTTTTCATGTTTTATTTTTTGAAAATATATTTGATTAAAGGCTGTTACTTTTATTTTTTTTATAATTATTTTAAATAAAATTGTTATTGTTATTATTATTTTTATATTATTTTTATTATTATTATTATTATTATTATTATTATTATTATTATTATTATTATTATTATTATGGGTCTTTTTATTGTTATTGTTTTTATTATTATACTTCCAAATAACTTTTTTCGATTTCCTTTCAACGTCTTTCATTTTCCTCTGTCTCTCTCTTCTTGTTTCTCCTTCTCCTTAATACTGTTTATCCTTCATCTTTATTTTCTGGTTCGTAGACCCTCTAATCTTCCGTTCTTTTATCCTCTTGTTCCCTTCCCCCTTTTCTCCCTTCCAGTGACCCTTCTCTTCTCTCATCTCCCATACCTCTTTTTCCTCCCTTCAATCTCTTTCTAATTCCTTCTCTCTTTCACCCCTTTCCTCCTCCAGGTGTGGGGGGGAGGATGACGAGCCAAGGGGTGCAGCAGGTGGGTGCCAGTGCCAGCCGGGCGAGCAGCGGGGTCTTTGGGTAGGGGAAGAGGAGGGGGAGGGATGTGTTTGGGGAGGGGGTGGCACTCTACATCAAAGCACAACCAATCAAACTCTGAGTGCAGTGGCCCTCAGGACCTTGCTGCTTCTGCTGCTTCTGCTGGTGCTGTTATCATTGTTGTTGTTGTTGCTGCTGCTGCTGCTGTCACCGCCGCCGCATCTGCTGCTGCGGCGCTGAGGGTGATTGGCACACAGAGTGGCACTGAGGCGGTTAACAGCTTACATCAGCCTTAACAGCAGTCGGGAAAAACCGTAGCAGCAAGAAAAAGAGCCATGGCAGTAACCTGAAGGAGCTATAATCTCTAAGAGTAGCCTTCACCAGCCTCTTTAGCAGTAACCAGCAATACCAGACTAATATATTGTAAGGAAATGCAAAAATTTTCTTTCTATAATTTTTATTTGGAATTGTTCTCCAAATTGCATATTCAATGAAACAAAATTGATTAAAATATTAATATTTATATGAAATGAAAATGGTTGATATTTCTCAATATTTTTTACTTTTTTTTTTTAGGTCTTTCAAGCATTTTTTGGCAATTTCATGAAGGTAGACTAAACTACGAGTAAAAGCTGCTAATACCAGTCCAAAGCTGCTAATACCAGTCCAAAGCTGCTAATACCAGGCTAAAGATTCTAATACCAGTCCAAAGCTGCTAATACAAATCCAACGAGCAGCCAATCTAACAACTATGTAAATAACATCCTACTACAACTTTCACACCAGCTCACACCAGGCCACTCACACCAGGCTACTCACACCAGGCCACTCACACCAGGCTACTCACACCAGGCCACTCACACCAGGCTACTCACACCAGGCCACTCACACCAGGCCACTCACACTAGGCCACTCACACCAGGCCACTCACACCAGGCTACTCACACCAGGCCACTCACACCAGGCCACTCACACCAGGCCACTCACACCAGGCCACTCACACCAGGCCACTCACACCAGGCCACTCACACCAGGCCACTCACACCAGGCCACTCACACCAGGCTACTCACACCAGGCCACTCACACTAGGCCACTCACACCAGGCCACTCACACCAGGCCACTCACACCAGGCTACTCACACCAGGCCACTCACACCAGGCCACTCACACCAGGCCACTCACACCAGGCCACTCACACTAGGCCACTCACACCAGGCCACTCACACCAGGCTACTCACACCAGGCCACTCACACTAGGCCACTCACATCAGGCCACTCACACCAGGCCACTCACACCAGGCCACTCACACTAGGCCACTCACACCAGGCCACTCACACCAGGCTACTCACACCAGGCCACTCACACCAGGCTACTCACACTAGGCCTCTCACACCAGGCCACTCACACCAGGCCACTCACACCAGGCCACTCACACTAGGCCACTCACACCAGGCCACTCACACTAGGCCACTCACACTAGGCCACTCACACTAGGCCACTTACACTAGGCCACTTACACTAGGCCACTCACACTATGCCACTCACACCAGGCCACTCACACCAGCCCCCTCACACTAGGCCACTCACACCAGGCCACTCACACCAGGCCACTCACACCAGGCCACTCACACCAGGCCACTCACACTAGGCCACTCACACCAGGCCACTCACACTAGGCCACTCACACTAGGCCACTCACACTAGGCCACTTACACTAGGCCACTTACACTAGGCCACTCACACTAGGCCACTCACACCAGGCCACTCACACCAGGCCACTCACACCAGGCCACTCACACCAGGCCACTCACACCAGGCCACTCACACCAGGCCACTCACACCAGGCCACTCACACCAGGCCACTCACACTAGGCTACTCACACCAGGCTACTCACACCAGGCTACTCACACCATCAAACTCCACCGACACATCACTTATCGGAATTACGACGTGAAATTCCTGTTCGACCGTTCAAAGACATCATCGAACATTCCGTTTGTGTCCGTTAGCTGGCGCTCCTTTTGGTACAGACCTAATGAAATATAGTTACTTCTGGAACAGTTTCTAGAATTTAGCTACTACTTGTAAATAGTTACTTCTTTGATATAGTTATTGGAATGCTGTTTCTTCTTAAATATTGTTACTTATGTAATGTACTTCAGTACAGTCTAACCTTTCTAGCTGTGATGATGGGATCGTTAATCATTGTCCTTAGAAAATTACCCTGGATCCTAATCGAAATACTTAATAGGTCCACACTCATTCAAAACATGCTAACATTTATTCAAGATGCCCCTCATACTCACTTAAAACATTCCTACATTCATTCCAAACTCCCTCATACTCACTCAAGACATGCTCACATTCAAAACGCCCATATACTCAAAATATACCGACATTAATTCAAAACGCCTTCATACTCACTTAAAATATGCCCATATTCATACACGTAATCATTTAAAATACTCCACTTGAACCCCTTTCCCCTACACTCATAGCACACTCACGCTCACATATAACACACCTGAGATCACTTAAAAATCAGCGACAATTCCACACTCGCTTATAATTCACTGGTCATCACTCATTTTCTGGCTATTGATATTACACCGATTTTAGGGTAATTTTGTGGTGCTGGTTCCGAATAAGTCATCGATTTTGCTTGACTGGCTTTAGTTTTTTTTATAAATTTGTTGATCAGGCGGAGTTAACTTACATATCGCGTTGAAATTACTTTTTAGATCATGCAAAAGACAAATCATGTATTACGTACTAGCACTTCATTCCATATAATAGGAGAATAACATAATAAGATATTTCGGATACCACTAATTACTGCATATGAAAACGTTGTTTGTACGACTTTCTTCTATGTTGGTCATCAGCACAGCCCTGTTGAAGGCTTAAGCAATAGTCTGATCATCATGTGTGTGTCTCATCTGCCTTGATATTTTTCCTCCATCACCTTTATAACTTGATGGAATCTCTTTCCTTGTTCCTCACCTCACCAAGATTATGTGTAAATCCGTCTAGGTGGCTATAGAGAAAGTGAACCTTTATGCTCATATTAGTACCGAAATTCTTAAAGCTTGTCAGCATGTTTTGCACCAGTTCATCATAAGTGACTGCTTTGTGATTACCCAAGAAGTTCTTGACAACTGACACACAACTGCACCATGCAGAAACTTCAACACTATTCACACATTTTATGAAATTAGAATCCTTGATAAGCTTTCTAATTTTAGGATCAGGGAACGATCTACAAATGTATCTGAAGCAATTGCCATCTTCGTCCAAGGTCTTAACGAAATGCTTCAAAGCCCAAACTTCATGTGGAGTAGTAGCAGAATAATGTTATCCTTTACAACCAATGGCTCATTAATGATGTTTGCTGCAGCTACAGTCATGTTTTCTCTTAAAGGTCATATCACTTTAGTCCAATGATCTGTCCTCTCACTACTGTCCCACAAACAGATGAAACAAGGTACTTTGTATATCCACTCTGTTGCCCAAGCAAGAAGTTTACCATCTTCAGATCAACACAAATAGACATCTTGTGCTCATGATAGCAAAGCTTCTGCAATACCATTTTGATATTTTCGTATTCTTTAAGTTTTGTTGAGTGAGCAATTAGACGAGATGCATATTAGTTATATTGTGCAATAAAACACATTTCAAATGAAAATGAAAATGTTTATTTCCTTGCAAATTTTACAATGTGTGGATTACATATAAAATATTAATTATAAGGACGGCCTCTAGCATGCCTGTGTGTAGGTGTGTAAAGTCTCACAAACTAGAGCCAATCTGATAAACTTACTGCCGTTTTCGAATTCAACAACCCCAAAATATCCTAAATTACTTCAGATATCTTTGGCAACGAATGTTTTTCTTTTGTTGACCAATGTATAATATATTCTCCACTAGCTTCAAATATCCAGGCTAACTTACAAAACACTAACTATTCGCTTATAATACTCAGTCTCACTTATAACACAACTTCCACTCGCTCAAAACACCCAGACTCACTCGCGACACTCTCCGCCCAAAACACCCACGCTCACTTATAATGCTCCCTCCACTCGCATAAAAAATGCTTCCCTTTTAACATTCCTAAACACAGAATACACTCCCTTATAACATACACTCATTTAAAACACCTCCATACTCAAAACACATTCTCCCCCACGCCTACTTAAAACATTTCAACCTTGTTTAAAAAATGATCACACTTAAAACACCCCTCACTCCTCAAAAACATGTCATACTCACCTAAACACCTCTCCCTCATCCTCAAAACACTCCACATTCATAATAAAACACATTCTTGCCAAACAAAACGTAGTTTCTCTCCCACTCATCTCCAACACATCGATTTCCATTTACCTGCTCCATTAAGATGTAATTATACCTGATCGTTTTCTTTTAATTACTCCGCATTAGCTAATTGTACCATCCCCAGCAGTGTATTTTATTTTCACTTTGTGTTTGTGTGTGGCTGTTAATGTGTAGTATTCTTTATATATATATATATATATATATATTATATATATATATATATATATATATATATATATATATATATATATATATATATATATATATATATGCAATAAGATCACAGTAAACAGGTGATTTCAGAATATGCAAAACAACCACTCTGAAAGAATAGAGAAATTCCAAACGCTTTCGTGACTACTCACATTATCAAGGTTCCTTGATAATGTGAGTAGTCACGAAAGCGCTTGGAATTTCTCTATTCTTTCAGAGTGGTTGTTTTGCAAATATATATATATATATATATATATATATATATATATATATATATATATATATATATATATATATATATATATATATATATTTTTTTTATTATCACACCGGCCGATTCCCACCAAGGCAGGGTGGCCCGAAAAAGAAAAACTTTCACCATCATTCACTCCATCACTGTCTTGCCAGAAGGGTGCTTTACACTACAGTTTTTAAACTGCAACATTAACACCCCTCCTATATATATATATATATATATATAATGTACGGATATATATATATATATATATATATATATATATATATATATATATAAGTATATATATATATATAATACCACTTCTATAGCTGGACTGGGGACCCTCATCCTCAGAGAGGACAATAAACGCACCTCTGGGAAAACTCAAGGTTCTCCCCGGAGCTGTTTAAATATATAATATGTATGTATATATCATTAACAGAACTGTGGCTTGGCTTGGACTCGATCCTGCGTTCCCATGCCCAGCCCTGTGTGAACTGAACACAGTACGCACCACTCTCTCCCTTGGACCACCATCCTTAGACACCAGGTGCTCAGCAGTACTGTGTGTGTTATCCTTGTGCAAGGGAATTCATGGTCGTGGAGCATGGTAACGCAGGATCGAGTCCTGGCCAAGCCGCAGTTCTGTTAATCATTCAAAATCACTTGTTTCGTGATTTCATTGATATACATAATATATGGATATCCATGTGTGTATGAATGTATGTATATATGTATATATATGGATATATAACTACAGTGTAATGAGCACTTGTCATTGCTAAGTAATAACCCACATAGATACAGAAGCTCAGAAGATTAATTGGTCTGTATATATCGAACCCTTTCTGGAATCCTCTTCAGCATATATATAGGGAAGGTAGCACCTCTCCCCGTACAAGGAAGTGGCGCGTTGGGGTACGTGTCAAATAGTAGGCAGGTGAGAAGACAGGTCTGAAGAGAAGATAAAAAATTGGGTAGGAAGTTCCTTTGTGCTATGTAATTCCTAATGTTGTTCTGGCGTATTATGATGTATTAGGACGGAGGCTGGTATGTATTTCTTGAGGGAAAATTTTGATGTCTGGTTTTCATTGTCCCTGTGAGAAATTGAAATTGGGAGTTGTAGCTATGAGGGCAGATTCTATGATTTTGCGTTTGTAGTAGCAGTGTGATTTGTGCTTGATGGTGGCAGCTTCCCGATGACTGTTGTGACTGCTTATACTGACATGTTGAAAAATATCTGAATTATCTTGCGCATAACGCATTGCCTTCTGGTGTTCAGTGATCCTTGCAGATTGTTTTCGGCCTGTCTGACCTATGTATACTTGGTTGCAGTCTTTACATAGTATCCGGTAAACTCCTGGTTTATCTTGCGAAACTGAATGTTTGTTTCTTGGAAACGAGATTCCCTAGTTTGCTAAGATAAAACGTGATTATGTTGTTCACGTTGTTGAGACTACTGAATGTATCTTTGTAGTAGATTACTATGAGTTGAGATCTGCTGGACCGGGCTGAGATTTTTGTGAATCGAGTACGAGCCATTTGAAATAACAAAAAGGATAATGACATTTTATTCCAGTTCAAACAACAATCCTTCCCTATTGGTTACCCAAAACCCATACCAATGTATATCATTAGCTAAATGGCTAAGCGGTCTTCTATCTCCTTTCCTCAGCAAATTTTGCCAGTCACATTTGATACAGTCAGAAGATTTCGTTGAAACTGAAAGAAACGTCAACCTGCAGAATAAAAGTATGTTAAGTTTGGATGTGGACTCCTTGTTCACCAGGGTACCAGTTGATGATGTCCTGAATTTCCTCGCCACCAAATAGCTTACACATCAAAAAAGTTCCCAATCTCCATCGAGAAAATATTAGCCCTCTCTAAATTATGTGTCATTACTAATATATTCTCTTTCAAACCAGACATGATATGAAACAGTTACTTTGATGACGTCTTTACCATATGGGACGACAGTTGGGGCAGCTTAGACACATTCTTTGAGAATTTTAACCATCTTATTCCTTCTTTACAGTTCAGAGTTGAGTGGGGAACAATCACCCTCCATTCCTTGATGTTCTCATCAAAAGAAACAACGATCAGGCTGAATTCTCAGTTTATAGGAAGCCCACTCACACTGCAGACTATGTTCATTTCTACACCTACCATTCTATCCAGATTTAGAAGAGCACTATCTCAAACGTGTTCTTACGTGCACTCAGGATATGTAGCCTTCTCGAAGTTGGACCAAGAGAAGGAAATCCTTAATACAAAATTATACAAACTAGGATACCCTTACTATTTCATAAAATAAGGAGAAAAGAAAGCAAACATCATCTATTACAAAACTTCAGTTCACAAAAATTTAACCCCATCCAGCAAATCTTAACTCATGGCACCCTACCACCATGGTACATTCAGTCTTCTCAACAAAGTGACCAACATAATCACCTTCTATTTTAACGAATTAGTGAATCTCGTTTCCATGAAACACAAACATTTAGCTACGCAAGACACACCAGGAGTTTACCAGATATTATGAAAAGAATACAACCAAGTATACAAAGGGCACACAGGACAAACACTGTCTGCAAGGATCATTGAACACCAGAGAGCAATACATTATGCACAGGATAATTCAGCCATTTGCTCAACATGTCAGTATCAACAGTCATAATATTCACTGGGAACCTACCACCATTAAGCAAAAATCACACTGCAGCTAAAAACGCAAAATCACAGAATCTGCCCTCATAGGTACCACTCCCAAATTCAACTTCTCACAGGGACAATGGAAATCAGACGTCATATCAAAATTCTCCCTCAAGAAGTATATAGCAGCGTCCAATCTAATATGCCGGCACATCAGGAATTACATAGCACAAAGGAACTTTCTACCTCGACTTTCATCTTCACTTCAGGACCTGTCTTCTCACCCACACACTCACTGACACGTCCCTCCACTCATATGTACCTGGAGGTTACCTGGAGGTTATTCCGGGGATCAACGCCCCCGCGGCCCGGTCCATGACCAGGCCTCCCGATGGATCAGGGCCTGATCAACTAGGCTGTTACTGCTGGCCGCACGCAGTCCGACGTACGAGCCACAGCCCGGCTGATCCGGCACTGACTTTAGGTATCTCTCCAGCTCTCTCTTGAAGGCAGCCAGGGGTTTATTGGCAATTCCCCTAATGCTTGATGGGAGGCTGTTGAACAGTTTTGGGCCCCGGACACTTATGGTGTTTTCTCTTAGTGTACCAATGGTGCCCCTACTTTTTATTGGCGGCATTTTGCATCGCCTGCCCAGTCTTTTACTTTCGTAGGGAGTGATTTCTGTGTGCAGATTTGGGACCATTCCTTCCAAGATTTTCCAAGTGTAGATTATGATATATCTCTCCCTCCCTCTTGTACGGGGTGAGGTGTAACCTTCCTTCTATATTCTTGGTCTCATCTCATTTCCCAGAAGGGGATCGAAATATGCAGACTAATTATTCTTCTGTATCTGTCTCCATGTGGGTTATTATTTAGCGCGCGCGCGCACGCGCACACACACACACATATATATATATATTATATATATATATATATATATATATATATATATATATATATATATATATATATATATATATATATATGTAAAATATAAGGAGGTACCACCTCTATAGCTGGAATGGGGACCCTCATCCTCAGAGAAGACAATAAACGTACCTCAGGGAAAACTCAAGGTTCTCCCTGGAGCTGTTTGAATATTTTCTTCTCCTACCACTCCCTATATTTTATATTTTATGGGAAATTTTATTAATAGACAGAACACATTCACAAAAAACACAAGCATGAATACATTGGTACAATATATCACAGATTATGAATCTCCTCCAGCTCCTCCGAAGCCGGAAGTGAGCCAGATATGCAGCAAGCATTTCCCCTCTGGATGGCCATGCTGAGGCGCTGGAACATGTGAGTGGCTGCCCTTAGGTCCCTGGTAATGTCGATAAATCTGGAACCAATTTCTTTAAGGAAACGTGTGGCATTTTTCCTCATGATCCCAAGGTCTCTGATCCTACTGGGACAAATTTATACTATTGGCTTATATCCCTGTACTTGCTGATCTTGTACTCCTCCCTGTGGTCAGCAGCTCCTCTCTGTCGCCCGACACTGTGATGGATGTAGGTGTCAGCCAGTGTGGACACTCGGGTATAGTCCCATGCTAAGAGCTTGCCATTCTTCCAAGGCGGTTTGCTGGGTTGTGGGTATTGTTGGCTGCTAGTGATCGGGGCTCTCTCTTGACTGGGCATCCAGCTGTAGCAAGGGTTCTCTTTATGATGTCGTTGACTTCATTGTGCCTTGCATGCCAGCCCTTGGTTTTGGAAGAGTTAAGACCATGTAGACCATATTGGTCGGCTTGCGCATCGCTGCGAATACACGAATATTCGTGTGAATTGAGGCAGCAAGGCGCAGAGCCACTGCAATATGGAGGGTCTTAGGGTTAAGGCGTGTTCTCATTGCCGAAATGGGAACTGTTTGGAGGAAGTCCCCGGAGGAATTGCACTCACAGCTTGGAGATGGGCAGTCTCCCTGTCTGATGTTACAGCCATAAGCGTATTGGTAAGCACCTTTTCAGCGATGGGGCCATCCCAACTTAACTGTTTGTAGGCCAGTGCTGCACTAGGTTTTGGTGCTGGAGCAGCAATAGTCACCCATTCAGTGATGACACTGGCGTAACTAGGATCCTGTATTCCTGCTGAGTCACTGACGTTGTCTGGAAGAATTTGTTTTATTAACTCATTTGATGCTATGGAAGAGAATAAAAAAGCTGGTAGGGCAGTCTGGGAGGATTTGCGTACTCCCAGCCCCCCCCCAAGCCTGACTGGAAGTGAGGCTTGCAACCACTGTCCATCTTCGAGGGAAAGATTCAATATACTCTCTAGCATGGTCTTAAGAAGAGAGTCGTATTCCTTGAGTTTCGGACTGCTGAAGGCTGGGGAGCATCTGAGGAAGTAGGTAAGTTTTGGGATTGACAGGCACCTGGTGAGTAGGTAGAAGGAATCGTGTGTATCGCTGTCTTTCATCCTGCCTTCCATCGTCCTGATAGCTGAGATTTTTTTTTCTAGGATCAGATCGATGGCATTGGGCCCAAGAGGAGCACCAAGGAGAGTGCTGTTGGCTGGACCAATGGCTCGTGCACTTGGTAAAATTCACGAATATCCCGGATCGTCTGTCGATTGGTAGAAACTTTTTCACATTTGGTGGGGTTTAAAGATAGGCCCAGGCTCTCTCCCCTGTCTTTAATTTTTCTGATGTCCTCTAGGAGAAGGGGGGAGTAGAATGATAGCTATAGGTCTTTCGTGTTGCAATCCATGGGGAAGTGGAAAAGAATCTTTCCTCCATAAGCCATGCGTGTCGTATGAGGCGACTAAAATGCCGGGAGCAATGGGCTAGTAACCCCTTCTCCTGTAGACATTTACTTAAAAAGAGAAGAAGAAAAACTTTATAAAACTGGGATGCTTGAATGTGCGTGGATGTGCGGATGACAAGAAACAGATGATTGCTGATGTTATGAATGAAAAGAAGTTGGATGTCCTGACCCTAAGCGAAACAAAGCTGAAGGGGGTAGGGGAGTTTCGGTGGGAGGAAATAAATGGGATTAAATCTGGAGTATCTGAGAGAGTTAGAGCAAAGGAAGGGGTAGCAGTAATGTTGAATGATCAGTTATGGAAGGAGAAAAGAGAATATGAATGTGTAAATTCAAGAATTATGTGGATTAAAGTAAAGGTTGGATGCGAGAAGTGGGTCATAATAAGCGTGTATGCACCTGGAGAAGAGAGGAATGCAGAGGAGAGAGAGAGATTCTGGGAGATGTTAAGTGAATGTATAGGAGCCTTTGAACCAAGTGTGGTAGGTAAGTTTGGGGTGCCAGGTGTAAATGATAATGGGAGCCCTTTGATTGAACTTTGTATAGAAAGGGGTTTAGTTATAGGTAATACATATTTTAAGAAAAAGAGGATAAATAAGTATACAAGATATTGATGTAGGGCGAAATGACAGAAGTTTGTTGGATTATGTATTGGTAGATAAAAGACTGTTGAGTAGACTTCAAGATGTACATGTTTATAGAGGGGCCACAGATATATCAGATCACTTTCTAGTTGTAGCTACACTGAGAGTAAAAGGTAGATGGGATACAAGGAGAATAGAAGCATCAGGGAGGAGAGAGGTGAAGGTTTATAAACTAAAAGAGGAGGCAGCTATTGGAGGATAGATGGGCTAATGAGAGCATAGGCAATGGGGTCGAAGAAGTATGCGGTAGGTTTAAAAATGTAGTGTTAGAGTGTTCAGCAGAAGTTTGTGGTTACAGGAAAGTGGGTGCGGGAGGGAAGAGGAGCGATTGGTGGAATGATGATGTAAAGAGAGTAGTAAGGGAGAAAAAGTTAGCATATGAGAAGTTTTTACAAAGTAGAAGTGATGCAAGGAGGGAAGAGAATATGGAGAAAAAGAGAGAGGTTAAGAGAGTGGTGAAGCAATGTAAAAAGAGAGCAAATGAGAGAGTGGGTGAGATGTTATCAACAAATTTTGTTGAAAATAAGAAAAAGTTTTGGAGTGAGATAAACAAGTTAAGAAAGCCTAGAGAACAAATGGATTTGTCAGTTAAAAATAGGAGAGGAGAGTTATTAAATGGAGAGTTAGAGGTATTGGGAAGATGGAGGGAATATTTTGAGGAATTGTTAAATGTTGATGAAGATAGAGAAGCTGTGATTTCGTGTATAGGGCAAGGAGGAATAACATCTTGTAGGAGTGAGGAAGAGCCAGTTGTGAGTGTGGGGGAAGTTCGTGAGGCAGTAGGTAAAATGAAAGGGGGTAAGGCAGCCGGGATTGATGGGATAAAGATAGAAATGTTAAAAGCAGGTGGGGATATAATTTTGAAGTGGTTGGTGCAATTATTTAATAAATGTATGGAAGAGGGTAAGGTACCTAGGGATTGGCAGAGAGCATGCATAGTTCCTTTGTATAAAGGCAAAGGGGATAAAAGAGAGTGCAAAAATTATAGGGGGATAAGTCTGTTGAGTATACCTGGTGAAGTGTATGGTAGAGTTATTATTGAAAGAATTAAGAGTAAGACGGAGAATAGGATAGCAGATGAACAGGGAGGCTTTAGGAAAGGTAGGGGGTGTGTGGACTAGGTGTTTACAGTGAAACATATAAGTGAACAGTATTTAGATAAGGTTAAAGAGGTCTTTGTGGCATTTATGGATTTGGAAAAGGCGTATGACAGGGTGGATATGGGGGCAATGTGGCAGATGTTGCAGGTGTATGGTGTAGGAGGTAGGTTCATGAAAGCAGTGAAGAGTTTTTACGAGGATAGTGAGGCTCAAGTTAGAGTGTGTAGGAAAGAGGGAAATTATTTCCCAGTAAAAGTAGGCCTTTGACAAGGATGTGTGATGTCACCGTGGTTGTTTAATATATTTATAGATGGGGTTGTAAGAGAAGTAAATGCGAGGGTCTTGGCAAGAGGCGTGGAGTTAAAAGATAAAGAATCACACATAAAGTGGGTGTTGTCACAGTTGCTCTTTGCTGATGACACTGTGCTCTTGGGAGATTCTGAAGAGAAGTTTCAGAGATTGGTGGATGAATTTGGTAGGGTGTGCAAAAGAAGAAAATTGAAAGTGAATGCAGGAAAGAGTAAGGTTATGAGGATAACAAAAAGATTAGGTGATGAAAGATTGGATATCAGATTGGAGGGAGAGAGTATGGAGGAGGTGAATGTATTCAGATATTTGGGAGTGGACGTGTCTATGACGTCTATGAAAGATGAGGTGATTCATAGAATTGATGAGGGGAAAAGGGTGAGTGGTGCACTTAGGAGTCTGTGGAAACAAAGAACTTTGTCCTTGGAGGCAAAGAAGGGAATGTATGAGAGTATAGTTTTACCAACGCTCTTATATGGGTGTGAAGCATGGGTGATGAATGTTGCAGCGAGGAGAAGGCTGGAGGCAGTGGAGATGTCATGTCTGAGGGCAATGTGTGGTGTGAATATAATGCAGAGAATTCGTAATCTGGAAGTTAGGAGGAGGTGCGGGATTACCAAAACTGTTGTCCAGAGGGCTGAGGAAGGGTTGTTGAGGTGGTTCGGACATGTAGAGAGAAAAGAGCGAAACAGAATGACTTCAAGAGTGTATCAGTCTGTAGCGGAAGGAAGGCGGGGTAGGGGTCGGCCTAGGAAAGGTTGGAGGGAGGGGGTAAAGGAGGTTTTGTGTGCGAGAGGCTTGGACTTCCAGCAGGCATGCGTGAGCGTGTTTGATAGGAGTGAATGGAGACAAATGGTTTTTAATACTTGACGTGCTGTTGGAGTGTGAGCAAAGTAACATTTATGAAGGGGTTCAGGGAAACCGGCAGGCCGGACTTGAGTCCTGGAGATGGGAAGTACAGTGCCTGCACTCTGAAGGAGGGGTGTTAATGTTGCAGTTTAAAAACTGTAGTGTAAAGCACCCTTCTGGCAAGACAGTGATGGAGTGAATGATGGTGAAAGTTTTTCTTTTTCGGGCCACCCTGCCTTGGTGGGAATCGGCCAGTGTGATATTAAAAAAAAATAATATATATATATATAATAGTATTGTAACCATATTTAATCAGTAACAACGCTGCGACTAGCTGGGGGATCGAACCCGTGTTGTTTTAGCCCGCCTCATGGTGACCGAAAATTCACAACGTTCTAACCCACGGTACCATACAATCCTACAAGAATCACGCACCCAGCAGAGCTAGGAGTACCGTGATCCAAGGACATACGATGGTGTAGGTGCCTCAGAGCTAATTTCATTCTACTTCTCCAGTGTCGTCAGGCTGACTTCCATTAACTTTTCTTCGTAGGACATTCCCCTTAGCTTCGGTATTAGTCTTGTTGCAAACCTTTGCACTTTCTCTAATTTCTTGACGTGCTTGACCAGGTCTGTGTTCCAAACTGGTGTTGCATACTCCAATATGGGCCTGACGTACACGGTGTACAGAGTCTTGAACGATTCCTTCTCTCTTGTACTCACCTAGTTGTACTCACCTAGTTGAGGTTGCAGGGGTCGATTCCAAGCTCCTGGCCCCGCCTCTTCACTGGTCGCCTGAACCGTGAGCTTTATCATACCTCTGCTTAAAGCTATGTATGGATACTGCCTCCACTACATCGCTTCCCAAACTGTTCCACTTCCTGACTACTCTGTGGCTGAAGAAATACTTCCTAACATCCCTGTGATCCATCTGTGTCTTCAACTTCCAACTGTGTCCCCTTGTTGCTGTGTCCCATCTCTGGAACATCCTGTCTTTGTTCACTTTGTCAATTCCTCTCAGTATTTTGCATGTCGTTATCATGTCCCCCCTATCTCTCCTGTCCTTCAGTGTCGTCAGGTTGATTTCCCTTAACCTCTCCTCATAGGACATATCTCTTAGCTCTGGAACTAGTCTTGTTGCAAACCTTTGCACTTTCTCTAGTTTCTTTACGTGCTTGGCTAGGTGTGGGATCCAAACTGGTGCCGCATACTCCAATATGGACCTAACGTACACGGTGTACAGGGTCCTGAACGATTCCTTATTAAGATGTCGGAATGCTGTTCTGAGGTTTGCTAGGCGCCCATATGCTGCAGCAGTTATTTGGTTGATGTGCTCTTCAGGAGATGTGCCTGGTGTTATACCCACCCCAAGATCTTTTTCCTTGAGTGAGGTTTGTAGTCTCTGGCCCCTTAGACTGTACTCCGTCTGCGGTCTTCTTTGCCCATACCCAATCTTCATGACTTTGCACTTGGTGGGATTGAACTCCAGGAGCCAATTGCTGGACCAGGTCTGCAGCCTGTCCAGATCCCTTTGTAGTTCTGCCTGGTCTTCGATCGAATGAATTCTTCTCATCAACTTCACGTCATCTGCAAACAGGGACACTTCGGAGTCTATTCCTTGTGTTATGTCGTTCACAAATACCAGAAACAGCACTGGTCCTAGGACTGACCCCTGTTAGTTACCATTTTGTCCTTGGCACATGTCCATTAGACACTAGGCCTGTTGTATATGCGTGTGTGTGTGTGTGTGTGTGTGTGTGTGTGTGTGAGTGTGTGTGTTTAATACAAAACAAGCCACAATGATGAAATGATTACTCATTATGGCTTATTTAGCAATTCTTAATCGCGTAATCTGAAATTAGTTGTATATTTGTATATACACACTTATAAAAAACACACTTATACTGAAACATGAAAGTGTAGTGGACACCGGTCAATGAACTGAGAAATCCCACATATACACACAAACACAGTCGAAAAGAGACTGGGATCTTGTCCAACAGTACGAGAAAGTGAAAAAATTTTACTGGTCACAAGTTTTATGAGGGGCAGAGATCCACTATACTTAAATAATGAGCTGAGTAGGTGGGCGCCAGGTTTAACTTGAGGTTACCTGGAGAGAGTTCTGACGGGGGAAGGGGGGTAATTTCCCTGCGGCTCTGTCCATGATCGGGCCTCAGGTACTGTCTTTTGTGTGCTCTTTCCTTTGTGTGAGGTGCAGTTACAAGTTCATGTTAATGGTCATTGGTGTGTGGCCTGGTCATGGGCATGAAATGTATTTCTTCGTGGCAGTGTCTGAAATTACAGAGTGAATCCATTCCGCTCTAGGCTCACAGGTATACCTCCCAGAGGAAGCTGTACTGTAGAACTCTTATGTGCATACCTCCTAGAAGAAACCCCACTGGGGATACCTGCAGTCATGCCCGAGAAAGGAAGCATTCTTGGGGAAGCCTACCTGGGGGTTTATCCCTGCTGAAGAGTGAAGCTCTCCAACAAGCGGTAAGAGAAAGTCTTCTCTACAAGCGTTGAGGAACAAGGGAAAGCTCCCCCACTAGCGCTGAGAAAGTAAGCTCCCTCACTAGCGCTGAGAGGGACAGCTCACCCATACGCGGTGAGAGCGAGGCGAAGTCTCCTCCACAAGCGGTGAGGAATGAGGCGACGCTCGCCCACAAGCGGCGAGCTTGATATTGGCGGTGGAACTTACTTCGACGCTGCTTATTCAATTTGCAAGTAATTACGGAGCTAAGAAGAGGGCGACGACCGACCACAAAGCCCTATGTTCCCGACCCTGCCTCAAGGCCTACCCACTCTACAACACACCACAGGACCTTCGCCCTTCCGAGACGTAACTGCATAACCCTGTTATACCACCTGCTGGTGGATTCAGAGGGCGGCGGGTCCTTTGAAGTGTGGGAGTGCCAGGGAGTGCCAAGGGAGTGTGATTGACGGGGCCAGATTATAGTTTGTGTGTATGTTTATAGGAGGGGCGTCTGGCCGCGGCGGCAAGGCACCAGCTCTCAAATGATTTTTGCTGCTA
This sequence comes from Cherax quadricarinatus, assembly GCF_038502225.1. NCBI lineage: Eukaryota > Metazoa > Arthropoda > Malacostraca > Decapoda > Parastacidae > Cherax > Cherax quadricarinatus. The sequence goes on along the minus strand of NC_091311.1, from coordinate 28,309,909 downwards.
GTGGGATGGAGGAAAAGGGAGTTTTCCGGAGATGGCTGGCTTGAGGGAGGTGAGGTTTTGGTGTTGGGAGGGAAGTGAGGTTTTGATGTTGGGAGGAAGGTGAGGTTTTGGTGCTGGGAGGGAGGTGAGGTTCTGGTGTTGGGAGGAAGGTGAGGTTCTTGGTGGTGGAAGACATGTAGGTAAGGTTTGACGTTGGGATGGAGAGTGGTGAGGAACGATGCTAAGAGGGAGTTAGCAACCCAGTAATACCACAGTTATAAGCGAATACATCAAATTATATCTAAATAAGTAAACTCATACATTGACTGATAAACTCCCACTAAATATATATATATATATATATATATATATATATATATATATGTGTGTATATATGTGTGTATATATGTATATATATTTTTATATATATATATATATATATATATATATATATATATATATATATATATATGAGAGAGAGAGGTAGTAGTAGAGTAAGAAAATACTAAGCCAGCATCGAGGAGTAATTTTTGGATTTTTTTCCATATATATATATATATATATATATATATATATATATATATATATATATATATATATATATATATATATATATATATATATATATATATATATATAATATACACAAGAATATCACAGTAAACAGGCGATATCACAATATGCAGAATAACCACTGTGAAAAATTAGTGAAATTCCAAGCGCTTTCGTGACTACTCACATTATCAAGGAACTATAAAAATAAAACAACAGGAAGGCATATGAGGGCATGACTACATTTCACAGTCACGTCACAACACCCGACTCTGTGAAACAACTGATACTGTACCCAAGAATTAAGGTATATTTTAGGTGTATCTTAAATTCTTCCCAAATTTTATAAATTATAAATGAATCCAATTTACATAAACCAAAAGAAATATATTATTTTCAACACTACTTTTTATGAAACAAGATTCAATTATATTCCTGTCGACCATGGACTTGCTTGATACAACTTTCTCAACTTTTTGAAAATCAATTGGATGGTTAAAATCTCTCACATGAATAAATAGAGCATTGGAATCTTGTCCAGTTCTAATGCTATATTTATGTTGTTTAATCTAAGTTCGAGACTTTTTACCAGTTTGACCGTAATAAATTTTGTCGCAAATTTTACAAGGAATTTTATAGATACAGCCGTCAGCATTTTGGGGGGAATTCTTTATCAAAAACTTTTTTTTACTGTATCAAGATTTTTAAATTTAACTTTGATATTAAAAGTCTTAAGAAGAGAAGGCATATCAACCAAATTTTCCTGTTAAGGGAGAACCAACATATTTTTAGTTGAATAAGGTTGGTTGTCCCTTTTTGGATTGTAAAAAGTATTTCTAGCAATTTTAAAAGATTTATTACGTTTCTTGGATATTTCAGATCATTAACTATTTCATAAATTTTTGAGATTTCTTCATCTATGAACTCTGGACTACAAATACGTAAAGCTCTCAAAAACATTGATGAGAAAACCGACTTAACTCTATCTTGATGTGAAGAATAATAGTGTACATAGGAACAGTTATTTGCTGTTTTTTATAAATTTTAAATTTAAAATAGTTGTTAGACTTACTAATTAAAACATCTAGGAATGGAAATGAGTTATTTTCTTCGAACTCAACAGTAAAATTTATAGAATGAGCTAAACTATTTAATTTAACAAGGAAATGTTTTATATCTATATTTTTTTAGGCATAAGACAAAATATCATCAACATATCTATACCACTTAGCTGTATTAGGAAGGATTTTGTTTAGCAATCGTGTTTCAAAAAATTCCATGCTTAAATTACTAAGAACAGGTGATAGAGGATTTCCCATTGCCATACCAAACTTCTGAGTGTGAAACTCGTCATTAAACACAAATTTTGCATCAAGAATACAAAGGTTAATAAGTTATCTGAAGAACTTGTTAATTACGATTTACCAGTACCAGTTCCTACTATCATTAAACTTATTAAACTTTGTATTGTTGTCATCAAACACAAATTTTGTATCGAGTTTTGCACTCAGAAGTTTGGTATGGCAAAACAATCTCAGACAGGCGATCTTAATAATGCAAAACAAGCCACTGGAGGTGGAAATCTTAAGCTCAAGTACTTTCACACGTCTCAGTGTGTTATCAGGAGCTGTGCAATCCTGCAAGGGCAGCAACAGGATAAATGAGGGGAAGTTTTTTCAGAATATGGTAGCGTGGGTGGCACGTATCTTTGGCACCAGCCAGTATCTCCGATTGGTGCCAGAGATACTGATTTTCTCTCTCCATCTCCCTCTTGCTCTGAGTTCCTGGTTTGGGGACACACGAGTCTTCCTCCAGGAATGCATAGTGGAAGTGATGGAGGCACTGAACCCATTCTTGTGCTTCCTTAAGTCTTATGTCCTAGTGTAAGCGTTTACCCCAGCGAAAAAAAATATAAAAATAGAAGAAGACAATAGAAAGTATTAAATTTTCCAATCTAACAACAAGAATGTTTTCATGAAATTGCTCAAGAAATCCTGAAGTCTTCAGTTCCATTCCAAAATATGTACCAGAAACCATAAGGCCCTTCTTTCCCACCAAGAGTGAATGCTCTGCCAGTAGCTCATAAGGACTTCAATCCCACTATAAGCCCCACACCTTAAGGAAAAAAGATACATTCCCCGACTAAGGAATCCAACTCCTTTAGAGCATTACGGAACCCATCATCAGTTGGTTCCTAAACGGCCCGGCGGCCGCAACTCGATCCTCTTCTGTCGGCCCGCATGAGTGAGGTGGATGCTCTGGCAAGCTCTCCCCCACTGTGTTTAAAAAGTGGCGGAGATCTTGAGCTAAGCCTTGATGGGGCAGGAAGGCGGCAGTGGGGGGTTTTCCCTCATATTTTGACGGGCTGCACAAATAGGATAATGGTCAGAGATGTCCAGCTGGGAGGAGAGGATCAGAGAGGGAGTTAGTAACATACTGCAGCTTGACCTAACCCATGGCGACAGCTGCTGCACAAGGAAAGGAAGGAGAAGAGACGAGGAGGCCGAGGGGAAAAATTAGAAGAGGGAAGGAAAGAGAATGTAGAAGGAGAAAAGAAGTAAATGAGAGAGACAAGAAAAAGAGATGATGAAAGGTTATAAGAAAGAGTATTATTATTCCCAAGGCACTACAGTGTCTGGGGAAATATGAGAGTTAATCAGGTTTAATACGAGACAGAGGAAAGAAGCTGCGGTTATATGGAGTAATCTAAACAGCAGGAATCAGAGATAAGAAGAGAGATGAAGCACAAGACAATGAAAGTCTGGACCAAAGAATGATCAACAAATAAGCAGGGAGTAAGATGTTAGGTAGGGAGGGTAAAGAATAACCTAGGCTAAGAAAGAGCAGGTAGAAAATCGCGTTCAGAAGTATCACAAAGGCTGTGCCCATGAAGGAAATAAAATGGAAACGAAAGCAATGTAAAAGTGATGTAAAGAATGACGTGTCTTAGTTGTCACTCACTTTAAATGTCATAGATGCTGCTGGTCATGCACAAGACTATGCTGTGGACTCTCCTCCGAATCAAAAAAAAAAAAAAAACGACTGGCACCCACAATTAATGACGCAGCAACTGCACTTACTAGAGTGTGTATTACTGGAAGCAAGCGTACTGGAGCTGCACCTCGGTATATGAAATCTGAGATGATCGCAGACTGAACCCAGGTTAGTACAAATAGCTGTCATCACTACTTGCTGCCTTCTGCCTACCTTATCTCACGAATCTTCCTCTCCTCTTCACATCTTCCATACTGCGTAACTCGCTCGTATTCCAACTCTCTTCCTCGCCTCCTCTCAAGAATTCCTCCTTATCTCACTATTTCTCAGATAAATTAACTAAAATTAATCAGTTCTAACGAAAAAATAAGAAAAAATGCAAACATGCTGAACTGGGAGGCGTGTAACAGCTGCGTACGTGGCAGCATTACTTTTTCAACGGACGGTCCTTATTTAATTTTTAAGCACCGTTTTCATAGGGGTATATGATGAATGTCTCGGCTCCACCACCTGCCCTCACCCCACAAACAATACTAACACCATATCACTAGCCCCTTTTCTCCCCAAACTATAAACAGTACTTGCCAACTTTCCTTCTCCCTCACACTACAAACACCCCCCCCCCATCACCACCTCACCAACTCTCCCACCCTACAAACACTCCCACAATCTAACAAGCTCCCCAGGCTCCCTACCTCCCCAGCAGTAAGAGAGGGCAGACTCCCGGGGGAGCCGCGGTTGAAATATGCGTGGAGCGGAGGTGATGTGGGCTGACGGCCGCGAGGCTGGACTCCGCCCGCTCAAATGCGACTGGACAGGCCGAGTTTGAGTTTCAAGAAGGCTTTTTACCAGGCCAGGCTCTGGTGGGGAGGGTCATCGCATGCTTACTTACCCTGATGTGTGCCGACGGCTAGGGTAAAGGACCTTTCCCCCCGTCTCCACTTGATGGTCGCAGCAGCCTTCCCCTCCTTCCCTCGACATCCATCCTCTCCCCACTGCCCTTCCCCCTTTCCACCAACGCTTCTCCCCCACTTGGCTTCACACCGTGATGACCCACGCGGGACATGTGTCTCGACACACTTCTTGAAATAGTCTGTGAAGTATTGGTAAGGAGGAAGACGTGGAAAGAGTGAGTTGATGGTGGGGAAGTGTTGCGGCGGTGAGGAAGCTTTGCGGTGGTGGGAAAGTGTGGTGGGTCTTGAAGGAAGGTGAAGGTGTTGGGGAACAGGGTAATACTACAATGTTGGAATAGTAGGTTAGGAGGAAGTATTTTGACGGGGTTAACTATAAAATTGAATCGTCACTGATCTAGTGGCTCATTAATAGCCATTAATTTTGTCCAATAATACACCTAACATATTCCTACCTGTCCAGTGAATCACCTAACATAATCTTGTCTGCATAGTGAAATATGATAATCTTCAAGTAATTTGTTCTCTCTAGGTTAGAATTCTGCTGTACTCTAACAGTCTCTTCTAATTGCTGGCTAAATTGCAGATCTAAGGAGGCTGATCTCGGTTCGCTTAATGTAAACCGTCTTGCATAAATTATAAGAAATGTAAACTGGACATTTTGGTTTGAAACTGCAGAGAACCAACTGAGGAGTGTTTCATTTGGAGGTTCGACTACAGACTTTATAATTGGAAAATTGTCTTTATGTCGAGCTCGCAACATCATCATGGAATTTTGATATAGTAAACATCTTGATTTCTTTCTTAGAGCATACAGCCTTCGTAGCCCACAGAACTTTCTACTAGAATCTGGACTAACCCTTACCACTACTACTACACCACAAGTCGAACTTGATGGTACGCTACTTGTGTAGAAGAGGAAGATTCACCGGCCCTAGTCATAGGGCTGCCCCCACTACAGGGCTGTAAACGGTACCACGCTTGAACAAACTCCAACATCCTTGGGGAGCCAGTGCGGGTCACTATTCGAAAAAAAAACCGTGTCAGGACTTCGTTCCTTACAAATATATTATCTTTATCATAACTTCCACTGCCAGCAAATAACATCACTAGCATGGCCCTCCCACACTTACATGAACACTCTGTATAAGTCTCCTTCATACCTCTGCTTTAAATTGATAAAGCCTCTAGTAGACGAAACTTTGCTCAAGTAATTATAACCAGTTGTTGCATATATGTCTTAATCTTAAAAACACATACCCAGAGACCTGAGAGCACTAGCATCAGGTATTGTAATCAGTGCCGATTAAATAAATAGCTATGTGCATGGGCGGCATATAGATTTTTCTGACAGACTGGCTGCCACACAACTGTTTCGTAGGTTTGATCCAAAAAAAAAAAACAGCATCTAGGGACCTCCCTCGAGGTTCCTTGATGAAGGTATAATAAAAAAATTCCTTAGTATGGAATATGTAAGTCTGAACGACAGTAATTTTCCAAGGAATAGCAACTCCAGATCTGCTGGATCGAATCCTCTTTGCCGTACTAAAGTCCCCAAACGCAGGTTGACACATTTGAATACTTTGAAATCTATCCAGAGTGATGGAATATGATTGGCAAAATATAACCTGCTTTGCTCATGCTATGTAGCTTTCATATGGAATAGGATAGAAGTGCAGTGCTGATGCACCCAATTTTGCTATGAAAAATATCCCAGCATCTAATGATTATATATATATATATATATATATATATATATATATATATATATATATATATATATATATATATATATATATATATAGTTATCCTAAAACACAACGTACTCATCAGTGGAGGTTCCTTCGTGATGGTGAGGGACCCTTGGTTCAAGGAATTGGACTTGTTCTCCACTTACATGGATTGAACTCGTTTACCTCCCATTCCCAAGATGCTGCATGAGCCTTACGGATTTAGCTCTTACCCTAAATATAATATCATTTAAACAGAACAGGAGGGTTATTCCAGTGAGGATCAGAGCAAAACAAGACGTCCAGGACAACAAGACGTCAAGGACAGAACGAAACGTCCAGGACAGAACGAAACGTCCAGGACAAAACAAGACGTCCAGAACAGAACAAGACGTCCAGGATAGAACAAGACGTCCAGGACAGAACAAGACGTCCAGGACAGAACAAAACGTCCAGGGCAGAACAAAACGTCCAGGACAAAATAAGACGTCCAGGACAGAACAAGACGTCCAGGACAACAAGACGTTCAGGACAACAAGACGTCCAGGACAGAACAAAACGTCCAGGACAAAATAAGACGTCCAGGATACAACAAGACGTCCAGGATAGAACAAGACGTCCAGGACAGAACAAGACGTCCAGGACAGAACAAAACGTCCGGGACAGAACAAGACGTCCAGGACAGAAAACAACCAGCACAATACAAGACGTCCAGGACAGAACAAGACGTCCAGGCGGGGGGTAGGCCAGGGAAGAGGGGTAGGTAGGACAAGACTCACTCGACCATGTATAGTGACGAGGTCTGTATTTCTCAAGAGTGACTACTGGAAAGTTACTGTGGCTGGGGTACGAGCACCTCGACTGACCGAACAACTTCGCATAACCTACTTTAACTGCGATGACGATGACTACTACTATTGTTATTATTATTATTATTATTATTATTATTATTTTGTTACTGTTATTATTATTTTTATTAATATCACTGGAAGGCGCTGAACATCTAAAAATCATAGAGCGTTTGGAAATGGCAGAGAAACAGGCTTGGTCATCCCATGGAGGGTATAATAATTCCTTGGAAGAAGAGAATTTCTTAAGCATCAACGCGTCCACCATGAAGTACACCTGTCCTTGAATATTTATCATAATAAAAAGTAAATAGAAATTTAACACTGAACGAAATCTATTTTGCTCTTCTGACTTCGTTTAATTTCGAAGGAAAAAAAAATCTGATTTTCAAGCATTAATCTGATGGGAAGAATAAGGCTTCACCTGGCTGAATAAGCTTATTTATTAAGCCAGGTGAGTGAGATGAAACCGAAGCCGAAGTCGAAACCACAGCCAACGTTATGAATAAAGAGAATTATATGTGGATTCCGTTACAGAGACGCATACGTCTTCTTGATGTAAAGTCTCGGACGCACTAAAAAGAATAAATGTATTGCTAGGACTGGATAATATGTTTTACTGTGTAAACGATGGCTGGGCACGCACTACCACCAGGCTAGACACACTCCCCTGGTACCTGGGCACGCACTACCACCGGGCAAGACACACTACCCTGGTACCTTGTAGCTGGGCACGCACTACCACCAGGCTAGACATACTGCCCTGGTACCTTGTAGCTGGGCACGCACTACCACCAGGCTAGACACAATGCCCTGGTACCTTGTAGCTGGGCACGCACTACCACCAGGCTAGACACACTGCCCTGGTATCTGGTAGCTGGGCACGCACTACCACCAGGCTAGACAAACTGCCCTGGTACCTGGTAGCTGGGCACGCACTACCACCAGGCTAGACACACTGCCCTGGTACCTGGTAGCTGGGCACGCACTACCACCAGGATAGACACACTGCCCTGGTATCTGGTAGCTGGGCACGCACTACCACCAGGCTAGACACACTGCCCTGGTATCTGGTAGCTGGGCACGCACTACCACAAGGCTAGACACACTGCCCTGGTACCTGGTAGCTGGGCACGCACTACCACCAGGCTAGACACACTGCCCTGGTATCTGGTAGCTGGGCACGCACTACCACCAGGCTAGACACACTGCCCTGGTACCTGGGCACGCACTACCACCAGGTTAGACACACTGCCCTGGTACCTGGGCACGCACTACCACCAGGCTAGACACACTACCCTGGTACCTGGGCGCGCACTACCACCAGGCTAGACACACTGCCCTGGTACCTGGTAGCTGGGCACGCACTACCACCAGGCTAGACACACTGCCCTGGTACCTGGGCACGCACTACCACCGGGCTAGACACACTACCCTGGTACCTTGTAGCTGGGCACGCACTACCACCAGGCTAGACACACTGCCCTGGTACCTTGTAGCTGGGCACGCACTACCACCAGGCTAGACACACTGCCCTGGTACCTTGTAGCTGGGCACGCACTACCACCAGGCTAGACACACTGCCCTGGTATCTGGTAGCTGGGCACGCACTACCACCAGGCTAGACACACTGCCCTGGTACCTGGTAGCTGGGCACGCACTACCACCAGGCTAGACACACTGCCCTGGTATCTGGTAGCTGGGCACGCACTACCACCAGGCTAGACACACTGCCCTGGTATCTGGTAGCTGGGCACGCACTACCACAAGGCTAGACACACTGCCCTGGTACCTGGTAGCTGGGCACGCACTACCACCAGGCTAGACACACTGCCCTGGTATCTGGTAGCTGAGCACGCACTACCACCAGGCTAGACAAACTGCCCTCGTAGCTGGGCACGCACTACCACCAGGTTAGACACACTGCCCTGGTACCTGGGCAGGCACTACCACCAGGCTAGACACACTACCCTGGTAGCTGGGCACGCACTACCACCAGGCTAGACACACTGCCCTGGTACCTGGTAGCTGGGCACGCACTACCACCAGGCTAGACACACTGCCCTGGTATCTGGTAGCTGGGCACGCACTACCACCAGGCTAGACACACTGCCCTGGTATCTGGTAGCTGGGCACGCACTACCACCAGGCTAGACACACTGCCCTGGTATCTGGTAGCTGGGCACGCACTACCACCAGGCTAGACACACTGCCCTGGTACCTGGTAGCTGGGCACGCGCTACCACCAGGCTAGACACACTGCCCTGGTATCTGGTAGCTGGGCACGCACTACCACCAGGCTAGACACACTGCCCTGGTACCTGGGCACGCACTACCACCAGGTTAGACACACTGCCCTGGTACCTGGGCAGGCACTACCACAAGGCTAGACACACTACCCTGGTACCTGGGCGCGCACTACCACCAGGCTAGACACACTGCCCTGGTACCTGGTAGCTGGGCACGCACTACCACCAGGCTAGACACACTGCCCTGGTACCTGGTAGCTGGGCACGCACTACCACCAGGTTAGACACACTGCCCTAGTACCTGGTTGCTGGGCACGCACTACCACCAGGCTAGACACACTGCCCTGGTACCAGGTTGCTGGGCACGCACTACCACCAGGCTAGACACACTGCCCTGGTACCTGGTAGCTGGGCACGCACTACCACCAGGCTAGACACACTGCCCTGGTACCTGGGCAGGCACTACCACCAGGTTAGACACACTGCCCTGGTACCAGGTTGCTGGGCACGCACTACCACCAGGTTAGACACACTGCCCTGGTACCTGGTAGCTGGGCACGCACTACCACCAAGCTAGACACACTGCCCTGGTACCTGGGCGCGCACTACCACCAGGCTAGACACACTGCCCTGGTACCTGGTAGCTGGGCACGCACTACCACCAGGCTAGACACACTGCCCTGGTACCTGGGCAGGCACTAACACCAGGTTAGACACACTGCCCTGGTACCAGGTAGCTGGGCACGCACTACCACCAGGTTAGACACACTGCAATGGTACCTGGGCACGCACTACCACCAGGCTAGACACACTGCCCTGGTAGCTGGGCACGCACTATCACCAGGTTAGACACACTGTCCTGGTACCTGGTTGCTGGGCACGCACTACCACCAGGTTAGACACACTGCCCTGGTAGCTGGGCACGCACTACCACCAGGTTAGACACACTGCCCTGGTACCTGGGCAGGCACTACCACCAGGCTAGACACACTGTCCTGGTACCTGGTTGCTGGGCACGCACTACCACCAGGTTAGACACACTGCCCTGGTAGCTGGGCACGCACTACCACCAGGTTAGACACACTGCCCTGGTACCTGGGCAGGCACTACCACCAGGCTAGACACACTCCCCTGGTACCTGGTAGCTGGGCACGCACTACCACCAGGCTAGACACACTGTCCTGGTACCTGGTAGCTGGGCACGCACTACCACCAGGCTAGACACACTGTCCTGGTACCTGGTAGCTGGGCACGCACTACCACCATGTTAGACACACTACCCTGGTACCTGGGCAGGCACTACCACCAGGTTAGACACACTACCCTGGTACCTGGTAGCTGGGCACGCACTACCAACAGGTTAGACACACTGCCCTGGTACCTGTGCACGCACTGCCACCAGGCTAGTCACACTGCTCTGGTATCTGGTAGCTGGGCACGCACTACCACCAGGTTAGACACACTGCCCTGGTACCTGGTAGCTGGGCACGCACTACCACCAGGTTAGACACACTGCCCTGGTGCCTGATAGCTGGGCACGCACTACCACCAGGTTAGACACACTACCCTGGTACCTGGGCAGGCACTACCACCAGGCTAGACACACTGTCCTGGTACCTGGTTGCTGGGCATGCACTACCACCAGGTTAGACACACTGCCCTGGTACCTGGTAGCTGGGCACGCACTACCACCAGGTTAGACACACTGCCCTGGTACCTGGTAGCTGGGCACGCACTACCACCAGGTTAGACACACTGCCCTGGTACCTGGGCACGCACTACCACCAGGCTAGACACACTGCCCTGGAATCTGGTAGCTGGGCACGCACTACCACACTACCACCAGGTTAGACACACTGCCCTGGTACCTGGTAGCTGGGCACGCACTACCGCCAGGCTAGACACACTGCCCTGGTACCTGGGCACGCACTACCACCAAGTTAGACACACTGCCCTGGTACCTGGTAGCTGGGCACGCACTACCACCAGGTTAGACACACTACCCTGGTAACTGGGCAGGCACTACCACCAGGCTAGAAATACTGCCCTGGTACCTGGTAGCTTGGCACGCACTACCACCAGGTTAGACACACTGCCCTGGTACCTGGTAGCTGGGCACGCACTACCACCAGGTTAGACACACTGCCCTGGTACCTGGGCACGCACTACCACCAGGCTAGACACACTGTCCTGGTACCAGATTGCTGGGCAGGCAGTATCACCAGGTTAGACACACTGCCCTGGTACCTGGTAGCTGGGCACGCACTACCACCAGGCTAGACACACTGTCCTGGAACCTGGTTGCTGGGCACGCACTACCACCAGGCTAGACACACTGCCCTGGTACCTGGTAGCTGGGCACGCACTACCACCAGGTTAGACACTCTGCCCTGGTACCTTGTAGCTTTGCACGCACTACCACCAGGTTAGACACACTACCCTGGTACCAGGTTGCTGGGCACGCACTACCACCAGGTTAGACACACTGCCCTGGTACCTGGTAGCTGGCCACGCACTACCACCAGGTTAGACACACTGCCCTGGTACCTGGGCACGCACTACCACCAGGCTAGACACACTGTCCTGGTACCAGGTTGCTGGGCAGGCACTACCACCAGGTTAGACACACTGCCCTGGTACCTGGTAGCTGGGCACGCACTACCACCAGGTTAGACACACTACCCTGGTACCTGGGCAGGCACTACCACCAGGTTAGACACACTGCCCTGGTACCTGGTAGCTGGGCACGCACTACCACCAGGTTAGACACACTACCCTGGTACCTGGGCAGGCACTACCACCAGGTTAGACACACTGCCCTGGTACCTGGGCACGCACTACCACCAGGCTAGACACACTGTCCTGGTACCAGGTTGCTGGGCACGCACTACCACCAGGTTAGACACACTGCCCTGGTACCTGGGCACGCACTACCACCAGGTTAGACACACTGTCCTGGCACCAGGTTGCTGGGCACGCACTACCACCAGGTTAGACACACTGCCCTGGTACCTGGCCACGCACTACCACCAGGTTAGACACACTGCCCTTGTGCCTGATAGCTGGGCACGCACTACCACCAGGTTAGACACACTACCCTGGTACCTGGGCAGGCACTACCACCAGGCTAGACACACTGTCCTGGTACCTGGTTGCTGGGCATGCACTACCACCAGGTTAGACACACTGCCCTGGTACCTGGTAGCTGGGCACGCACTACCACCAGGCTAGATACACTGTCCTGGTACCAGATTGCTGGGCAGGCACTATCACCAGGTTAGACACACTGCCCTGGTACCTGGTAGCTGGGCACGCACTACCACCAGGTTAGACACACTGCCCTGGTACCTGGGCACGCACTACCACCAGGCTAGACACACTGTCCTGGTACCAGATTGCTGGGCAGGCACTATCACCAGGTTAGACACACTGCCCTGGTACCTGGTAGCTGGGCACGCACTACCACCAGGCTAGACACACTGTCCTGGAACCTGGTTGCTGGGCACGCACTACCACCAGGCTAGACACACTGCCCTGGTACCTGGTAGCTGGGCACGCACTACCACCAGGTTAGACACTCTGCCCTGGTACCTTGTAGCTTTGCACGCACTACCACCAGGCTAGACACACTGTCCTGGTACCAGGTTGCTGGGCACGCACTACCACCAGGTTAGACACACTGCCCTGGTACCTGGTAGCTGGCCACGCACTACCACCAGGTTAGACACACTGCCCTGGTACCTGGGCACGCACTACCACCAGGCTAGACACACTGTCCTGGTACCAGGTTGCTGGGCAGGCACTACCACCAGGTTAGACACACTGCCCTGGTACCTGGTAGCTGGGCACGCACTACCACCAGGTTAGACACACTACCCTGGTACCTGGGCAGGCACTACCACCAGGTTAGACACACTGCCCTGGTACCTGGTAGCTGGGCACGCACTACCACCAGGTTAGACACACTACCCTGGTACCTGGGCAGGCACTACCACCAGGTTAGACACACTGCCCTGGTACCTGGGCACGCACTACCACCAGGCTAGACACACTGTCCTGGTACCAGGTTGCTGGGCACGCACTACCACCAGGTTAGACACACTGCCCTGGTACCTGGGCACGCACTACCACCAGGTTAGACACACTGTCCTGGTACCAGGTTGCTGGGCACGCACTACCACCAGGTTAGACACACTGCCCTGGTACCTGGGCACGCACTACCACCAGGTTAGACACACTGCCCTTGTGCCTGATAGCTGGGCACGCACTACCACCAGGTTAGACACACTACCCTGGTACCTGGGCAGGCACTACCACCAAGCTAGACACACTGTCCTGGTACCTGGTTGCTGGGCATGCACTACCACCAGGTTAGACACACTGCCCTGGTACCTGGTAGCTGGGCACGCACTACCACCAGGTTAGACACACTACCCTGGTACCTGGGCAGGCACTACCACCAGGTTAGACACACTGCCCTGGTACCTGGTAGCTGGGCACGCACTACCGCCAGGCTAGACACACTGCCCTGGTACCTGGGCACGCACTACCACCAAGTTAGACACACTGCCCTGGTACCTGGTAGCTGGGCACGCACTACCACCAGGTTAGACACACTACCCTGGTACCTGGGCAGGCACTACCACCAGGCTAGACATACTGCCCTGGTACCTGGTAGCTGGGCACGCACTACCACCAGGTTAGACACACTGCCCTGGTACCTGGGCACGCACTACCACCAGGCTAGACACACTGTCCTGGTACCTGGTAGCTGGGCAGGCACTACCACCAGGTTAGACACACTGCCCTGGTACCTGGTAGCTGGGCACGCACTACCACCAGGTTAGACACACTGCCCTGGTACCTGGGCAGGCACTACCACCAGGCTAGACACACTGCCCTGGTACCTGGTAGCTGGGCAGGCACTACCACCAGGTTAGACACACTGCCCTGGTACCTGGGCACGCACTACCACCAGGCTAGACACACTGTCCTGGTACCAGGTTGCTGGGCAGGCACTATCACCAGGCTAGACACACTGCCCTGGTACCTGGTAGCTGGGCACGCACTACCACCAGGTTAGACACACTGCCCTGGTACCTGGTACCTGGGCACGCACTACCACCAGGCTAGACACACTGCCCTGGTACCTGGTAGCTGGGCACGCACTACCACCAGGCTAGACACACTGTCCTGGTACCTGGTTGCTGGGCACGCACTACCACCAGGCTAGACACACTGCCCTGGTACCTGGTAGCTGGGCACGCACTACCACCAGGCTAGACACACTGTCCTGGTACCTGGTAGCTGGGCACGCACTACCACCAGGCTAGACACACTGTCCTGGTACCTGGTACCTGGGCACGCACTACCACCAGGCTAGACACACTGCCCTGGTACCTGGTAGCTGGGCACGCACTACCACCAGGCTAGAAACACTGCCCTGGTACCTGGTAGCTGGGCACGCACTACCACCAGGTTAGACACACTGCCCTGGTACCTGGTAGCTGGGCACGCACTACCACCAGGCTAGACACACTGCCCTGGTACCTGGTAGCTGGGCACGCACTACCACCAGGTTAGACACACTGCCCTGGTACCTCGGCACGCACTACCACCAGGTTAGACACACTGCCCTGGTACCTGGGCACGCACTAACACCAGGCTAGACACACTGTCCTGGTACCAGGTTGCTGGGCAGGCACTACCACCAGGTTAGACACACTGCCCTGGTACCTGGTAGCTGGGCACGCACTACCACCAGGTTAGACACACTACCCTGGTACCTGGGCAGGCACTACCACCAGGTTAGACACACTGCCCTGGTACCTGGTAGCTGGGCACGCACTACCACCAGGTTAGACACACTGCCCTGGTACCTGGGCACGCACTACCACCAGGCTAGACACACTGTCCTGGTACCAGGTTGCTGGGCACTCACTACCACCAGGTTAGACACACTGCCCTGGTACCTGGTAGCTGGGCACGCACTACCACCAGGTTAGACACACTACCCTTATACCTGGGCAGGCACTACCACCGGACTAGACACACTGCCCTGGTACCTGGTAGCTGGGCACGCACTACCACCAGGCTAGACACACTGCCCTTGTACCTGGTAGCTGGGCACGCACTACCACCAGGCTAGACAAACTGCCCTGGTACCTGGTAGCTGGGCACGCACTACCACCAGGCTAGAGACACTGCCCTGGTACCTGGGCACGCACTACCACCGGGCTAGACACACTGCCCTGGTACCTGGTAGCTGGGCACGCACTACCACCAGGCTAGACACATTGCCCTGGTACCTGGTAGCTGGGCACGCACTACCACCAGGCTAGACACACTGCCCTGGTACCTGGTAGCTGGGCACGCACTACCACCAGGCTAGACACACTGCCCTGGTACCTGGTAGCTGGGCACGCACTATCACCAGGCTAGACACACTGCCCTTGTACCTGGGCACGCACTACCACCAGGCTAGACACGCTGCCCTGGTACCTGGTAGCTGGGCACGCACTACCACCAGGCTAGACACACTGCCCTGGTACCTGGTAGCTGGGCACGCACTACCACCAGGATAGACACACTGCCCTGGTACCTTGTAGCTGTGTACGCACTACTACAAGGCTAGACATACTGCCCTGGTGCCTGGTAGCTGGGCACGCACTACCACCAGGCTAGACACACTGCCCTGGTACCTGGTAGCTGGGCGCGCACTACCACCAGGCTAGACACACTGCCCTGGTAGCTGGTAGCTGGGCACACACTAACTAGGCTAGACACACTGCCCTGGTACCTGGGCACGCACGACCACAAGGTTAGACACACTGCCCTGGTAAATGGTAGCTGGGCACGCACTACCACCAGGCTAGACACACTGACCTGGTAGCTGGGCACGCACTACCACCAGGCTAGAGACACTGCCCTGGTACCTGGTAGCTGGGCACGCACTAACACCAGACTAGACACACTGCCCTGGTAGCTGGTAGCTGGGCACACACTAACTAGGCTAGACACACTGCCCTGGTACCTGGGCACGACGACCACAAGGTTAGACACACTGCCCTGGTAAATGGTAGCTGGGCACGCACTACCACCAGGCTGGACACACTGTCCTGGTACCTGGTAGCTGGGCACGCACTACCACCAGGCTAGACACACTGCCCTGGTACCTGGTAGCTGGGCGCGCACTACCACCAGGCTAGACACACTGCCCTGGTACCTGGTTGCTGGGCATGCACTACCACCAGGTTAGACACACTGCCCTGGTACCTGGTAGCTGGGCACGCACTACTACCAGGTTAGACACACTACCCTGGTACCTGGGCAGGCACTACCACCAGGTTAGACACACTGCCCTGGTACCTGGTAGCTGGGCACGCACTACCGCCAGGCTAGACACACTGCCCTGGTA
>NC_091311.1:28273229-28288229 GCF_038502225.1 Cherax quadricarinatus | reverse complement strand
GTATTGTTGAATAAGACAATACAAAAATATTAAATAATCTAAATATAATTATGTGAAACTTAAATCATCACAAAATAATTACTGATGTAAGATAGCGTATACAGGTGGCAGTAGAGAGAGAGAGAGAGAGAGAGAAAGAGAGAGAGAGACAGAGTGAGTGAGTGAGTGAGTTAGATGGTAAATACTAAACAAGTGTTTTCTCAAATCGATTCGTTTAATAGCAGGTGTCCTGGATGACTGTCACCTGCCAGGCTCCCCACAACCAGGGACGGACAGCTCCTGCATAATGTTCTGCTTTTTAATGTCACTGTCTGTTGTAGCCAGTCGTTGTCCAGCCTGATCTATATTTACCAGAGGCGCGCGCTCCAGTAAATACCCGGACTACCTGGGTGTTCTGCAGTCTTTCAGTATTCCCGTCACAGGCTACTGTTAGGTCTCACTGGCTACCTATACTTGCCTAATTGAAGTTGTCGGACTTAAGTTCAATACAAAGACCAACTCCAAAACTATGTTTTGTGTATATATATATATATATATATATATATATATATATATATATATATATATATATATATATATATATATATATATATATATATATATATCGTGCCGAATATGTAAAACTGGTCAATTAGCAAGAACTCATTTAAAATTAAGTCCTTCCTAAAATTTTCTCTTATACGTTTAAAGATATATTTCTTTTATTAATGTTAATGTAAAAAAAAAAAATTGCACCAAAAGAATCTTAGAAAACTTACCTAACCTTATTATAACAAGAACAATTTATTTTAGCCTAACCCGACTATATATATTTTATATTTGTTTACAGTAATTTAATACTAAACAAACACATTGAAATATATTTGTTTCGTTAGGTTGAGAATGAATTTGGCGAAATTATTGCATACACAAATTTTCACTTGTTCTATATGGCAAGATGAGCTTTGCTATTTAAGCCAAGATCGCAAGTTCTGCCTATTCGGCACGACATATATATATATATATATATATATATATATATATATATATATATATATATATATATATATATATATATATATATATATATATATGTCGTGCCGAATAGGTATAATTGGTCAATTAGCAAGAACTCCTTTAAAATTAAGTCCTTTTTAAAATTTTCTCTTATACGTTTAAAGACATTTTTTTTCGTTAATGTTAATGTAAAAATTAATAATTTTGTTCCAACAAAACCTTAGAAAACTTATCTAACCCTACTATAGCAATAATTTAATAATAAATACGCACAATGATATATATTTTTTCGTTAAGTCCAGAAGGATTTTTGCGAAATTATAGCATACACAAATTTTCGTTTGCCTTATTCGGCAAGAAAAGCGTTGTTATTTAAGCCAAAATCACAAGTTTTACCTATTCGGCACGACTTATATATGATATAAATTGAGATGACAGCGAGTAAAGAAGGAATGTAAAGAAAATTCACATGGAAAAGAAGATGGCATTCGTATTAGATGTGAAGGTTGCAAAGGAAGGGAGGATTCTAATATTGCAACAATGGAGGACCAATATCATCAAAAAACTGTATATTACGACATAAGGCAAATTAAGGAATAGACTACAAGATTGGCAACTCCACAGCTACACCTGTGCAGTCATTGTCATTCTGCAGACAATGGTGAATTGCAACAGCAAGAAGACGTGCAGCCCAGAGTCCCAAAAGATGTCATGTTTGGTGCCGTGATTATCACCTGGAGAGGCGCAATCCTTGATTAACAAACATCTAGGGATAAGTGCGTGAAAACTTTAAATGTATGTAATCAAGGCCCTGGAGGGTTCGATAACCCAGAGGAAGATGCACACGAGATGGGGTGACCGGAGAGCAGTTCAGTCACATCATCAAGATCATGTAAATATGAATCGCATGCATGGAGAGGGTGGCAGAAGTGCCATTAGCCCCATGGGGAGTGGATACTGCAACACGAACAAGAGGAGCTACGGGGAAGCCAGCCGTCCCTGCCTTTATTTTATAGAAGTACTTTTACCATCTTAATGTCATTCTCAAAGATTTGTCAGCAAACGTCTTTGGGTTCGTCAGGTTATATGATCCTTCGTGTATTATCTTTATTTCCACCTCCCTTAACTCTGGATTAAATATACGTACGGCTGTCATGTACGTATAAGAGAACGATGATTTTATCTAACTCTACAATAGTTTTATGGATAGTATGATAGAGAGGAACAAGCAATGGAGGATTTTATTTATGTTTCTGACTGAAAGTTGTTGTTCTTTTAAGGAATTATTGCACCAGAAAAAAAGGGCACTGATTTATTTTATTTACTCTTAATAGTAAAATTTAAAGTTGGCGCTAGACCTGAGTGACACTTTTATACAGTTTTGATAAAGACTGGTGTGTGGGCGAAATGTTGTTAATAAAAGTATCCACTATGTGGGAGAAATGTTGTCGTTAATAAAGGCATCTACTGTGTAGGAGAAATTGTGTGGGTAATAAAAGTATCTATTGTATAGGAGAAATGTTGTGGGAAATAAGGGTATCTACTCGGAGGGAGAAATGTCGTTAATAAAGGTAACTACTGTGAGGGAGAAGTATTAAGGGTAATAAAGATATCTAAGTGTCATTTAATTCACCTGGTCGGTATGTACACTACTTAGACCCCTCGATCTACGGTTTATTCTTGGACTGTAGGCTTATGACATTATCAAAATTTTGGTGCCCTGTTGGATTAGAGGGAAAAATTCTTCTTAGCGGTGGCTTTAAAACAAATGTTTGGGGTAAATAAACTGGGCGTAGAAGGCACTGAGCATACGTTATGCCGAGCATCTGCAGTGACTACAGATACCAGTGAACCGACACAACTCAAGTCAGTCCACATCACAACTCGCGTAGTCATCGCGAGGAGAGACAACTTCTAAGCAAGCTGCAAGAACAAAACGGCAAAATACAGTGACAATAACAATACACAAATAACCCATACTTAGGAGGAGCTTACAAAGGCGTTTCGGTCCTGCTCGGACCATTTACGAAGTCACGATAGTGTGACTTGATGGATAGAGCCTCTCGGAGAGTCGTTAATTATACTTCGCACTGGACAAGTACGGCTTAACTAATATGATATGGAAACACACACATATCGAACTCAGTATTTATCGCATGCGGAGCTGATGGAATAACCATAGTTCCACTGTAGTTCTCTATAAAGACACAAGCATTATCAATTTCCAATACCGATATAATTTTCGAAATGCAAGTAATTGATCCATTAGGTGAAAGACAGGCAAACAGAAAGGCAGAAGAGGGAGCTATAGTGTTTCAGTAATCAATTAATAACGAGAGCGTGCTGGTGGGATCATGACTAACATCAACATAACATCAATAGCAAGAGAGTGGTGTCATCGTGACTTTACATCAACATACCATCATCAACAAATGTGTAATTACGACACATGGTCATCGTCTGTCACTCCTGGCCATCGTTAGTGTCAACTGCAGACAGCTTAGCTATTGCTTGTGGTGTTATTATGGAGGTCTACTTAAAGTAAAGAGGTTTTATTAGTCGTGTGCTTTGTAAACATTAGGAATGTAAAAATGATGTCAATGACATATTTCATAAACGCATCAAAACTTGTTTTAAAAACTGATCCAGATGAGTTTCGGTAATTACTACTACTACTACTACTACTAATAATAATAATAATAATAATAATAATAATAATAATAATAATAATGTAAAAATAATAAAAAC
Organism: Cherax quadricarinatus; assembly: GCF_038502225.1. Taxonomy (NCBI): domain Eukaryota; kingdom Metazoa; phylum Arthropoda; class Malacostraca; order Decapoda; family Parastacidae; genus Cherax; species Cherax quadricarinatus. Next base: position 28,284,485 of record NC_091311.1, on the reverse strand, counting down.
ATGTTAATACAGGCATTTTTGCAATTGTTAAGAAATTTTGACTTGCAAATATTCCTTTTCTGTGATAGTCTGTTCAGTATGTTCCAGAGTGGCTGAACCTAGTAAGGGAAATGGGATATAGGGCGATTACCCACATAACAAGACTTCGCACAAGGTGAGGTGCATATTTCTCAGTGTGTATATGCTGAGTTTAGGTGAGGTGCATATCTCTGTGTATATGCTGAGAGTTTAATCCCAGTTTTACGGATGAGACTATTTTTGAGTAGTGGTGAAAGGGTGACACGCAGTCTTTAATGGCCCTTGTGTAGCGGATAGGCTTTGGACCTCGTTAACCAAACAAAGAATTTTAAGCAGATCATTGAACTCTGCACAAGCTAGGCAGTGCAAGTCAGTACTAACAGGGAAACAGTTAGTTGGGTCATCCAGGAGAGCATGGATACCATCCTGAAGCAGAATTATTATAATCAATGGGAAGCGCTAAACCCGTAGGATTATACAGCGCCTGTGGGGGGGATGGAAGGTATTCAGGGTTAATTCAGGGAACTGGAGCACAGATCCAGTTCCCTAGATCAAGAGCCCCTCACCAGCATCAAGGAACCGTCCTTGAGAGGAAACCTGAAGCAGAAGAGGTGAACAAGAATTATTAACTGACATTATTATTATTATTATTATTATTATTATTATTATTATTATTATTATTATTATTATTATTATTATTATTATATTCCCAAATGAGGACCCTTAAGTGCTTCCCGGAATGTTTTTTTCTCAAACTTTCGTTTTTATTTTGCTTATAACACAAGCCATCATCCGATCGGCTTCAAATTTTCACAGCTGATGCACTGTAACTAGGACAAGAATCTAGTAACAATTGGTATGTGCAAGTTTCCTATGAGCGAAGTTGTTGAGCTCCTTCCCAGCATCTTGAAACAGCTGAGGTAACTTCCTCAACCCTCAGTGGCGGAGCTTCAAGCATTACAGAAAGGCTCCTCCTCATTGGACGACAGCGGAGAGTGAAATTCATGTATGTAGGTGCGTATCTGCAAATTCTTATATGTAAAACAGAGTGAAATTTTTATTTACATTCAATATATCTGAGTCCACATCATCTGAACGGCTTCAGTATTCATGTGTTTAATGAGCTCTTCATTACTGCACGACTTGATGCCAGAGCCGGTCAGGTGTAAGCCACAGTCTTCTCATCTTCCACTAATTTCCTCTAAAACTTAAGTTTATAACTTCAGAACATCTTATCCCGGTCGGAGTCAAATTTTCAACATTCGTCAACTATTACAAATGAAGGTTTGCGAAGCAACTGACAACTCTAGGTACTCTTTGCTCAATTTTGAATGAACCATTATGAAATAGTTGAAATGGATGAAAACTTATTTTTAAGCAGATGCTTTTTTTCTAATTTTATTCAGTAACTAGAGAATATCTCTTTTGGTCAGCTTTAATATATTTTTGTCAAAGTAAGCTTCTCCTTGATTTCAATGGGCTAATATTATTAATCAAACTGGTTTGTGCGACACGGTATTGAATATAATTGGATTATCTAAGGTTAATTCTACATAATGTATTTTATGTACCTCTAACACCTGCGTGCCCAAAACTAAAAAAAAAAAAAAGCTGGCTTAATTATTTAATTACTTTATTCACTTTCTGACTAACAGACTTAAACGTTCGTCAGTCTTAGAATAAAGGTTCGACTGATGCTGGCGTGTGTTCATAATTTTCTTTATCTTATGGAAGAAAATGGTAAAACTGAAATACTGATTTTCATACGATAATTTCTGAGAGTCGCATCCAGTTAACTTCAACCCTTTGACGCTGATAGCTTGATAATGGAACTACTGAGAGGCTTCAAACTTGTGCTTGCGTATTTTTTTTAGGATAGTGGTGTCTTTGAGATAACACTGGAATGCCTCTCCGGTTTAGCTTGAAATCTGTTTTTTTCTCAGTGGAAGATCTGAATAAATTTTGATCTGTGCATTTCCCAATTTTCCATTTTTATTTAAGAAATTTTGATAGTTTCCAAGTGACGCTTTCCGAATGACTCGTCTGATTGGCTTCAAATCTTCAACGCTGATATTTAACTGCATAATAAACTTATGCTGCACTCTGTACTGCTCCTATCGCGTGCATTGAGGTCCAAGGAACTGAGGTTATGCAAAACGGGGATTCTTTCCTCGCATTGGAAAGCGACCGATATACATCTGGTTATTATTGTATTAATGGAGGGACACACAGAGCCTGAGGTATGAAAAGTGGACGTGCTCGAGTCATGTGAGTATAGCTCCAATTTCTTGGATCGAAAACCCATCACCAGCATCAAGGCATCCTTCCCCCTTCCCCTACTTAAAATATTATAAACCTCCATCAGTGACATCCTGAGGCTTCTGTCAGTTGCACTCTGAGGCCCTTAAGTACTCTCGGCTCCTGTCAGTAACACTCTGAGGTTCACAAGTACTCTCGGCTCCTGTCAGTAGCACTCTGAGGTTCACAGGTACTCTCGGCTCCTGTCAACAAGAAACAAAAAGCAAAAATCTTTTGAAAATCCATCAGACTTGGAAATTCTCAAAAGATTTCTTATTCCTAGTAGTCTCTCGTCCAATAGCTGGCCAATTTCATCGACGAACCATTACGACCTCTCCTCTCTCATTATTCCCAACGTTGGGAACGGCACGCCCTTCCCTTTTTGCGTTGTTTTACACCGCTAAAATACGTTGTCAATAATCGAGTGACGGGAACACTAGTTGTTATGACTGTGTCGGGTAACTGTGTGAGCAGTAGCAGCTGATAGACGGAGGTTCTGCAAGCCTCACGGGAAGGGTAGAGGGACGAGGGAGGGGGTGCCTCTTTATGCTGGTGAAGGGTTCTTCATCCAAGGAATTGGAGTCTCCCTTTCCTCCTCAGATCATGTCTCATTAATCTCGTTACCTTTCATTCTCATGGCGCGGAATGACCCTGCGCGTTCAAAGCATCCCTGACAAAACAATAATAATTTGACAAAAATAATTACATATTATACCGAGATTCCCGCTGTAACTATCTACACTATCTACAACACAATTTCTACCACATAGCAGTGAAAATGTTAATAATCTACACCAATATCGTTGATGATTTTCATCTCGGTGCGTAACAAACGAACAACATTTAAGAAAAAATCGTCTCACGTTTCAATTTTCACGCTTCTTGTAGAACAATTTTCACCTTACAACAGTGTTCGCTCTGTAATAAACATACAGCAGCATTAAGTCTCTCTCTCTCTCTCTCTCTCTCTCTCTCTCTCTCTCTCTCTCTCTCTCTCTCTCTCTCTCTCTCTCTCTCTCTCTCTCTCTCTCTCCTGATCCATTAATGTCATCATCATCATATTAAGTAATTTAATGTTCTTTCTTTTTCAACTCGTAAAATCATGCCACTGGATTTACAAACATTTTTTTGAGATCTGTCAAACGTGATTTTAAGTTTGAAGACTTTAAGCTTGTGCATGACAGCCACACTGTATGTGCTACTTGTGTTATCATCCCAACGTCAAATGTATTATTTTCCATTCATTATGTATAAACCATAAACCATTACTTTGTAAACTGTTGACTTACCTGTGTTGGATATATTTAAGGTAATGGGATCATACCAAGCGTCACCTTGGATTCGGTGGGAAGGAAGCAGAAGTACTGTCCGAAACAGTAGCTAAGATCTAGAGGTCAGTGGACACGGGGCAGTTGCCACAGATCTGGAAGTAACTAATTTAGTCCTGCATTTAAGAAGAAGTTTGAAACTAGTGCTTAGCATCTCATTTCTAGGAATTTCATTCAGACTGCCACTCTGGTGTCACTGTGAGAAGACTCCTTGAGTCTGACTGTAACTGACTGCTTAACTCAGGCACACTCCCTGAAGAACAGAAAAAGTTGGAGGGGGGATCATGTAAGCATCATGCACACACCCTTTCGGATCCGCTACTGCTAGTCTAGTGGAGTGTACAACTTGACAAGACTACCCTAGTTGACACGTATGTATGACATGGCAAGATCCTTTTAGTCTTTGTGCATCTAGCCACTTTACGGGTTTGTGTTACTTTTCGACTAGAAATGACACGGTTGCTGATGCCACTAGACAGTGGGTTCGAACCCCAGTTGAAGTGTGCGAGTCTTTTCACACATATCCTGACACATCAGGCACATCCCGAGGCAGAGTCGCCTCGCTCGAGCGGGACAAACTTGGATGAGGGCGCTAAGAGGCTGCAAGATCCTGCAGCCTTATGCTAATTCTGGAATCAACTCAGGGCTCAAGTGGGCGCCCAACTCCCTTCCTCTCCTCACCTTGTTCCAAAATTTCCACCCGAGTCGCCCAGCTCACATGCATCCCTGGCGGGAGCAGGCAGGGAGGACCCCAAGGGTAAGAAAGTGCCTGAGGTTATTTCAGTGGGTCTTCGACTGTGATATTAAGCAGCAAGAACATGGAAGTGTCGCATCCTTTCACTATTCTCTCTCTCTCTCTCTCTCTCTCTCTCTCTCTCTCTCTCTCTCTCTCTCTCTCTCTCTCTCTCTCTCTCACACACACACATACACACACACACACATACTATCCCCCTCCCTTAAAACATATTGTTTGGAAAGACTTAGAAGTTAGTTCAAGCGTAGTTTTAGACTCGGCCTTAATCCCTGGTGCGTGAGAGGCGCCCACTAAGTCGAGGTGGAGGTGCAGGCGGCCTCCGCCTACTACTTTCATTAGAGCAAGGGGGCGGATTCCCCAACCCACTGTAAACAAAATCTGGCAATCCTACCAACTTACTATTCACGAGCTTCCACTGGCGTTCGCCTCCTCTCACTCCCTTTCGTTTCTCCTCCTTTTCCTCTCTCTATCCACTTTTTACACAGAGAAAGAAGAAATAAGAACGAAGGACGAAGAGCGTGATAACAGGCGTAGAAACTAAGAGTCTATAGCAAGTCGCCGAAGTGGAAATTTTGGAACGATAGGAATGTGTTAAGTGTGAGTGTGTGGTGGGTGTGAGAGAGGGTTTGGTTCGCTTCTAAACTCATGTTAATCGCAGGAGTTAATATGAAATTGCTACCAACAGCTCGGGTGCTCAACTTTATTCATAATGTATAAAAGTGCCAATAACGCCCCTCTTCCCCTCCCCTACCGGGGGTGGACCACTCTGAGGAACCGGTCTCAGCGGGCCGACCACGGGCCGCCCTAACGGTCTCTTTCTGTCTTAACTGAGTCTTCAGTTCTTGTTTTTACCGGTCCTCTTATTCCTGTCTTACATTTCCTCTTTCTCCATCTGTTTCTTTTCTCCTTCTGTTCTCTGCCTCTTACTCCTCCTCCTCCTCCTCCCGATCCTCGTCTTCCTCCTCCTCCCGATCCTCGTCTTCCTCCTCCGACTGGTCTCTTCCTCCTCCTCCTCCTCCTCCTCCACTATGTTCTCTTCCTTCTCTAGCTGATCTCGTCCTTGTCCGACCCGTCTCTTCTTCCTCCCCTCCTGTTCTCCTGTTTCTTTTCCTCCTCTTCTTCGTCCAACTAGTTGTTTTCCTTCTATTCTTCCCGTTCGTTAATTGCACCAACTGGTATTCTCTACGTTTCTATAGACGTACACAGTTGATAGTGCAGATAATAGTGTTGGCACTAGTCATGCTGGCGCTAGTGGTGGTGGTGCTGGTAGTGAATATTATAATGGTATAAAATACCGACAGGCTGGTAAGACACATGACATCATTTCAGACTATGGAACTACGTATTCAAGGGTGATGGACTGATTACATTGTCTTCACATCTCTATTGCTTCTATCAACTTTTCTGTACTCGACTGAAGAAGCCTACTGTGTCGGCGAAACGTTTCGGAATAAAGGTGTTGGTAGTGATGTGGGTGGTGGTGGTTTGGGTGGTGATGGTGGTGGTGATGGTGTTGGTGATGGAAGACGGGGGGGGCGGTCACATAGGACTTTGACTATCACATGGAGTAGATGGGTGACATGGGATGGAACCTATCATAAAGGGAGGTCTGTCGCAGAGGATGGGGGTCTGTCACTGGGTGTGGGGTCTGTCACAGGGGGCTGGGGTCTCTCACAGGGGGCTGGGGTCTCTCACAGGGGGCTGGGGGCTGTCCCGGGGGGAGGGGGGCAAGGAGGGAGAGGCTTCAAACTGGTGAAAATTTAGTTAAGGTGATCCGTACAAATCATTGGTGAGCACGCGGGCCGCCCCAAGAGGGATTCCAAGTCTATTAGAGCCTCAAAAGAAGGGATTGGGCGCTTCTTACGCCCATCGCGAGGGGGATCACATGCGGAATGTATTACGAGTGTGATTGAATTTTCTTTAGATTATTTAAGGCCCCGGAAAATGCTCCAGATATCTGTGGGAGGGATTTGTCGCCTTGCTCTCTCTGTGGTGGAGGTGGTGGTGGTGGTGAAGGAGGTAGTAGTGGTGGAGGGTGCTGGAGGCAGTGGTGGTGTTGGTGGTGGAGGGTGTTGGAGGCAGTGGTGGTGGTGGAGGGTGTTGGAGGTGGTGGAGGGTGCTGGAGGCAGTGGTGGTGGTGGAGGGTGTTGGAGGCGGTGGTGGTGGTGGAGGGTGCTGGAAGGAGGTGGTGGTGGTGGAGGGTGCTGGAGGCAGTGGTGGTGGTGGAGGGTGTTGGAGGTGGTGGAGGGTGCTGGAGGCAGTGGTGGTGGTGGAGGGTGCTGGAGGCAGTGGTGATGGTGGAGGGTGTTGGAGGCGGTGGTGGTGGTGGAGGGTGCTGGATGGAGGTGGTGGTGATGGAGGGTGCTGGAGGCCGTGGTGGTAGTGGAGGGTGTTGAAGGTGGTGGAGAGTGCTGGAGGCGGTGGTGGAGGGTGTTGGAGGTGGTGGAGAGTGCTGGAGGCGGTGGTGGAGGGTGTTGGAGGTGGTGGAGAGTGCTGGAGGCGGTGGTGGAGGGTGTTGGAGGTGGTGGAGAGTGCTGGAGGCGGTGGTGGAGGGTGTTGGAGGTGGTGGAGAGTGCTGGAGGCGGTGGTGGGGTTGGGGATGATGGTTCATGATCTTAAAATCTATTAATTACGTTTATTAGGAAAAAATACAGATTCAGTAGTAAGTGATTAATTAAAAAATAAATGAACAATTAAAGTTAGGGTTTATGGCAATCACATAAATCCTCAAAATCATTAATAAAGTATAACTTAACTGGCAAGCTGGAACACCAAGATTAACAGACAAGGATGGAGGAGCAAGTTCACACACATAAACACACACACACACACACATACACATACATACACATACACACACATACATACACATACACACACACACACACACACACACACACATACACACACACACACACACACACATACACACACACACATACACACACACACACACACATACACACACACACACACACACACACACACACACACACACACACACACACACACACACACACTGAACAGTTCGAGTGTCTTATCAACAAGTGTCTTTGACAAAATAGTCAGTAACTAAGAGACACGTAGCTTCCTGTGGTCTCTGCTCTACCCTGGGTCACCACACCTGCTGCCTGAAGGAAGTTCTCGCCACACCTTCCTCAGGCCACACACACCATCGCTCACCTGTATACGATTTTATTATCAATTCAATCCAAAAAAAAAAAAACATACATGTGAAGGAAAACGTTAAAATTTAAATAATGAGAACCTTATCTACCCTGTCTATGCCTCAGAGTATTTTGTATACATCAGTCATATCCAACCTCGTTAGTCATTCCTCTACTGACAAAACACAGAGTTCTTGCACTTATTTAAAACATAATTTAAACCTTCATAAAATGTCTCGTATAACAAATACGTAGTCAACTTAAGTCAAATCATCCAATACTAGGCTTAGTGAGGCCATTTACATTCCACTGACGTAGTTCATCTAATGATGAGAACTTCCTTGGAAGTCAATGCGCCGTTTTCCTCACATTCCACAGTGAAACTGGTGCTTGGTACCAACCTACTGTGTTTATTCCAGATATAACCAAAACTTCTCTAGCTTCCCTGCTACACTGTGAAAAGATCATATTCGCACCTCATTCGCGTTTTGTCATTCGGTTAAATTTGAGAAACTATAATGATTTCTAAATGTCCCATACACAATGTAGTTTATACCACAATCCATATTTCCCCAAGGGAAAAAAAATCACATCCGAAATAAAACACAGTATAAAAAGTGCTACAATTTTTCTGGCAAATCTGTCAGATCATCAAAACTTCTCTTTGCCATTAATACAAATCGCAGCCTTTGAAAAATAATGCCTTTAAATGTTTATTCTTCTGTCAGATTTGACTTTTTGTCATGCTGCACCTGGGAATATTTTATGCAGTCCTGGTTTTCCAAATTGTATGAAATATGTAGATAAGCAGAAGAGGAAGCAGAGGAGAGGGACTGAGCGAGTCTTCTGGGAATAACACGTTCTGTGAATAAATAAAGCCAAGTTTGTGTGTATCACTAGCTGACACATCAACAGTGTGTGGCACCAGCTGACACATCAACAGTGTGTGGCACCAGCTGACACATCAACAGTGTGTGGCACCAGCTGACACATCAACAGTGTGTGGCACCAGCTGACACATCAACAGTGTGTGGCACCAGCTGACACATCAGTGTGTGGCACCAGCTGACACATCAACAGTGTGTGGCACCAGCTGACACATCAACAGTGTGTGGCACCAGCTGACACATCAGCAGTGTGTGGCACCAGCTGACACATCAGCAGTGTGTGGCACCAGCTGACACATCAACAGTGTGTGGCACCAGCTGACACATCAGCAGTGTGTGGCACCAGCTGACACATCAACAGTGTGTGGCACCAGCTGACACATCAGCAGTGTGTGGCACCAGCTGACACATCAACAGTGTGTGGCACCAGCTGACACATCAACAGTGTGTGGCACCAGCTGACACATCAACAGTGTGTGGCACCAGCTGACACATCAACAGTGTGTGGCACCAGCTGACACATCAGCAGTGTGTGGCACCAGCTGACACATCAGCAGTGTGTGGCACCAGCTGACACATCAACAGTGTGTGGCACCAGCTGACACATCAGCAGTGTGTGGCACCAGCTGACACATCAGCAGTGTGTGGCACCAGCTGACACATCAACAGTGTGTGGCACCAGCTGACACATCAACAGTGTGTGGCACCAGCTGACGCATCAACAGTGTACTGTACTTGAGAATGCTGAAGTAATACTTTGAACTCCCGTCACCAGCCTTGTTACCGGTGAAGGGCTCTTGATCTATAAAGCTGGAGCTATGCTCCCCTTTCTCTGATCAATCCAAATTTACTCCATTTCTCCAGGCACTATTTGACCCTTACGGGCTTAGTGCTTCCCAATTCTTCCCTGGTTACATCCACATTGAGAAATCTTCATTCTTTAATTAATGTATTTTTCGACTTCATTTACTCTTTAATTTTTCCAGTGAACCTTTCTTCCAGGAATTAATGTGTCCCTTGAAGTGCTTCAGCGAGTAAGAGGTCATCCTAGGAAAGGTTAGAGGGAGGGGGGGATAAAGGAGGTTTTGTATGTGAGGGGCTTAGACATCCAGTATCCGTGGGTGAGCATATTTGATATGAGTGAGTGGAGGCAAATAATTTTTATGGCATGACGTGCTGTTAGAGTTTGAGTAAGGTAACATTTATGAAGGGATTCAGGAAAAGCAGTTGGTCAGGCTTGAATCCTGGAAGTGGGAGGTACAGTGTCTGTACCATGAAGGAGGAGTGGAGATATTTGCAGTTTTGAACTGAAGTATCGGTGCCTCTCTGGCAAGACAGTGATGAAGTGAGTGATGGTAAAAGGGTTACTGTGTCCAATCTCTGGAACATCCTGTCTTTGTCCACCTTGTCAATTCCTCTCAGTATTTTGTAATCGTTATCATGTCCCCCCCTATCTCTCCTGTCTTCCAGTGTCGTCAGGTTGATTTCCCTTAACCTCTCCTCGTAGGACATACCTCTTAGCTCTGGGACTAGTCTTGTTGCAAACCTTTGCACTTTCTCTAGTTTCTTTACGTGCTTGGCTAGGTGTGGGTTCCAAACTGGTGCCGCATACTCCAATATGGGCCTAACGTACACGGTGTACAGGGTCCTGAATGATTCCTTATTAAGATGTCGGAATGCTGTTCTGAGGTTTGCTAGGCGCCCATATGCTGCAGCGTGTGTACTCGCCTAGTTGAGGTTGCAGGGGTCGAGTCCAAGCTCCTGGCCCCGCCTCTTCACTTATCGCTACTAGGTCACTCTCCCTGAACCGTGAGCTTTATCATACCTCTGCTTAAAGCTATGTATGGATCCTGCCTCCACTGTGTGTGTGTGTGTGTGTGTGTGTGTGTGTGTATGCTTAAGCTACCTTTAAATATTGTGGATATCTTATTCGCTTTCACTCTCGTCAGCTTTCAGATCTCTCTCTCTCTCTCTCTCTCTCTCTCTCTCTCTCTCTCTCTCTCTCTCTCTCTCTCTCTCTCTCTCTCTCTCTCTCTCTCTCTCTCTCTCTCTCGTTAATGCCTCTTTCCAGTCGTCCCCTCTTCCTGCTGCCTCCACTTGAGATTATCTGGTCTTTCACTGCTCCCCCATGCTTGCTGGCTGCCAGGTCACAAGAGTCTGGCTTCAGGAATTTTGTTGGTTTAAACGCCCGCTCATTCCGAGGAGCAACACCTTGTAGTGTGTTCAGTCGGCGGGAACGAGGAATTCCAAGGAACCATTGTACGAACGGGAATGGGAATGTCCGAGATATGATGTTCGTTATTCCCCAAATGTGAGAATAGCCCACTAAGCTGATGGTGGCAGTAAGGTCTTGCGGCGAGTTTGTTTTCTTACTGTTTTCCCTGTGGCTGTGGTTGTGGCTGTGGCTGTGGCTGTGGCTGTGGCTGTGGCTGTGTGCTATGCTGCGTCAGACCTTTACATGTTGCTTGTCTGGGATTTCTATTTCTTCTTCTTGTTGCGAGGAGGTGCCTTTTTTGTTACATGACTCATATTAGCTATGAGTAAGAGTGTTAAATAGGAGTGAATATAAAGCAACCATTGTGAAAGAATAGTGAAATTCCAAGCATTTTCGTGACTTCTCACAATATCAAGGAACTATAAAACCAATACATCAAAGGAAGTCATATAAAAGGTCAAGACTACATCCTACCATCACATCCCATAACAAAGCAACACCTCGCACACGCTCAGTAAACTTTACTGTTGAGTTTGAGGAAAATAACTCATTGCCTTTTCTAGAAGTTTTAGTTATTAAGGGTAATAAT
>NC_091311.1:28110729-28268229 GCF_038502225.1 Cherax quadricarinatus | reverse complement strand
CACGGTGTTAGATAGAGGAGACCATCGACCCGTGTGGCTGTAAATCCTGTCTCCTCCACCAGTCACAAGAAGTGGAGCCTCCACCCTCAAGACTCCCCAAACTTATGCAGGGATATCATGTGCTAATGCACTGGAGCACATGAGTCCGGATTTATACAAGGGGTTTGACGCACGCAGAGGTTGGTATACAGTACACAGGCTCTGACATACACGAGACTTGATGTTCACACAGGGCTGAAGAAATACAGGAGAAAGGAAAGCATTGAGGAGACATCAAATATACCGTAAATACGCCACGCAACGTTTAGCAACGACAGCTGCGAGGTTCTAAAACTGTCTTCCTCAGTATCACTATCAGCCCTAATGATAGATCTAGCTCTTGTCCCTTGAAATCCAGAATCTTCTGGGAAATAAATGAACAGTGAATTTGGCTTTGAAAGGACAGGAGTTAAATCTATCATAAGTCTGTTGGCGATGGGGAAGACATTGGAGGCCGAGGTGCTTCCAAACATCACTCACTGAGGTTGACTTTCTTCTCTTGTAATCACCATAGCACAGTGGCAGACCGCAGGATTCGCAAATGTATAGCCTCGGTTTCAATTCCAGTCCAGTTGCAACCTTGCAACATTGCATAGCTCCTGATGACGCACTGAGAAGTGCGAAAGTACTTGAGCTAAAGATTTCCACCCTCTTGTGGCTTGTCTTGCATAGTTAAGATCTGGATCCTCTGTCTCCCTGCTCCATGAGCTTTACTATACCTCGTCTTAAAACTATGTAGGGCTCCTGCGTCCACTACATCACTTGCCAGACATTCCACTTCCTAACAGTTCTATGGCTGAAGAAATACTTCATAAAATCCCTTTGACTCATCTGAGTCTTCAACTTCTAATTGTGACCCCTTGTTACTGTGCCCCATCTCTGGAACATCATGTCTCTGTCCGTCTTATCTATCCCACTGAGTATTTTTTTGTGTGTGTGTATGTGTGTGTGTGTGTGTGTGTGTGTGTGTGTGTGTGTGTGTGTGTGTGTGTGTGTGCGTGCGTAGTCTGCCTGTCTACGTTTGTCCGTGTGGTACACACACCGGTGTGTATGCATTTATCTTAAAATAATTATCCTCGTATTTGAAGGAAATATATAAGGTAAAAACTACACACACACACACACACACACACACACACACACACACACACACACACACACACACACACACACACACACACACACACACACACACACAGCCTAGCTTAACCGTACACACAACATGCAAACACACAAACACAAACAGGCCCACAAACACAGGTAGTTACCTCCTGACGCTGATAAACCCCCAGCCAGGGGTCAGTAGACACCTGTTTATCTCTTTTATGTCAAGATGGATACCCTCTGGTTCATGTCAGTGACTGGGCACTGTGTGTTTTACTCCACTGAATCTTTTCAGATACAAACTACTTATTATGAAATAAAGATGGGAATAGTTTTGCAATGTCTGATGCATTTATTTAACGTGTACATGAAAGAAAGGAAGGTATATAAGGATTGAAAGAGTGTATGCATAAGCAGGCAAATTGTATAACATAATTGTTAATCAGAAGAATTTTAGGGAAGAGAGAAAGTATAATTGCAACGAAACAAGATGAATTTAGGAGTTTAAGTGAATGTAAGGAGTAATCGTTTGTACCGAATATTCAGCTAAGGGAAAGAAGCAGTTTGTTACTTGCATAGATTTGAGAGTCATATTGAATGTGAAGAGAGTATTGTTATAGTTTCTTAATAGCTGCAAAGTGCTTTTAGAATGAAACTCAGGTTTAGGTATGTAGATGATAAGGAATTTTTTTCCCAGCCAACATGGGTCTTAAACAGTGAGGTGCGATGCCACTGTGGTTAATTTGCTTACAAATATGACTGAAGAGGTTAATTCTCGAGTGTCTGGGAGAGGTACCGAATCAAAAAAAATCTGGTTATGATACAAAAAGAAAGTTGTCAAAGTTGATACCTGTTGATGGCACAGCACTTTTGGAAAACTCTGAAAAAGTTGTTAATATATTCTTCTGGGAAAATTCCCCTGACACAGGTCTTCGCTGTAAGATGGCCTTCTTGGTGTTCCCAGACCTACAGAGGGATGGAGGAAAGGGGAGATGAAAGAAAATGGTAATATCTAGGAACATATGTGAAAATGAAATAACTGTTGACCCTATTGCAGACCAGGGGGTGGTAGGAGAAGAAAATATTCAAACAGCTCCGGGGAAAACCTTGAATTTTCCCTGAGGTACGTTTATTGCCGTCTCTGAGGATGAGGGTCCCCAGTCCAGTTATAGAGGTGGTACCTCCCTATATTATATATATATATATATATATATATATATATATATATATATATATATATATATATATATATATATATATATATATAATATCAAGTGAGTAAATCCAAATTACAACACAAATATTATTCGAAGCTTTACGAAGTGTTAATAATTTTAACTGCAGGTTTATCCTCGCGAACACCAAATTAATTAACTCCAATAACAACGAGCCGTTAGCATAATGGCTGAGGTTTTATCAAAAGGTGATTATGCGTGTTGATTGGGCCAATCGTCGAGGGCACTCGAACCTAATGGTAATCCCAACAGAATTATACATTCCAAAACATAAGTCCTCAAACCATGAAATTGCCGCAGTATCCCTCTATTACCACCACCTCGCTGAATACACCGAGTGAATGAAGCGAGTTGCATATCGCTGCAAGGGTTGATGAGTTTAAATACACCCCCCCTGGCAGACTTGATGCAGCTATGGTGGCCAGTTAGCCAGGGATGAAATGTAATCAGAACGCTGTGGGTCTCTCTCCGGGCCAACAACCCCAGTGCCGCCGCTGCGTTTTCTTCGAAGCCTTAATGGGGAAGACGAGGTGGTGTTCAAGCACTCTCCAGAAGGTGAAGCATACGATACTATGCTTGCTCTCTCTCTCTCTCTCTCTCTCTCTCTCTCTCTCTCTCTCTCTCTCTCTCTCTCTCTCTCTCTCTCTCTCTCTCTCTCTCTCTCTCTCTCTCTCTCTCTCTCTCTCTCTCTCTCTCTCTCTCTCTCTCTCTCTCTCTCTCTCTCTCTCTCTCTCTCTCTCTCTCTCAAATAATTGTAAATATTTACATCGTTGCTAAGTGCACATAAGTATTTCCTAAAAGGAGCTATTCACGGTAAAAAACACTCATAATTATTTAGCAGGAAATTAGAGTAATGCATGTCGATGTGCGCCACTAGTCATATTTTAATGCCCCCATATATTAGGGATAAAATCAGTTTTACGGAAACTGAGCTGACGAGGTTGTTAGTCGTATAGCTGACCCACTTATTGTGAGCGTCTTTAAAACTAAAACCTTTTTTTGTATAGCTGCGTCTTCTAGTGAACGTCGCATATTAACGTAAGGTAGAGCTCGGTGCTCTCTTCACCTCCGACGTGAAGTTTCTAGACGGGATGTTTGTTATTTTGGTATAGCTTCTTTGTTGCTTCCCGTCTAGCGTATTGGAATATAGTTGCCGTTAACTGAGTGGCTAGTTAATGGTTCGAGTCGGACCTAAACGCCGTCATAAGTTTCAGTTTCCTGTGTGCGGGTTATTTGTATTTGGTTCCAGTCACCGTATTGTGCTATTTTTATTTTATTTTACGATGGTTAAAGTAAGGTGTGGCAATGTAGTCTCTGTGGTGCATGGCACCGTCAACCACATGCGGAACATAGATCCTGGAAATTGCAGTTTCTTCCGGAGGTCACTCATTCTCCCATCCCCCTCGTTGCACAGTCCCAGACAATAACTTCCTGGTTGCTGACCTGACTGATCAAGCTATTGGTACCCGCCGCCTGAAGTCCAATGTATGTATCCCAGACTGGCAGATAAGGAACTAATTTGTGAAGATTTTATCTATTTCTCTCCAGAAGATAACAAGGGTTTCGTTAACAAGCCCCCTTATGAATGAGGGGAGTTGAAGAGTCATGGACAATTTACTCTTATTGAGTTCTCTCTCAGTATACTCATTGCTTTCCTGCTTGTCACGGGACGTATCTTGCATCGTGAGCAAAGCCTCTTGTTTTCATATATAATGATTTCAGAGTGCAGATCTGGAACCAATCACTCCAGTATCTTCGAGATGTAGATAATTATACATCTCTCACGCCCGTGTTCTCAGGAGTACAGGTCGATGGGCTTCAAGCGCTCTCAGTAATCTAGATGCTTGAATGAGGTTATACGAGCTGTGACGATTCTCTACATTTTCCATCTCTACAATTTTGCCTGCTTTGAAGAGGGCCGTTAATATTCAGCAATATTCCAGCCTAAAGAGAGTTATTGGCCTGACATCTATTGTTTCCAAAGTTTCAGTAGTCCAATCCATCATTTTCCTTGCACTATTGTGCTCCATGAATGTGAGATCTTTTAATATTATCACTCCTAAGTCTGTCACATTAGACTTAGGTTCTATTAATAGCTTTCAGTTTGATTTGCATTTCGATATTGGTTATATTTCCTCCATCCTTCCATTACGTAGTAAATGAAATTTGTTCTCATTGAACATCATATTGTTGTCAGTAGCCCACTGACAACAATATGACTCGGATGCTTGCTGTCTTCCATAGATGCTACTCTCAGACAAATTCTAGCACTGTCTGCAAAGGATGATACAGTGTTATAGTTTATGTCTCTGTGTCAGATGTGAGAAAGAGAAGTAGGGTGAATACAGTGTCCTGGGGAACACATCTTTTCACTGTAGCAGACTATGATTTTACTCGGTTTATTTGGAAGTTGTTTGTTAGAAAGCTAAATATCCATCTTCCCACCTATCCAGTTGCAACTTCTGCATGTATTTTGTACGCAGTTACCCATGGTCGCACGTGTCAAAGGCTTTCGCGAAGTCAGTAGACACTGAATCAACATTCACACACACACACACACACACGCACGCACAGAAGGGAACATCAAGAGGGAATATACCAACAAGTGTTGGATGGCATACGAACAACCGAGGAGGAGGTGAAGAAGCTCTTAAGTGACCTTGACACCTCAAAGACGATGGGACCAGACAACATCTCCCCATGGGTCCTTAGAGAAGGAGCAGAGATGCTGTGCGTGCCTCTAACCACAATCTTCAACACATCCCTTGAAACTGGGCAACTACCTGAGAAATGGAAGACAGCTAATGTAGTCCCCATATTTAAGAAAGGAAACAGAAACGAGGCACTAAACTACAGACCTGTGTCTCTGACATGTATTGTGTGCAAAGTCATGGAGAAGATTATCAGGAGGAGAGTGGTCGAACACCTGGAAAGGAACAAGATTATAAATGAAAACCAGCATGGGTTCATGGAAGGCAAATCTTGTATCACAAACCTCCTGGAGTTTTATGACAAGGTAACAGAAGTAAGACACGAGAGAGAGGGGTGGGTAGATTGCCTTTTCCTAGACTGCAGGAAGGCCTTTGACACAGTTCCCCACAAGAGATTAGTGCAGAAGCTGGAGGGTCAGGCGCATGTAACAGGGAGGGCACTGCAATGGATCAGGGAATACCTG
The DNA here is from genome assembly GCF_038502225.1 of Cherax quadricarinatus. Lineage (NCBI taxonomy): Eukaryota > Metazoa > Arthropoda > Malacostraca > Decapoda > Parastacidae > Cherax > Cherax quadricarinatus. The sequence continues at coordinate 28,262,676 of NC_091311.1, read as the reverse complement.
ACAGGGAGGCAGCAACGAGTCATGGTACGTGAAGAGGTATCACAGTGGGCGCCTGTGACGAGCGGGGTCCTACAGGGGTCAGTTCTAGGACCAGTGCTATTTTTGATATATGTGAACGACATGATGGAAGGAATAGACTCTGAAGTGTCCCTGTTCGCAGATGATGTGAAGTTGATGAGAAGAATTAAATCGGATGAGGATGAGGCAGGACTGCAAAGAGACCTGGACAGGCTGGACATGTGGTCCAGTAACTGGCTTCTCGAATTCAATCCAGCCAAATGCAAAGTCATGAAGATTGGGGAGAGGCAAAGAAGACCGCAGACAGAGTATAGGCTAGGTGGACAAAGACTACAGACCTCACTCAGGGAGAAAGACCTTGGGGTGACCATAACACCGAGCACATCACCGGAGGCACACATCAACCAAATAACTGCTGCAGCATACGGGCGCCTGGCAAACCTGAGAATAGCGTTCCGATACCTTAATAAGGAATCGTTCAAGACACTGTACACTGTGTATGTTAGGCCCATACTGGAGTATGCAGCACCAGTCTGGAACCCACACCTGGTCAAGCACGTCAAGAAGTTAGAGAAAGTACAAAGGTTTGCAACAAGGCTAGTCCCAGAGCTCAGGGGAATGTCGTACGAGGAAAGGTTGAGGGAAATCGGACTGACGACACTGGAGGACAGAAGGGTCAGGGGAGACATGATAACGACATACAAGATACTGCGGGGAATAGACAAGGTGGACAGAGATAGGATGTTCCAGAGAGGGGACACAGGGACAAGGGGTCACAACTGGAAGCTGAAGACTCAGACGAGTCACAGGGACGTTAGGAAGTATTTCTTCAGTCATAGAGTCGTCAGGAAGTGGAATAGCCTAGCAAGTGAAGTAGTGCAGGCAGGAACCATACATAGTTTTAAGAAGAGGTATGATACAGCTCAGGAAGCAGAGAGAGAGATGACCTAGTAGCGATCAGTGAAGAGGCGGGGCCAAGAGCTGAGTCTCAACCCCTGCAACCACAATTAGGTGAGTACAATTAGGTGAGTACACACACAGTCATTACGTTTATATATATATATATATATATATATATATATATATATATATATATATATATATATATATATATATATATATATATATATATATCAAAATATGCAAATTACCAAATTCTAGTAACTAGCAAATTAATTACCAAAGGCCTAAGACTGGAAATTTAACCTAAATCAAACATGTTTTATGATGAGTTGAAATATATAAAAAATTGTAAAAATATGCAAAATATACTTAGAATTATTTGATTATTTGTTTGTCAAATATCACTATAATGTGATGAATGCTATTTTGTGGTATTTTTTTCTAATACAGTCAACGAGCGGCCACTGCGGCCTTTGGCAGACTTACCCTTTCAGACCCCAACGTGTACTTAATTCATAGCTGGACTCGTCTTGTACATGTGCACTGCGGCTCCGCGAGTAGTGTTGCCAACGGCAACTACATAAAATTATAATAAAAATACATCAGTGGTTATTGTGGCCTTCAGATCCCGTTTTTTTTAGTATATGTAAAGTAATTTATATAATTCTTTTTAGACAGGTCTCAAAAAGGACAAATTAACGTCCAGCTTGAGGTGGCGCAGGACGGAGGCCAGAGTGCTCAAAAGCAGGACTGTTAGGCCTAAAACAGGACGTCTGGCCAGCCTAAAATTTATCGAAGATCATTCTTGTGGCAGTCAATGTTTACCCTATGGCATGTCTGTGAAATGGGCACTCGAGCAGGCCAGATCAGGGCTGCGAGCTCACGTACTTTAAGGACCAAGGGAATAACAGTGGGTCAACTTGGTACCTTCCTTAAGATGAGCATATGAGTTGTTTATAAGCAAGGCAGCACAGTTATTCCTATACACAACGGCCGCTACATTCCAATACACTAGACGAGGGGCAATAAAGAGATAATACTAACATGCTGTGTGTATCTTAATAATAACTATATATTGACCCCCATTAACACTTTAGTACTTGTTAATTATTATTTGTATTTTTTATTATTTAATATAATCTTAAGTAGAGTTTTTTGGGGGGAGGGGGTGATTATGCAATTAAGATGGGTATCGATGCCCTTAGGTTATTTACCATAGGAATACAAGAGAGGCATCAGTTTTGGCTGACTCCTGGCGTAATGGCAACGGTAGTAACAGGTGATCTCTTAATTAAGTGTCACTTGGCAGTCTAGTAGGTAGTACAGCAAAATAATTGAACAGTGTAGTGGTAAATCTGGCAAAGCTCTTCTCTTGAGCTCTCGATTATTTTTAGTGTATCTAGGACACAACCAATGAATGTCAAGTAACGTCCCTGTTGACAGTTGAGGGTTGTTGCTGTGAAGCAGCTTCAAGAAAATCCGATCATGATGCGTGCCTGAGGAAGTGTTATGTTTGTGTTGCAGCGATATGGTTCATTTACAGAGTCTGTCGTAGGCTAACTGGTATGAGAACAAGTACCTGCTGACTCCTACTGACTTCTTTTGGAAGCTTCGTCCCAGCCTCTTGGATATCAGTGTGGCTTGGAATCGAGTCGAGTGTGGCTTTACTGCCATGTGAATTACTCAAGACAGATGTGATGAGTCTTACTTTGTCCCGTGGGTATGTGGATGAGTTCCTGAAGAACAGCCATGGAAACCATGTGGTGAACCACATGATCCTCATTCCGTTGTAAAGCATATGTTAGTACTGCAGGATTGCTAATGACCGAACTAGTAGTACTGGTCAATGGTCAGTCTTCATACCCAGGAGTGTTCCTCGGGATGGACTCCCGTTAAATTTCTTTCTCTCTTTTGCCAATAAAAGAATGCACTATATTAGTCTTTAGGAGAAGTGAAGCCTTAAAATATTTTTCTTGCTGTCGAGAAACCTTGGAACAACATTATCAACAAAAACAACAACAATAATAATAATAATTACTTTCAATAACACAAGCAATAACCATGACAGTAACACAATAACAATAACAGTAAACGCAATAACAGCACTAGTAATAGCTGTAATAATATCAACAAAGAGCAGAGAACTTATGGAAACAGCAGTTTTAGGATCATTGCCACACTTATTGCTTTTACAGAGGCAGCAAGAATTGGAAACGAGTCCAGTAATGAAATACAGGTGACTACGTCAGCCCTGCTGGGACCTGTACTCGCTACAATGTTATTGAGAACAGGTTTTTAATATGTCCTCTTATTTAGCTTTCTGTCGAATGAGGGACATCATTTTCTTCAAAAGCATATTGGTCTATCTTAAATTCATAAGTCAGCGTAATGTTAACATATTTAGTTAGACAACTTCCGGATCTATTTAGTGTGTGTATGTGTGTATGTGTGTGTGTGTGTGTGTGTGTGTGTGTGTGTGTGTGTGTGTGTGTGTGTATGTGTTAGTGTAACCTTCTCGTGATTATAATGTTGAATTTCCATTTTCCACCACTCTTGTTTCCAATACTCGATAACCCACGTTAAATCCATGACGTCGTAGGTACTATCATATTTATTCTTAAAAATATGTAAGGAATCTGTTTGCACTACATCTTCATGCAGATTTCCCAATGGCACTCAGAAAGATGAAGTACTTCCAAACAACTCTGTTATTCATCCTCATATTTTACTTTTGTCGTCGGTTGCACCTTGAAAACAGTTATCCCCTGTGTGCCTTAACAAGTCTCTTGAATATGTTGTTCGTCGCTGTTACGTCTTTCCTGGTTCTCATGTCCTCTAAGGTTGCCAGTTTCAGGTCTTATAGCTTCGCCTAGTAGGTCAGCCTCCTCAGATATGACTAGTTTTGTTGTGAAACTTTATATTTTAAGCAAGTTCAATATCCAGAGAGTTTCTTTCTCTAATCTCCTGGTAGCCTGTTATGGCTTCACCACTTGCTTTTTGGTTATCTCCTCCATTACATTACTTGATATCCATGTAAAGGACACTAGTATGTAGCTCAACACTGCCTGCATGTTCCATTGCTTGAATATTGACAATATATTTGCTGTTTTCCATCGTTATGGCAGTTGTACCATTTCCAGTGACTTGTTGCAGAATTTTACTGGAGCTTCACACTGTTTCTACTCCTTCTGTCGGAACTCTTGGTGATAGTGTTAAGCACCATTGTTTTTGATGTTTCTAGTGTGCTTAATATTTGCTTGCATTTTATGCTGTGTAGGCATTTCTAATCTTCTTTATTCTTCCCCACATCTTCGTCTCCTCGGTGTTATCTCTCTTCAGATAAAGCACTTTGAATACTACGTTCAATTCCTCATAGATTTCTTTCTCGCTTTCAGTAAACATTTTCATTTCCTTGTTTAAAATTATTACTTGATCCTTTTACTGACGTCATTTTTATGATGTGGTCGTTTAATGGTTTCGGTTCAGGTTTAACATATTTATGCTCTAAAATTACAGCTCCTCTTTTTTCACTCTCGCTTATTTATTCCTGGCTATTCTGCTCTCTTCTCTGTTCTCTGTCATCTTTTGTGTACTCTAGCTTTTTTTTCCCACACTCTCGTGTTCTGCAGTTCTGCATCTGTGGGTAAATCACTGGGTCTCTCTGTTCTTCTTCTTTTCTGTTGTTTTATTACTTTTTCTCCATCTCTTAGCACTAAAGTTAAATACTCTTTTGCTGTATTTCTTTCTAGTTACATTTCCCACTGAAATGAAAGCTGAAATGTCGATAGGGAACCTCATAGGAATGGTAAGTTTAGACTTGCTAAAGACCTTCGATGCTGTCAACAACAATACATTAGGTAAGAAACTTCAGGCTATCGGCATTGGTTCCGTAGACTGGTTTAAGTCCTACCTTAGCAACAGGAAACAAATTGTCAAAATCAGCAAAACAGAATCAGAACCTCTGCCGGTAGTATGTGGGGTTCCCCAGGGTAGTATTCTAGGTCCCTTATTATTCTTATGTTATGTGAAGGACATGTCCATCAGTGTCAAGTGCAAACTCTTGCTGTATGCAGATGACAGTACTCTGTTAGTGTCAGGTAAAGACCTACAAGATATAGCTAATGTAATAACACTGGAACTGGAGTCCTGCAATAAATGGTTAGTAGACAACAAACTATTGTTACACCTCGGGAAGCCATACTCTTTGGCCTGAAACATAAACTGAGGAGGGTAAATAATTTTAATATCCAGTGTAATGGGAACCCATCACTTCAGTTTCCTCAGTGAAATATCTGGGAATCCCCTTAGACCCATGCATGTCAGGAAAATTGATAGAGAACAGTGTAGTAAAGAAAGCGAATGTCAGACTGGAGTTCCTCTACAGACAAGCACAGTGTCTACCTACTGAGGCTCGCAGGACCCTATGTCTAGCCCTTGTACAATGTCATATGGACTACGCTTGCTCTTCATGGTACTTTGGCTTGACAAAAAAAAAACAAGAAAGACAGACTACAAATAACCCAGAACAAAATGGTATGCTTCATCCTGGACCTGGGTCCAAGAGAGCATGAAGGCTATGATGAATTACAGTTGGATATGCTGAATGTTGAAGACAGAGTAAAACAACTGAAGTTAAATCAAGTTTATAAAATTGCTCACAGTGTCCAGAATATCTTGCTTCCAATTTTGTCAAGGCTGGGAACCAAAGCAATCACAGTACTAGGGGGAGAGAGCACAACTTTGTAGTACCTACAGTTAGTGGCCAGGCTTCAAACACCTTATATTACAGCAATAAAGGAATGGAACAGATTGCCTGCACATGTCAAAGCCAGTCATAGCATGAGCCAGTTCAAGAAGAGAGCCAAATGATACCTAATGAATGTAGCGACAGCAGGGGAGGAGAATTATTTTTTTATTTTTTTAGCTATAACACATGTAAATATAAATAACTCAATTTACCCTATTCCTAGCATATCTCCTTTATAGTATAATAAGATATTATCTCCTTTATAGTATAATAATGAGGTAATAAAACATGGAAATAAGTTACTCTGGGTTTTTTTTTTAGGGGGGTTATCCTAGGTTCTCTACACATATGCTGCTATGTATGATAATCTATGTAACTGTATGTGTGTATACCTGAATAAATTTCTTTACTTACATATTCCTCAGTCCGAGGCCTTGTAGGCTATATTTTGCCGTCCCCAGAAACTTCTTGTAATCTGCGTTCTCTGTATCTGATGTGTTTTGTGTAACATGCAGGTCTCCCTTCCTGGTTCAACCCCCACCTCTCTCTCTCTCTCTCTCTCTCTCTCTCTCTCTCTCTCTCTCTCTCTCTCTCTCTCTCTCTCTCTCTCTCTCTCTCTCTCTAAGACATACATATTGGTACTTCATCTTTTCTCGCGGTTCAACTGCTGACTCCTACCCATATTCGATTCTCCATGCTGTTCCCAGTTCTTTAAGCTACGTCTGGAACTATGATCATACAACATCTGGGGTTTGGAAGACAGTAAAATTTGATCCGAGAAAAGAGCAGGTAGCTCTAGCATCTTGAATCAAGAGTTCTACGCCATCAAGGCACTCATTTTAAAGGGAAGAATTAAAGTCTTCCTAATGACTCTTGGGCAGATGGTACAACATTCCTCTTAATGGTTAACGAGGTTTAGAGCCTATCGACTACAAGAAGGTCATTATGGCTGCTTATAACCTTTCCACCCCCCTCAAGGAAGGTTCCTTGATGTTGGTGAGGGGCTCTTGATTTAGGGAATTGGATCTGTGCTCCAGTTCCCCGAATTAAGCCTGAATGCCTTCCACATCCCCCCCCCAGGCGCTGTATAATCCTCCGGGTTTAGCGCTTCCCCCTTGATTATAATAATAATAACCTTTCCACCACCAGACAAGAATACTTTAATAGCTAAAATTGGAATTAAAGTAAATTCTCAGTATATTTACTCAGAGAAATATATACCTTTCATTGTATATATTCTATACTGCTTTGCTCTATATAGAGCTATATCGGGTCATGACTCGAAACGTCGCCCCAATAACAGCTCGTTCTACATTTTGGCTTGTCTTTACTAACCTTAAATCTATTACTCTCTCGTCGATTTATTTGCGTGAATGTATACCTATACAAGTCAGTTTCGTGGGTAATCATTAATTTGCTATCCGCAGTCTTCCATCTCGACATACACCAAGAAGAGCATCACAAGCTCTCCTGCCGTAAGTTATACGTAAATTCGCGTAACGAACAGTCAGAATTTGCTTTTATTTCATCAGTTTTCTGATGTATATGGCCGGTGACCTCACAGTTCCAAGACGGTAAACAGAGGACAAGCCGAGGGTGCCATCTCTAGTGCCACAAACTGGGCGGCCATCATCACGCCTCGATACACACATTGCCCGAAGCCTCCAGCACCAGCATCAATACCTCGGATGCTTGAGTTTCCCCTGAATATGACTCTGTTATTTGTCCGGGTTTAGCTGTGTGATTTCCCCGGAGGGCCGTTGCTCCCGGGCGGGTCACCCCACTCGACTCTGATAAGTTCGGCGGGTGTGAACAGGCGCTCATTAAGAAAATAAACGCCCTGGAAATGCCTGTAATTAAAAGTTACTTGATGATAATGGCGAGATCCGATGCGTTTCGCGCCATTATACGTGGAGTTTAATCCCGTCTCTAGAGGATTTAATCACCTTTGAATCCGATCGCGCATTTCTACGAGCGGGGAAGTACTTCGTTTATTACACCGGGGTGATTACAAGATAGTGCCTAAACCCGTTGTAACAGGCGCAGCCAGAGAATGAAGATACCCAAGAAGGTATTGCCGCCTCTTAAGGCTGGTAATCTGACACTCCCGCAGCTACCACACTCACTCATATTGGCGGATGCATCTTCATCCACTCTTGTGAAGAGAAAAGTGAGCCTCTCCATCTTCTGGTGTTCACTCCATCTTTTATCTAGCTTAGGGTTTCCTGGCCAAGCTTTTCTATATAGTTTTAAGAGGCCATGTATTTTGATGCGCAGCTTTGGTTGTGAGTACGTGTTTTCTTGGCAATCTATCACACACACACACACACACACACACACACACACACACACACACACACACACACACACACACACACACAACTATATATATATATATATATATATATATATATATATATATATATATATATATATATATATATATATAATGTTTTTTTTTAACAAGTCGGCCGTCTCCCACCGAGGCAGGGTGACCCAAAAAGAAAGAAAATCCCCAAAAAGAAAATACTTTCATCACTCAACACTTTCACCTCACTCACACATAATCACTGTTTTTGCAGAGGTGCTCAGAACACAACAGTTTAGAAGCATATACGTATAAAGATGCATAACATATCCCTCCAAACTGCTAATGTCCCAAACCCCTCCTTTAGAGTGCAGGCATTGTACTTCCCATTTCCAGGACTCAAGCCCGGCTATATAAAAATAACCGGTTTCCCTGAATCCCTTCACTAAATATTACCCTGCTCACACTCCAACAGATCGTCAGGTCCCAAATACCATTCGTCTCCATTCACTCCTATCGAACACGCTCATGCTCGCCTGCTGGAAGTCCAAGCCCCTCGCCCACAAAACCTCCCTTACCCCTTCCTTCCAACCTTTTCAAGGACGACCCCTACCCCGCCTTCCTTCTCCTACAGATTTAAATGCTCTCCATGTCATTCTACTTTGATCCATTCTCTCTAAATGACCAAACCACCTCAACAACCCCTCTTCAGCCCTCTGACTAATACTTTTATTAACTCCACACCTTCTCCTAATTTCCACACTCTGAATTTTCTGCATAATATTTACGCCACACATTGCCCTTAGACAGGACATCTCCACTGCCTCCAACCACCTCCTCGCTGCTGCATTCACAACCCAAGCTTCACACCCATATAATAGTGTTGGTACTACTATACTTTCATACATTCCCTTCTTTGCTTCCATAGATCACGTTTTTCGACTCCACATATACCTCAACTCACCACTCACCTTTTTTCCTTCATCAATTCTATGATTATCATCCTTCATAAACCCATCCGCCGACACGTCAACTCCCAAGTATCTGAAAACATTCACTTCTTCCATACTCCTCCTCCCCAATTTGATATCCAATTTTTCTTTATCTAAATCATCTGATACCCTCATCACCTTACTCTTTTCTATGTTCACTTTCAACTCTCTACCTTTACACACACTCCCAAACTCATCCACTAACCTTTGCAATTTTTCTTTAGAATCTCCCATAAGGACAGTATCATCAGCAAAAAGTAACTGTGTCAATTCCCATTTTGTATTTGATTCCCCATAATTTAATCCCACCCCTCTCCCGAACACCCTAGCATTTACTTCTTTTACAACCCCATCTATAAATATATTAAACAACCATGGTGACATTACACATCCCTGTCTAAGACCTACTTTTACCGGGAAGTATTCTCCCTCTCTTCTACACACACTAACCTGAGAATCACTATCCTCATAAAAACTCTTTACAGCATTTAGTAACTTACCACCTATTCCATATACTTGCAACATCTGCCACATTGCTCCCCTATCCACTCCCTACGAAAGTAAAAGACTGGGCAGGCGATGCAAAATGCCGCCAATAAAAAGTAGGGGCGCCATTGGTACACTAAGAGAAAACACCATAAGTGTCCGGGGCCCAAAACTGTTCAACAGCCTCCCATCAAGCATTAGGGGAATTGCCAATAAACCCCTGGCTGCCTTCAAGAGAGAGCTGGACAGATACCTAAAGTCGGTGCCGGATCAGCCGGGCTGTGGCTCGTACGTCGGACTGCGTGCGGCCAGCAGTAACAGCCTAGTTGATCAGGCCCTGAACCATCGGGAGGCCTGGTCGTGGACCGGGCCGCGGGGGCGTTGATCCCCGGAATAACCTCCAGGTAACCTCCAGGTATCATATGCCTTTTCTAAATCCATAAATGCAATAAAAACTTCCCTACCTTTATCTAAATACTGTTCACATATATGCTTCAATGTAAACACTTGATCTACACATCCCCTACCCACTCTGAAACCTCTTTGCTCATCCGCAATCCTACATTCTGTCTTACCTCTAATTCTTTCAATAATAACCCTACCGTACGCTTTTCCTGGTATACTCAATAAACTTGTTCCTCTATAATTTTTACAATCTCTTTTGTCTCCCTTCCCTTTATATAAAGGGACTATACATGCTCTCCGCTAATCCCTAGGTACCTTCCCCTCTTTCATACATTTATTAAACAAAAGTACCAACCACTCCAACACTATATCCTCCCCTGCTTTTAACATTTCTGTCATGATCCCATCAGTTCCAGCTGCTTTACCCCCTTTCATTCTACGTAATGCCTCACGTACCTCCACCACACTTACATTCTGCTCTTCTTCACTCCTAAAAGATGGTATACCTCCCTGGCCAGTGCATGAAATTACCGCCTCCCTTTCTTCCTCAACATTTAAAAGTTCCTCAAAATATTCTCGCCATCTACCTAATGCCTCCCTCTCCCCATCTACTAACTCTCCTACTCTGTTTTTAACTGACAAATCCATACTTTCCCTAGGCTTTCTTAACTTGTTTGACTCACTCCAAATTTTTTTCTTATTTTCATTAAAATTTCTTGACAGTGCCTCTCCCACTCTATCATCTGCTCTCCTTTTGCACTCTCTCTCGCCACTCTCTTCACCTTTCTTTTACTCTCCATATACTCTGCTCTTCTTATAACACTTCTGCTTTGTAAAAACCTCTCATAAGCTAACTTTTTCTCTTTTATCACACCCTTTACTTCATCATTCCACCAATCACTCCTCTTTCCTCCTGCCCCCACCCTCCTATAACCACAAACTTCTGCCCCACATTCTAATACTGCATTTTTAAAACTCATCCAACCTTCTTCAACCCCCCCCCACTACTCATCTTTGCACTAGCCCACCTTTCTGCCAATAGTCGCTTATATCTCACCCGAACTTCCTCCTCCCTTAGTTTATACACTTTCACTCCCCTCCTACTTGTTGTTGCCACCTTCCTCTTGTCCCATCTACCTCTTACTCTAAGTGTAGCTACAACTAAATAATGATCCGATATATCAGTTGCCCCCCTATAAACATGTACATCCTGGAACCTACCCATTAACCTTTTATCCACCAATACATAATCTAACAAACTACTTTCATTACGTGCTACATCATACCTTGTATATTTATTTATCCTCTTTTTCATAAAATATGTATTACTTATTACCAAATCTCTTTCTACACATAGCTCAATTAAAGGCTCCCCATTTACATTTACCCCTGGCACCCCAAATTTACCTACTACTTCCTCCACAACATATTTACCCACTTTAGCAATGAAATCCCCAACCACCATTACTCTCACACTTAGTTCAAAACTCCCCACGCATTCACTCAACAGTTCCCAAAATCTCTCTCTCTCCTCTACACTTCTCTCTTCTCCAGGTGCATATACGCTTACTATAACCCACTTTTCACATACAACCTTTATTTTACTCCACATAATCCTTGAATTAATACATTTATAGTCCCTCTTTTCGTGCCTTATCTTATCCTTCAACATAATTGCTACTTCTTCTTTAGCTCTAACTCTGAAACTCCTGACCTAATCCCATTTATTCCTCTCCACTGAAACTCTCCCACCCCCTTCAGCTTTGTTTCACTTAAAGCCAGGACATCCAGCCTCTTCTCATTCATAACATCCACAATCATCTCTTTCTTATCATTTGCACAACATCCACGCACATTCAGATTTCCCACTTTGACAATTTTCTTCTTATTATTCTTTTTAGTAATCTTTACAGGAAAAGGGGTTACTAGCCCATTGTTCCCGGCATTTTAGTTGACTTTTACAACACGCATGGCTTACGGAGGAAAGATTCTTATTCCACTTCCTCATGGATATAAAAGGTAAAGTAATAAGACCAAGAACTATTAAGATAAAATCAAAGAAAACTCAGATGAGTGTGTATAAATAAACGTGTACATGTATGTGTAGTGTGACCTAAGTGTAAGTAGAAGTAGCAAGACGTACCTGAAATCTTGCATATTTATGAGACAGACAAAAACCACCAGCAATCCTACCATCATGTAAAACAATTACAGGCTTTTGTTTTACATTCACTTAGCAGGACGGTAGTACCTCCCTGGGTGGTTGCTGTCTACCAACCTACTACCTATATATATATATATATATATATATATATATATATATATATATATATATATATAATATACAGGACTCGACCCGACGAACGTTGTATCGCCTCAGAGACAACACAACACACGCGTCACCTTGACCACTCAGCCAGCCATCCTATAATACAGTTATCTATGTTGAAAATGGTATGAAATACTGACAAGTTGATTATTAAGACACGTGTGTAACAGTTGGGTATCTTTATTGTTGAAACGTTTCGCCTACACAGTAGACTTCTTCAGTCAATGGAGCTGAATTCTCCAGGCTGAGGGACTGACCACCTCAGATACTATTGCAAAAAGGTTGGAGGACTGATTACATCATCTTCATTCCGCTACTACACCTGCTGTCTGTGTATATGACTTTAGAAGCCTACTGTGTAGGCGAAATGTTTCGACAATAAAACGCAACTGTTGAAAATGTGTGTTAATCAGATTTATGTATGGCTACTAAGTGTGATAATTACTGTGTTAGAGCAAAGTCTTGGCCAGATACACTTCAGACACAGTTCTTCCCTACTATTATGATTTTTTATAATGTGTCTTTTTTCTTTTTACATTTTTCTATTTCTTATATTGATTGATTTTCACCTTCAAATAATTTAATTTTAATTTTTACTCTTCGTAATAACGGATTTCTCTTCAATAGATCAGATGATGAGAGTTAATGTTTCTGGAACCCATGACTGTACTTACTCTCTCCATCCTTCCATACCCCTCCTTCCTTCCCTCCCTTCCTCCCTCCTTCCTTCCCTCCCTTCCTCCCTCCTTCCTTCCCTCCCTTCCTTCCTTCCCTCCCTTGCTTCCTTCCCTCCCTTGCTTCCTTCCCTCCCTTGCTTCCTTCCCTCCCTTGCTTCCTTCCCTCCCTTGCTTCCTTCCCTCCCTTGCTTCCTTCCCTCCCTTGCTTCCTTCCCTCCCTTCCTCCCTCCTTCCCTCCCTCCCTTCCTTCCTTCCCTCCCTTCCTCCCTCCTTCCCTCCCTTCCTCCCTCCTTCCTTCCTTCCCTCCCTTCCTACCTTCTCTCCCTTCCTCCCTCCTTCCTTCCTTCCCTCCCTTCCTTCCTTCCCTCCCTTCCTCCCTACTTCCTTCCCTCCCTTCCTCCCTCTTTCCTTCCCTCCCTTCCTCCCTTCCCTCCCTTCCTACCTCCCTCCTTCCTTCCCTCCCTTCCTCCCTCCTTCCTTCCCTCCCTTCCTCCCTCCTTCCTTCCCTCCCTTCCTCCATCCTTCCCTCCCTACCTCCATCCTTCCTTCCATCCCTTCCTTCCTTCCCTCCCTTCCTCCTTCCTTCCTTCCCTCCCTTCCTTCCCTCCCTTTCTCCCTCCTCCCTTCCCTCCCTTCCTCCCTCCTTCCTTCCCTCCCTTCCTTCCTTCCCTCCCTTCCTCCCTCCTTCCTTCCCTCCCTTCCTCCTTCTTTCCCTCCCTTCCTCCCTCCTTCCTTCCCTCCCTTCCTCCCTCCTTCCTTCCCTCCCTTCCTCCCTCCTTCCTTCCCCTTCCCTCCCTCCTTCCTTCCTCCCTTCCTCCCTCCTTCCTTCCCTCCCTTCCTCCTTCTTTCTCTCCCTTCCTCCCTCCTTCCTTCTCTCCCTACCTCCCTGCCTGCCTACCTTCTCTACCTCCCTCCCTTCCTCCTTCTTTCTCTCCCTTCCTCCCTCCTTCCTTCACTCCTTTCCTCCCTCCTTCCTTCCCTCCCTTCCTCCTTCCTTCCCTCCCTTCCTCCCTCCCTCCTTCCTTCCCTCCCTTCCTCCCTCCTTCCTTCCCTCCCTTCCTCCTTCCTTCCCTCCCTTCCTCCTTCCTTCCTTCCCTCCCTTCCTCCCTGCTTCCTTCCCTCCCTTTCTCCCTCCTTTCCTCCCTTCCTCCCTCCCTCCTTCCTTCTCTCCCTTCCTCCCTCCTTCCTTCCCTCCCTTCCTCCTTTCTTCCCTCCCTTCCTACCTCCTTCCTTCCCTCCCTTCCTCCTCCTTCCTCCCTCCTTCTCTCTCTTCCTCCCTTCTTCCTTCCCTCCTTCCTCCCTCCTTCCTTCCCTCCCTTCCTCCCTCTTCCCTTCCCTCCCTTCCTCCCTCCTTCCTTCCCTCCCTTCCTCCCTCCTTCCTTCCCTCCCTTCCTCCTTCCTTCCTTCCCTTCCTTCCTTCCCTCCCTTCCTCTCTCCTTCCTTCCCTCCCTTCCTCCTTCCTTCCTTCCCTCCCTTGCTCTCTCCTTTCTTCCCTCCCTTCCTCCCTCCTTCCTTCCCTCCCTTCCTCCTTCCTTCCCTCCCTTCCTTCCCTCCCTTCCTCTCTCCTTCCTTCCCTCCCTTCCTCCCTCCTTCCTTCCCTCCCTTCCTCTTTCCTTCCTTCCCTCCCTTCTTCTCTCCTTCTTCCCTCTCTTCCTCCCTCCTTCCTTCCTTCCCTCCTTCCTTCCTTCCCTCCCTTCCTCCTTCCTTCCCTCCCTTACTCCCTCCTTCCTTCCTTCCTTCCTCCTTCCTCCTTCCTTCCTTCCCTCCTTGCTCTCTCCTTTCTTCCCTTCCCTTCCCTCCCTCCTTCATTCCCTCCCTTCCTCTTTCCTTCCTCCCTTCCTTCCCCTCCCTTCCTCCTCCTCCTTCCTTCCCTCCTTCCTCCTTCCCTCCCTTCCTTCCCTCCCTTCCTCCTTTCCTTCCTTCCTCCCTTCCTTCTTCCTTCCTTCTTCCTCCTCCTTCCTTCCTCCTTCCTTCCTTCCCTCCTTCCTTCCTTCCCTCCCTTCCTCCTTCCTTCCTTCCCTCCCTTACCTCCCTCCTTCCTTCCCTCCCTCCATACTTCCTTACCTCCTTCCTTCCCTCCCTCCATACTTCCTTACCTCCTTCCCTTCCCTTCCTCCTTCCTCTTCCCCTTCCTCCCTTCCTTCCTTCCTTCCCTTCCTCCCTTCCTCCTCCTTCCTTCCTTCCTTCCCTTCCTTCCCTCCCTTCCTCCTTCCTCTCCCTTCCTCCTCCTTCCCCTTTCCCTCGTTTCCCCTCCCTCCCCCTTCCTTCCTCCCTCCTCCCTCCTTCCTTCCCTCCTTCCTTCCTCCCTTCCTCCCTCCTCCTTCCTTCCCTTCCCTCCTTCCTCCTCCTTCCTTCCCTCCTTCCTTCCCTCCTTCCCTTCCCTCCCTTCCTCCTCCTTCCTTCCTCCCTTCCCTTCCTCCCCCTCCTTCCTTCCTTCCTCCCTCCTTCCCTCCTTCCTTCCTTCCCTTCCTCCCTTCCTTCCCTCCTTCCTCCCTCCCTCCTTCCCTTCCCTCCCTTCCTCCTTCCCTTCCCTTCCCTTCCCCTCCCTCCTTCCTGCTCTCCCTTCCTTCCCTCCCCTCCTTCCTTCCTCCTTCCTTCCTCCTTCTTCCCTCCTTCCTTCCTCCCTTCCTTCCCTTCCTCCTTCCTTCCCTTCCTTCCTCCCCTCCTTCCTTCCCTCCTCCCTCCTTCCTTCCTCCTCCTTCCCTCCTCCTTCCTTCCCTTCCTCCTCCTTCCTTCCTTCCTTCCTTCCTCCTCCTTCCTTCCCTCCCTTCCTCCCTCCTTTTCCTCCTTCCTTCCCTCCCTCCTCCTTCCCTCCCTTCCTCCCTCCTTCCCTTCCTCCCTTTCCTCCCTCCTCCCTTCCCTCCCCCCTTCCTCCCTCCTTCCTTCCCTCCCTTCCACCTTCCTTCCTCCCCTTCCTCCCTCCGTTCCTTCCTTCCCTTCCCTCCTCCCTTCCTCCCCTCCCTTCCTCCCTCCTCCCTCCTTCCTCCTTCCTTCCCTCCTTCCCTTCCTCCTCCTTCCCCTTCCCTTCCTTCCCTTCCCTTCCCTTCCCTTCCCTTCCCTCCTTCCTCCTTCCTTCCCTTCCCTTCCTTCCTTCCCTTCCTTCCTCCTCCCTCCTTCCTTCCCTCCTCCCTCCCTCCCTCCCTCCCTTCCTTCTCTCTTCCCCATCCTTCCTTCCCTCCATCCCTCCTTTCTACCCTCCCTTCCTCCCTACCCTCCCTTCCTCCCTCCTTCCTTCCCTCCCTTCCTCCCTCCTTCCTTCCCTCCCTTCCTCCCTCCCCCTGCTGAATATGCATGAACCAGGCATATGATCCAAGGGAGGATAATTCCCTACTTGGATTAATTATAACATAAAAAATTTGAGGTGTTAGCTGAAATAAATGCAAATGTCCAACCCCATTTTTACTTGACAAAGTTGTTGCTGCAAGTTCTGGTGTGTGTGTGTGTGTGTGTGTGTGTGTGTGTGTGTGTGTGTGTGTGTGTGTGTGTGTGTGTGTGTGTGTGTGTGTGTGTGTGTGTGTGTGTGTATGTGTGTGTATGTGTGTGTGTGTGTGTATGTGTGTGTGTGTGTGTGTGTGTATGTGTATGTGTGTGTGTGTGTGTGTGTGTGTGTGTGTGTGTGTGTGTATGTGTGTGTGTGTGTGTGTGTGTATGTGTATGTGTGTGTGTGTGTGTGTGTGTGTGTGTGTGTATACTCACCTAATTGTGGTTTCAGGGGTCGATTCATAGCTCCTGGCCCCGCCTCTTCACTGGCCGCTACTAGGTCCTCTCTCTCCCTGCTCCATGAGCTTTATCATATCTCTTCTTAAACTTATGTATGGATCCTGCCTCCACTACCTCACTTTCCAGACTATTCCACTTCCTGATAACACTGTGACTGAAGAAATACTTCTTAACGTTCGTGTGACTCGTCTGAGTCTTAACTTCCATCTTAACTTCCTTGTTGCTGTGTCCCATCTCTAGAACATCCTGTCTCTGTATACCTTGTCAGTTCCTCTTAGTATTTTATACGTCTTTATCATGTCTTCCCCTTCCCTTCCAGTCCCCAATTGTCGTCAGGTCGTGTTCTTTTAACCTCTCCTCGTAGTACATACCCCTTAGCTGTGGGACTAATCTTTTTGCAAACCGATTCACTTTCTCTAATTTCTTGACTTGTTTGACCAGGTGTGGGTTCAATACTGGTGTTGCATACTCCAATATGGGTCTGACTTACACGGTGTATAGTGTACAGTCACAGAGTCGTCAAAAACTGGAATAGCCTAGCAAGTGGTGTAGTGGAGGCAGGAGCCATACATAGCTTTAAGACGAGGTATGACAAAGCTCAGGAAGCAGAAAGAGGACCTAGTAGCGATCAGTGAAGAGGCGGGGCCAGGAGCTGAGTATCGACTCCTGCAACCACAATTAGGTGAGTACAATTAGGCGAGTACAGTACAGTGTCTTGATGACTCTTTACTCAGGTGTCGAAACGCTATTCTCAGGGTTGCCAGGCGCCCATGTGCTGCAAGAGTTATTTGGTTGATGTTCTCCTCATGAGATGTACTCGGTATTATACTAATCCTAAGATCCTTTTCCTTGAGCGAGGTTTGCAGCCTATGGCCCCCCTAGCCCGTACTCCATCTGCGGTCTTTTTTGACCCTCCCCAATCTTCATGACTTTGCACTTGGTGGGGTTAAAATCCAGTTAGCCAGTTGTTGGACCAGGGATGCAGTCTGTCCACATTCCTTCGAAGTCCCACCTGATCCTCATCCGTTTGAATTCTCCGCATTAGCTTCACATCGTCTGCAAACAGGGACACCTCTGAATCTATCCCTTCCGGCATGTCATTCACATATACCAGAAACAGCACCGGTTCTAGGACTGACCCCTGTGGAACCCCGCTCGTCACAGGCGCCCACTCTGACACATTGTCATGTACCATGACTCACTGTCGCCTGCCTGGCACTTATTCTCTGATCAATTGCAGTGCCTTTCCTGTTATACCTACCTGATCCTCTAGCTTTTGCACTAATCTCTTGTGTGGAACTGTGTCGAAAACCTTCTTGCAGTCCAAGAAAGTGCAGTCTACCCCCTACTCATATCTCTCTCTCCTTCTTGTCTTACTTCTGTCACATCGTCGTAAAACTCCAGTAGGTTTGTGACACAGGATCTCCCTTCTCTGAACTCCTCAAGTGAGGTTCCTTGACGCTGGTGAGGGGCTCTTGATCTAGGGAATTGAATCTGTGCCCCAGTTCTCTGAACTGAGCCTGAATACCTTCCATCCCCCACATGCGCTGAATAACCCTACGGGTTTAGCGCTCCCCCATGATTATAATAATAATCCCTTCCCTGAAACCGTGCTGGTTATCGTCTAAAAGCCCATTCCTTTCTAGGTGCTCCACCACTCTTCTGATAAGCTTCTCCGTTGCTTTGTATACTATACATGTCAATGACACAGGTCTATAGTTAATGTCTCCTTAAAAATTGGGACTACATTTGCTGTCTTCCACACCTCAGGTAGTTGCTCTGTTTCAACAGATGTCTTGAAGATTGTTGTTAGTGGCTCACATAGTGCCTCTGCTACCAGGCCACGGTGGCCCGTGGCCTGGTAGGCACCGCTTTCGTTTCACACGCTGAATGTCCGTGGTTCGCTCCTCGGAAAGCCTAGAAACACTGGGCGTGTTTCCTTACACCTGTTGTCTCTTTTACCTAGTAAACATGTAGGTACCAGCATGTCAGTCGACCGGTGTGAGTCGCATCCTGGAGGACAAGACTGAGGATTCGATTGGAAAGACAGACAGTCCTTGATGACGCACTGCCTCTCTTGGGTTATGCTGGGTAGCTGAACTTCCGGGATTTAAAATCCGAACAAAATCTTATCTTACCTCTCAGGACCCATGGAGAGATGTCTGGTAATACCGCCTTTGAGGTATCTAGCTCACTTAGCAGCCTCTTCACTTCCTCCTCGGTTGCGTGTGTGTGCGAGAGAGAAAGAGAGGTACTGAATCAGACATGGGAGTGAGGAACAGACAGGGAAATGGGGAACAGAGACAGACAGGGAAATGGGGAACAGAGACAGACAGGGGAGTGGGGAACAGAGACAGACAGGGGAATGGGGAACAGAGACAGACAGGGAAATGGGGAACAGAGACAGACAGGAGAGTGGGGAACAGAGACAGACAGGGAAATGGGGAACAGAGACAGACAAGGGAGTGGGGAACAGAGACAGACAGGGGAGTGGGGAACAGAGACAGACAGGGAAATGGGGAACAGAGACAGACAGGGGAGTGGGGAACAGAGACAGACAGGGAAATGGGGAACAGAGACAGACAAGGGAGTGGGGAACAGAGACAGACAGGGGAGTGAGAAACAGAGACAGACAGGGGAGTGAGGAACAGAGACAGACAGGGAAATGGGAAACATAGACAGACAGGGGATTGGGGAACAGAGACAGACAGGGGAGTGGGGAACATAGACAGACAGGGGAGTGGGGAACAGAGACAGACAGGTAAATGAGAAACAGAGACAGACAGGGGAGTGGGGAACATAGACAGACAGGGGAGTGGGGAACAGAGACAGACAGGGGAGTGGGGAACAAAGACAGACAGACGGGAGTGGGGAACAAAGACAGACAGGGGAGTGGGGAACAGAGACAGACAGGGGAGTGGGGAACAGAAACAGACAGGGGAGTGGGGAACAGAGACAGACAGGGGAGTGGGGAACATAGACAGAGGAGTGGGGAACAGAGACAGACAGGGGAGTGGGGAACATAGACAGACAGAGGAGTGGGGAACAGAGACAGACAAGGGAGTGGGGAACAGAGATAGAGAGCGACAGAGAAATGAGTGAAACAAAGAAATGTACAAAGAACTGTAGAAATTTAACGGTAGATCTGTTTCACAAGTCATTAGTTACTGGTCACCATCACCAGTGGTCCCAGTGTGGGACTCCCAGCACCAACAACCTGCCTGATCAACATCGAAGCCTAGTCTGGGAGTAATCCTCAAGTCCGATGAGCTCCTAAGTAACAGGTCAAGTAGTGTCTACAAGAGACTACTTGGAAAAGAAATGTAGTTAGCTATCATCCTTATTATTAATAATAAATTAATTTACAGGATAAATGGAAGGAGAAACAGAGACATAAACCACAGACGTCATACGGAGACAAAAACCACAAAAGTCGCAGACATAAACCACAGTTGACACAAGGAGATATAAACCACAGCCTGTCCACAGACGTCGCGAACAAAACATAAACCTCACACATAGCTTCGTACTTTATCCCAAGACAAAACTTAAAAAAAAAAAAAATAGCAAAAACAAGGCTCCCTCCTTCATTACCAGCCGCCCTCCCTTGTAAACCCGTCCACATCTCTTATTACCGGTTTCCATCTTCTTAATTCCTTGATCTATCACGAAAATTACCCTCAGAAACATCACATTTGCCTCTATGCATCACTTTCTAAACTTTCCCCTCTTGCGTTTGAGCCTTAGCGAGTGGATAAGGGGTACCGAGAGGGCGCTGGGAGGGGAAGCTCAAGACGGAGTCGAGGAGGGGCGCTCAGGGATACGAAGACGGTCCTTGTTTTAATTACTCCCACCACAGTAACGGTCATGGAGGCGCTATATTTTAAGAGATTCGCGGCCAAACGTGGCGTTAAAGCTGCTATAAGTATGCATGGCGCCATTTTACAGAAGTCATTTTTAAGATTACTTCCCGGGGCTAATGTTGGTGATAATAGAAGGGGGTGGGAGAGATGGGGGGATGCTGGTAGGGGTCGTGGTAGTGCTGGTGATAATAGAAGGGTGGTAGTGATGATAATGATGGGGGTGGGGGTGGTAGTGATAGTGGTAATAGTTGTGGTGATAGTGGTGGTGGTGGTGGTAGGAAGGAAGCGCTGACCAGGAAAGTGGAAAGTATCGAACTTAAGTTAAAGGACTCATACAGGACCCAGGAGAGACAGGAGCTAAAAGCGATTAGTGAAATTGAAAGAAATTCGAAATATTTCTTTTCATATGCCAAAAACAAGCCAAATGCCACATGTAGTATCGGGCCCTTGCTCAGACAAGATGGGATTTACATAGATGAGAACAAAGAAATGAGTGAGATACTGAAATCCCAGTACGACTCTGTGTTTAGCGAGCCACTAATTAGTCTAAAGATCGACAATCCAAATGATTTTTTCATGAATGAGCCTCAAAACTCCATCAATGTATGCCAGATTTCCGACATTACCCTAAATCCGATAAACTTTGAGAAAGCCGTTAACAACATGCCCATGTACTCAGCCCCAGTCCCAGATTCGTGGAACTCTGTATTCATTAAGAACTGCAAGAAACCCCTTTCGCGTGCCCTGAGTATACTATGTCATTAAGAACTGCAAGAAACACCTTTCGCGTGCCCTGAGTATACTATGGAGAAGGAGCTTAGACATGGGTGAAATTCCAGTCACTATAAACAACGGATATAGCCCCACTCCATAAACGTGGGAGAAAAGCATTAGCTAAGAACTATCGATCAATAGCTCTGACGTCCCACATAAAAATATTTGAAAAAGTGCTAAGAAGCACGATTGCAAACGTCTTGGATTCCCAAAACCTGCACGATCCAGGGCAACATGGGTTCAGGGCAGGTCGCTCCTGCCTCTCGCAACTTCTGGATCACTATGATATGGTCTTGGATGCACTGGAAGAAAAACAGAATGCTGATGTAATATTCACAGACTTTGCAAAAGCCTCCCCTCAAAGAAGGTTCCTTGATGCTGGTGAGGGGCTCTTGATCTAGGGAATTGGATCTGTGCTCCAGCTCCCTGAATTAGGCCTGAATACCTTCCACATCCCCCCCACAGGCGTTGCATAATCCTACGGGTTTAGTGCTCCCCCTTGATTATAATAATAATTGCAAAAGCCTTCGACAAGTACGATCATGGCATAATACCGCACAAAATACGTACCAAAGGAATAACTGGCAAAGTGGGGAGATGGATCTTCAACTTTCTAACCAATCGAACACAAAGAGCAGTGATCAACAGAGTTTTTGGAAGCTGCCATAGAAAAGCTCTGTTCCACAAGGCACAGTACTCGCCCCCATCCTGTTCCTCATCCTCATATCATAGACATGTAATCCACAGCACATTGTCATCCTTGGCAAACAGTGCTAGGATCTGCATGAGACTGTCATCTATTAAGGACACGGTTAGCCTCCAAGAAGATATAAACCAAATTTTCCAATGGGCAACGGAAAACAATATGATGTTCAACGAAGATAAATTCCAACTACTCCATTATGGAAAACTGGAGGAGATAATTAGAACTGAGTGTACTACAAACTATCATCATACAATAGAGTAAATAAGTAATGTGAGGGACCTGGGAGTGGTAATGTCTGAAGATCTCACTTTCAAGGCTCACAACAGTGCCACGATCACAACTGCAAAGAAAATGATAGAATGGATAATGAGAGCGTTCAAAACAAGAGATGTCAAGCCAACGATGATTCTTTTCAAATCATTTGTTCTCTCTAGGCTGGAATACTCATATACAATAACATCTCCGTTCAATGCAGGTGAAATTGCCGGCCTAGAGAGTGTTCAGAAAACCTTCACTGCATATAAATTTCATCAAACACCTCAACTATTGGGAACGCTTGAAAGCACTTGACTTGTACTCACTGGAACGAAGGCGAGAGAGATATAGCACAATCTCCACTTGGAAAATCTTAGAAGGATTGGTCCCAAATCTGTACACAGAAATCACTCCCCTCGAAAATAAGACTGGGCAGGCGGTGCAAAATACCTCCAATGAAAAGTAGACTAAGAGAAAATACCATAACTGTCCGGGGCCCAAGACTGTTCAACAGCCTCCCACCATGCATAAGGGGAATTACCAATAGGCCCTTGGCTGCCTGCAAGAGGGAGCTGGACAGATACTTAAAGTCGGTGCCGGATCAGCCGGGCTGTGGTTCGTACGTTCGACTACGTGCGGCCAGCAATAACAGCCTGATTGATCAGACCGGGCCTCGGGGGCGTTGATTCGCGGAATACTCTCCAAGTAGACTCCTGGTAGGAATAGTAGTGCTGATAAAGGTGGTAGTAGAGGCAGTGATAGTGATGATGGGCAGACGGATATTTAACTTTCTAATTAATAGAACATGAAAAGTAATGGAAAACAGTGAAATAAGATACTGCTACAGTGAAATAAGATACTGCTACAGTGAAATAAGATACTGCTACAGTGAAATAAGATACTGGTACAGTGAGAGGCTCTGTTTCCTAACACACGGTACTCACCCCACTTCTCTTTTTCATTTTTATATTCGAAAGAAGATACTTATATCCTCTGCAGACGATACTGGAATCTGTATGAGAGTGACATCCACAGAAGACACAGCGAGCCTTCAAACTGATATCAACCAGGGTTTCCAGTGACATCCACAGAAGACACAGCGAGCCTTCAAACTGATGTCAACCAGGGTTTCCAGTGATTCACTGACAACAATATGATTTTCAGTGAAGACAAATTTCAGTTCCTACGTTATGGAAGGATTGAGGGAATAAAAACAGGACCAGAGAACAAGACAAATTCAAATCACTAAATAGAACAGATGTCGAATGCGAGAGACCTGGGAACGATAATGTCAGATCTCATGATCAAGGAGCACAAAAATTTTATCACAGCTGCAATGAAAATGATATGTTGGATAACCAGAACTTTCAAATAAGAGATGCCAGGCCAATGATGGCACTCTTCGAGTCACTCATTCTCTTTAGGCTGAAATATTGCTGTGTGCTAACGGCCCCCTTCAAGGCAGGCGAAACTGCAGAGTTGGAAAAATGTAGAGAGAACATTCACAGTTCGTATAAACTCGGTCATGTACCTAAATTTCTGAGAGCAATTGAAATCCCTTGAACTGTACTCCTTAGAACGGAGGCGAGAAAGGTACATGATAATCTATACCTGGATAATTCTGGAATGACTAGTCTTAAAACTCCAGGGAGAAGCAGGGAAGCAATGAGTACACTGAGAAAGAATTTAATAAATGTTAGGGGACCACGACTCTTCAACGTCCTCCCTTCATGCCTACGTAATAAGATCCAAGCTGTACAATTTTTGATGAGAATATTCCAAGACTGGTAGTACCATGCATCAGGATACATACATGTTGGCTTACAAGTTATTTTAAAAGAAAAGCTGCAATTGAATTCTTTTTAGAAATTAACTTAGAAATTTTTTATTCATGAATCAGCATTTTTTTCATATTTACAATAATTATTCTTGCCAAACTTTGCATTAAATATCTCCAAAAATAGAATAAATTTAAACTTATTTATTATTTTCCCTCACAACTTTCTTTCAAAAGCGTAATTTCATTTAAGTCCAATTATCTATAATATCCTTCAGATATATTTCCAGGTAAATATTAACATTCAACTATGTTAGTAAAACATAATATTAAGTTTATAACATTTTACAGAGACGATCTTGTGTCCACCAGAAACTTTATTAATTCTCACAAAGATTGGAGAAAAAAAATCGTATATTGTGTATACATATGTGGTGTATAATGAGTCACATCGTCCAGTTTGGTCTATTTACCAAGGGTTCACTATAGTGAAAATCCGAATTAAAATTTTGTTTTTGCCATAAATCTGCGGAAATCGATCTGAGCATTACGAAAAAAATATATATCATTGATATTAAGGAATAGCAAAAAAAATTTAAATTATATATATACATAAAATAGCAGAATGGAATTTAGCTAAAAAATTATATTAATTTAGGTGAGGTTTCTATGTTAATTTTGGTCCAAAAATAAAACTCTTTACATCATTTTATTGAAAAAAATAGCTATTAATCTGTAAAAAATTTGCTTGGAAAAGTTAAATTTTTAAGGGAGTTCATCCTATTCGGATTATTTAGTACATTATATATACAAAACAACCGCGGAGGAAGTTGAATGATAGCTCTAGGCTTTTCATGTTGCAGTCAACACATTAGGAGCTTGCAATGTTGCAGAAAAGATGTGATTGCAACACGAAAAGCCTAGAGCTATCATTCAACTCTCCCTCTCTCCCTATGGTTGTTTTTCATCTTGCATCGCTTGTTGGCGATTTTTGCAATATAATATATATATACAGTGGAACCTCAAATATCGAACTTAATCCATTCCAGGAGCTAGTTCTAAATTCGAAAAGTTTGAAAATCGAAGCAATATTTCCCATAAGAAATAATAGAAATACAATTAATCCGTTCCAGAAACCCAAAAATATTCACAAAAAAATACATTTTGTAGAGATTAATTACAGTTTTACATACAACAAATACTATAGTGTTCAATTATGCATATAAATATAAAATAACATTTTTACTTACCTTTACTGAAGATTGATGATGGCATCCGGAAGATAGGGAGGAGGAGAGAGGGAGTTGGGGTTAGTATTTGGAAGGAGAATCCCCCTCCATGAGGACTTCAGGTAAAGCCCTCTCTGGGGTTACTTCCCTTCTGTCTTTTAATGCCACTAGGACCAGCTTGAGTCACTTGACCCCTGTCTCACGAAATAACTGTCCACAGTCCTTTGCTTCTGGTGCCTCTTTAACATTTCCCTAAAATGGGACATGGTTCTGTCACTGAACTGGTTCAAGGAGTTTTCTGTACCAGATCGGCATGCAACTTCCTTGCCTTTTCGCAAATAATCGTCTCTGAAACACTACCATCTGCCATCTCTTTATCCTTGATCCACACCAACAACAACTTCTCAACCTCTTCAACTATTTGTGGTCTTTTTTTGGTTAGCATATTAACACCTTTCACAACATCAGCTTCCTTGATTTGTTCTTTCTTTGCCAGGATAAAACGGATGGTCGACTTGTTTTTCCTATACATCCTGGCAAGCTCAGCAAGTCTCACACCACTCTCATACTTCTGTATTATTTCCTTCTTCACATCTATGGCGTTTCTCACTTTCTTTACCACAGGGGTGCCACTAGCAAGTTTCTTTGGGCCCATGGTAGCTTATTTCACAGTCCCACAAGCACTAAACACAATAAAATAATCGTAAAATGTTTGAATGAGAGTGAAGGTTAGTGTTCCCTCAAGCATCAACAAAGCCAGACTGGCTCACGGCACCTGCGCGGGGACGTGGACAGAGCGGGCTGGCGGGCAGGTCTGGTACCCAGCGGTCCGAAAATAGGGGCAAGTTCGATAATAGGGACAAAGTTGGTTCGAAAATAGGATTCTATTTTTGAAACATTCGATAAGTGATACGTTCAAAATTTGAGGTTCCACTGTATATATATATATATATATATATATATATATATGCAAGGAATTCGCAAGAGCAGGCGAAATATACACAAACATTGATCTCTGGCTGAAGGAGACTCGTACCTACGAACCTTGGAACAAGGTACGCAGTGCTTTACCAATCTACCCACACTGGACCAATACCTTGGAGTCCAGCTTGCGCTAGACTTTGATCCAAGGCAGCCAGCTTTCAGGGAGAAGGCTTACAGCTTTTCATCTCATCCCCTGTAAAGCACTGCGTACCTTGTTCCAAGGTTCGTAGGTTCGAGTCTCCTTCAGCCAGAGATCAGTGTTGGTATATATATATATATATATATATATATATATATATATATATATATATATATATATATATATATATATATATATAGCGTTACCAAGTGGAAACTTTTGAAGTTTAAAATTTGGTAGATTAGGCCGAGATTCAGTAGTAATTGTTATGTGTTAGTGTTGGCGATCTGAGCAGAATCTAAACAATGTCTGTTCCATCTGTCTGCTCGTCAGATGGTTTTCTGTGTTGCAGTAAATAGGGTCGACATTGTTGGTGTCATCTCTCTGGCAGGCAAGGCACTGACCACTACTGTGTTCGCTGATCCTCGTGTTCAGTCCTCTAGAAGTTCCACCAACGCCAAACCTGTCACAGTTTCCTCATAATATTAAGTGGACGCCGTCAGTGGTGACTTTGTGACTTTTTGAGTGCTGTCTTCTTTTTTAACCATAGCTAGAACTATGTATCTGCCAGGGTTGGAATCTTGTCTAGAGTTGTGTAATGTGTTTTTCACTCTTCTCTCGCGGTCAGCAGTGAAGTATTGTGGATAGCATAGTCGAATTATTCTTCTAAAAAGGTGGATGACGAACATATCCTGTGTGCCCCCTAAAACCACGTTTTGCTCTGTTGTCGTCGTGAAATCGGTAGAGTAGTAAATAATTTCTTTAGTAGGTTTGTGGTATACCTTAAAATCATATTTAACTTCGTTCTTGCGCCGCATGGCAGATAATTCATCTGTTCAGCGTTTTCATCACTGATAAATTTAATATTATTTTCTACTGAATTTATCATCCTACGATGGTTAAAGGTTTAAAAATGTTTTGAAACAATGACCAGAATATCACCTTTCCTCTTCCAAATTTTAAGATATAACCCCTATTTTTTTGAAGGAGTGGACCAGTAAGCCAACGGAAGGCCTCGGTCAGATGACCAAAGGCTCCAGCGGCGGGTTATGATGTGACTAAGACCCGCATCAGGAAACATTTGTCCTGTTTCCTGACGAATATTACCTAACCTAACCTCTTCCATGTGTTCCATGGGTGCGCTCACTGGTGAGTTATTAATAGGCCATCCCAAGTGACTGCTTGTATATAGAGCCAAAAAAAAAAAAAGAAGTAATTAAAGTTCATAGATAGCTCAATACCACAGAGTGAGTCTGGCAGGAATCTGGAGGTTAAGACCACCGTAATTTTTTCCACAAAGCTTATGTGACAGGCAACTTGGTGAATAATGATGCGATGTCGAAGCTGCAGAATTTCTTGTTCCTGATGCGTGCGCCTTTTATCCTCTTGACGAGATCCCCCGAGTGTTAGACACTCAAGGGATGAGCCGTGCTAATGGTTCAGCTAGGCTCAGTGTAAATGCCAGATGACGTCCTAGGCACACAGGCATGTGATAGGAAATATGAAATTACAAGGTAGGTTTACAGTGGCGGTGATAGTGGTGGTGAAAATAGTGGTGGTCGTAGGGGTAGCGACAGAGGCAGTAAAAAACAGTGGTTGTAGTAGTAATGGTTGTGGTGGTGGTGGTGGTGGTGGTGGTGGTGGTGGTGGTGATGTTATGGTAGTGATGGTGAAGCACTGTTGGTGGTTATAATGCTATTATTTTTGATGTATGTAATGTTGTTAGAGTATGTAGCGCTGATAATAACCGTTACTGACATTGTTGAGGTGTTATTAATGTGATTTTTTTCTCGTGGTAGTTATGCCATTGTTCATGTGATTATCTTACCGTTATGAAAGTGGTTCTGTTGTGAGTGTGTGGCATTTGTGATAATGATTTTGTTGCAGTTGGTATTTTGTCTGCTATAAAATGGATTTTGTTTGGTTAGTTTATTCCAGTTTATATTGTATATTGATGTAGCTATGATTGTGATTTTCTTGAAGCTATTTTTTGGTGTCTGTGGTGTTTTACATGTATTACTATGTATTACACTGAACAACAATGAGTTTATAATCGTGCTCCTGCAGTTTTACAGATAAGTGAAATAGGAATCTGAGAATCGGGTAGTCACAAAGGCAGGGAGGGTGCTAAGGGACAGAGTAGAACGTCGTTCTCACATTAACTCTCTCCTGTCTGAACTTCCACTTTACCCTTCACACCCTCTGGTACAACTTCGTCCTGGACCAAAGCTTGGCGTTAACTGACTTTTCCGTGGTGTTGTGGGAAACACGGTCCTCTCTGCTCCCGGGTCGAAAGACCAACTTTTACAAGGAACTCTGTCTTATGATCCTGAGTTGAAGCTGACCACCACTTTCATTTTTATGGGAGGGGGGTGTTAGGAGTCCCTTCAGTTCTATTCACTTGCCCCATCTCTACACAATCTGTCCAAAGTCCCCCCAGGTTCACTGGGTAATAGATAATAATTACTCTAGACTATGTCTAAAGCACACACTAGTAATTAATCGTTGGAAGGACCAGTCAGCTACAGAGAATTGATACCCTCCAGTTACTGACACGTAAGCGCAAAGCGCGAGAAAGTTATAAAGACGCATTTATAAATGTTTACAAAAAGCAAAAGGAATATCTAATAAAAAATAAATTTATATTTCGATACTAAAACATACATCATCAAGGAATCATTCAGTAAAATATGAGGAGTAATTTTAAATCCATTAATTTAATTCTGATAGGCATCCCTAAGGCAATGTATGACTGTTACTCGCTTAGCTCTCACCAAGAATATAATAAAAGATAGAAAAAATATGAAACTTAAAATAAGTTCCCGGCCTTTAAAAGGAAGAATACGCCTAGTGCAGTAACCAACGCACACACGTACATAACCTCTAACACAGTCGTTCTCCAGAATTGTTTCATTTAAGAATGACTCAAATATTTTTTCCGCCAGTGATATAAAAAGTTGGTAACGGGAGTTCATTTTAGCCCTGGCTTCATTAGTGGGGTTTATGGCAGGTATGAAGGAAGACTTTGGGTGAGATTATACCTGTGTTCCGTGCTACGTCTGCTACATAATGACAGGCAACCACCTGCATTTATTTAATTAAGACCCAAATGTCAGCGCTGGAGCTGTAATTATATTTAAGAAAAAAAGGGGGAGAAAAGAATCGTCGGTAAGAAAATAGTGTCGTAGTTATTATTTTACAGCAGGTGTTATTTTTGTTGCTAGAGTGTTGGGGTGATATATAATATATTATGTTCTGCTATGTTGTTTCTGCGTGGCAGCTCGACTTCCCTCCAGACACACTGACGCTCGTCTTAACACTCAACAACACTGCAGTCATTGCCACTGACTTATAAATGTTTATGAATATATAAATTTTATTTAGAAAGCTGAAAATAATCCTAAAAGAATTTGAATAATAAAAGATGAGTGATTGAAGTGCAAATTACTATAAAAAAAAATGGAACATTCGAATTGATGAACGAACTAGGACTTAGGAACACTTAAATTTAAACTTAATCTCAATTGTTGTCAGCAGTGAAGTTCTGACGTCCTGGAGTGTTAAAGATGAGGCTCAGATGTTTGTTTGCATATAATTTTTCTCGTTTCCACGGGTTACATTGCCTGGATACTGACAATGGTAATGAAATAGCTGAAAGATAAGACACTTGTGCAACATCTGGTTATCTTTATTGTAGACGTTTCGCCATCCAGTGGCTTTATCAATACAAATTCTTGGACATAATAAGAAAAACGAAGAACTATATACAAAAGATGAGGTAATCAGTCCCTCGGCCGTGGAGGTGGTGTTTAGAGCACCGTGGTTGTAGAGATTCTGAAGCACAGGCAAGGAGACTGGCGCTTATATAGGCGTCAGTGAAAGGGACGTGTAGCAGACGAAGGCATAGTCACTGGTAGGCGGGATTCCCCAGTGGAAGTAGGTCCTTCCCAAATTGATGGGCTAGTTGTAGAAGTCTTGAAGAAAGTCATGTAGATGTCCTCTGAATCAAGATACCATGATGTTGCAGTGCCTGACAAGTTGTGCAAGACTGATATACAATACCGACGAGATGAAAGTTAAGACACTTGTGCAGCATCTGGTTATCTTTATTGTAGAACGTCTACATTAAAGATAACCAGATGTTGCACAAGTGTCTTAACTTTCATCTTGTCGGTATTGTATACCAGTCTTGCACAATGAAATAGCTGTCTGGCTTTCTTAATAAACTTTATATTCCTCAGAATATTCCCTCTATCTTCCCAGCATCTCCATTTATTCATTTAACACTTCTCTTTTGATTTAGTAATTAGAATTAAATCAGAATGGATATAAATGCTCTGGAAAACGTACAAAGGAGGATGACAAAGATGATCCCATGTTTCAGAAATCTTCCCTATGAGGATAGACTGAGGGCCCTGAATCTGCACTCTCTTGAAAGGCGTAGAATTATGGGGATATGATCGAGGTGTATAAATGGAAAACAGGAATAAGTAAAGGGGATGTAAATAGTGTGCTGAAAATTTCCAGCCAAGACAGGACTCGCAGCAATGGTTTCAAGTTGGAAAAATTCAGATTCAGGATGGATATAGGAAAGTACTGGTTTGGTAATAGAGTTGTGGATGAGTGGAAGAAGCTCCCGAGCACAGTTATTGAGGCTAAAACGTTGTGTAGTTTTAAAAATAGGTTAGATAAATACATGAGTGGGTGTGGGTGGGTGTGAGTTGGACCTGACTAGCTTGTGCTGCTGGGTCTGGTACAGTGCTCCATCCTTGAGTGGGGATGACCAGACTGGGTGGGTCATTGGGATAATCCGGGGGGTGGGTCATTGGTCTGATCCGGGGGGGAGGACATAGACCTGCTCCGCATGGGTCAGTAGGCCTGTTGCAGTGTTCCTTCTTTCTTATGTTCTTATTCGTCAAAGTTGTTGATGAGGTCTCACCCACTTTCATAGTGGTTCTCTTTTGCACTTCCTACTCTCTCTTTTAACCTGTCTTTATCTCTCCACTTCTAATATCACTTTTACACTGAAAAAAAAATCTCTCATATGCTAACTTTTCTCCCTCACCAACCTTTTATACCCCATCATTCCACCAATTGCTCCTCTTCCCACCTTATTGCTGACATTTATAATTTGCTGGGAAGGTCAGCAGTGCTAATTACCATATGTCTCTTATTGGTACTTTTAACCCACAACCCTGTCCTTATCTCTTGTTCCAACACCACTTTTGCCTTACGTCCCACCCCCCATCACCACACCTCCCTTCACTATCACCCACAGCCCTTCCTTACCTCTTTCCCCCATCATCATCACCCCCTGCCGTCACTGTTACCCACAACCATCCCCCACAACTTGCTGCCTCCTGAGCACCAAACTTGTTCCAGTAACCTGTCACCTAAACCTTTATGAGGAGCTGTGGCACGCACACCATCACTCCCACTCTCTCCACTGGGAGGGGGCGGGAGTTCCATAGAGGGAGTGGGAGTAGGAATTTGTTACCCTCCCTTTCTATGGATCAAATCTGATTAATTTCCATGTCCAACAACAATAAGAATAAAAATAATAATTATTCCTACTAACCCAAACTCCACCTTAAATTTTGTAATACAACTTACGTAGTTTCAGCAAGTCGATAAAGCTGTCACTGAGCCAAATTTCGTTTTAACAACGACTTGTTCTGCCTATGTGTCTTTGATTACTAATGTAATGTCGTTAAGTAAAACGGTCTCGGTGTGCTTGCACCCCAGACATGCAAGTGGTAAATTCAGGCAAGCATGACACAAAACTTTTCGAAGATAAGGGCGGTGATAGGAGCCCCTCCTTGATAACTGGCATAAAAAAAATATTAAAAAAAAAAAAAAAATCTGACAAATCATCTTATAAAATACTCCTATGTGTGAACACTGAGTTCCAAAGTCATTGACACCGTTCTCAGCATTTTAAATGATTTAGATAATTTTCAAAGCCCTGAGCACGATAACTTCAAACGTTCCAGGAAGGTGTCTCTTAATTTGTCAACGACTCAGAGTGAAATTCAAGTGGGTAGGTGATGAGTTGATCATTTTATGTGTAAAATTGTGTAAAATTTTGATACCCGTTTAATCATTATCAAAATGTATGTCTAGAATTTTTGAACAGCTTCATTGTTCAGTGGCTGAAGCATCTTACAGTTAGAATAATGCTCATTCAGTTGAGTTTGTGTATGGGCAAATTTGTCACTGCAATAAATATATTTTTTACACAATTTGAATCGCTGGAATTTTAATTGAATTGAACTGTGTTTAAAAACACAAAATATTGTTTTCTTATAGGATTGTAGAGAACTTAAAGCTAATACAACTGCAAAAAGAAACTAGAAAATTATTGAAAACTCGCATTTTTGTATTTTTTTTAAATTTCCTGAGTTGATTGAACCCTTATTGCTGGACGATATGATGCCAGAGCCGTCCGTCCGTTAGCTACAGTTTCCTCAAAACTTCTAAAGTTTTCGTTTATAACCAGAGAACGCCTTATCCAAATGGATTCAAATTTCAAACCTTAGTTAACTATTACTAGGTGAAGGTTCATAAAGCAACTGATTTATGCAGGTAATCTCTGTTCAATTTTTATATAGGCCATTCCAAAAATTGGTTTCCAGGAGATTCCTCTCTCGACCGGCATCACAATTTAGGTTTCACCGAGTGATTAACTTATATTTATTATTGGTTATAGATTCACATATATACAGACACATGATAGTGCTAGTGGTGGTGATAGTGGTTGTATGGTGATGAAGGTGGTAGTGATGGCAGTGATAGTGGTGGTGAAGGTGGCAGTGTTACTGGTGGTGGTGATTGTGGTTGATAGCAGTGGCGATGGCAACATATATGCACATGTATGCATATACATGTGAGTACACATGCACCATTATGCATCCATATATGAATACATGCATAAATGTTGTATACATAAATACCTGCATACACACACACACTGTAATGAGGTTTTTACCCATAATTTGAAAATCCCACTTAGGACTTTCTGTTAGGCCTGCACTGAATGTAAAGCCTTGTCCACACGTCACTTTCTCTCGACAGCTACCCTTTGGTGAGCACCTTCCCCTCAACCCCTTAGTCTTGGCATTGGCTGCCTTCACTCTTCTCTCCCTGGTGTATTTCACAGCCAACACTCTACGGTCTAGTCTACGTGAGTTTATACTATCCTGCATTGCTCACTACTACACCAGACTACCTAGCAACAAGACGCGCTTTCCCCAAGTCCTCTTAGCTAGGTCTTCGGCCGTGGCTGGGGCCACCAAACACACACATAATGCTGTACTATTATTATTATCCCTCCGGACATATTTTTAATAATTTTATATATCTGGCAGCAGCAGTGGGATCCTATATTCAGTGACGGTGGTGTTATGCTCAAAGAGAGGAAGGAATGTGGAAGTTACATGTTCATTGCCCTATATAGGCAGCATCCATCTACCAACAAGCTATCCTGATGCTGTGTCTGCAACTCTCAGCATCCAGTCACAGGTATATCCATGAATTTATGCCCAAACATGCTTAATTTCCTCGGGAAATCTTTTGCAGCGTTAACTGGGTTTCTCTCAGCATCCCATGCTGTTCTTAGTCACATATTCAGCATCACCTGTACTCTGCTGCTTCAGCTCTGCAACTCATAACTGCCAGTCTCAGCTTGACTGAGGTGGTCGAGCTTCACCCCAGGTTCCACGTGGGTGGGTGCAGAGGCTCCACATCTCGCCTTGACCCGCACCCGCTGGACCCAGCGCTCGCATCTCTGTCACCACTTTCATTTACTCTCTCCTATGCTGTCCTTTCGTGAATTTCTGGCCAGAGCCGTGTATTAGTGTGTCCAAACCACTCAAAGTCATGCGGATCACAAAACCATATGGATGTCCAAGCCTGATGTCCAAGGATCATGGCTACGTTACCTGAAGCTTTATACAGATTTGTACCATTGTGCTCAAGCTACTGTAGCCTGAGGTGAGTTTTAGTGTTTTCCTGTGTGCACTGCCCTCTGCATGTTCTGTCCAGTAGCGCAGCCAGTCATCAGATACGTGTGTCCTGAGTGCAGCCTGAGCAGTCTGTAACCCTTTCTGCGCTCGCTGCTGGAAACATATACATACCTTCCCCGCACTGTCTAGCTATTCTGGAGTCAGTTTGCTATTGTTTGTGCTACTATGATATCATGTTTAACATAACGTCACGCCCTGACGTCACGCTACGTCAATCCTACATCATGTCACACCCTGATCTCATGCGACATCGCACATTGATGTCATGCGATGTCACGTCTTGACATGTGATGTCACGCCTTGGCATGTGATGTCACGCCTTGACATGTGATGTCACGCCTTGACATGTGATGGCACGCCTTGACGTGATGTCACACCACAGCATCACATCCGATGTCACTCCCAGCGTCACCTCTTGACGTCAAGCCCGACAGTGGCATACCTAAGGTATGGCACAGCAACACTTGATGGAGGCGACAATGAGCAGATTCTATTAAACTCCGATAAGCCATCCTCGGATAGTGAAAAAAAAAAAATTTTCTTCAGATGTATGATCTGTCTTTGATTATCATGGGTGAGAGGCACTAGGATGGTTAGATCGTTAAAACACTTATATAAATCATTAGATAAAAATACAGTGCTGGGAGCTACATTACCACATACCTCACAGTGGCATCACTGCTCATTGCTAACCAGCAGTGATTCCATTCTGCACAAACTAGGGAGGTATTCTAGAATTTTGTGCAAAATCTGTGAAATTTAATGTTTTTATTAAAAGTGCCATTTCTATATTTCAGAGGATTGTGTAAGAAGACCATAAAATATTTCTTCACAGAGAAGAAGGAAAGTGGAGCTGAAGGACGGAAGAGATGAAAGTTGGAGGATACCAAGAAGTCGAACAATTATTTATGCCCTTTGAAAAGCCTGGTACAAGTTGTTCGACACATTCCATGCTACAGGTTTGTTAGAAACCGAAGGAGTTGGAGTTTCAAGTACAAATGCGTCACAAGCCGAAGAGCAAGTCAAGTCAGATAAATCCGAGTATGACGAGATTAAAAGTGAGGCAGCTAGAGAGAAAGTGGACATGAGAGGAGGGGAAAACGTTGGTGGTGGTGGTGATGTTGAGATTATTGACGAGATATTACCTGACGAGACTGAACCTGACAACACTGAACCTAGTGAACTGGACGGTGTCAAAGAGTCTTGAAAGCTGGGTTCGAAGTATTTCCGGAACAGTGTGGGGCCTTTCCTGCCAACAAATAACCAATCAATGAACAAAACTTGTTTCAAGAGGAAACTGGGAAACGTGCGTGGTGAGGAAGTGACTGGCTCTTGGTTGGTTTATTTCCCTTCTAAAAAGTTGGCATTTCGTATCTGTTGTCGTCTCTATTCCCCGTCAGACCTCAGACTTTCAATCCTCATTGGAGAAGGAAAGTGGATTCAACCAGTGGAAAGCAACTGAAAGGATTAATGTTCATGAAAATGCTAAGAACCATCGGGAGTGCTTCACACAGTGGAAAGAAATTTAACTGAAAATCGAGAAGTTACTGATGCAAAACTTCAGTCACAGATTAAGGAGGAAAAGCAGAAGTGGCGTGATATCTTAACGAAACTTCTTCACTGCATAAAATTCCTTGTGACTCAGAACCTGACTTTGCGAGGACACAGGGAGTCACTTCAGCTGGACGGTGACTCCAACGTCGGAAATTTCCTTGGCTAACTAAAACTACTGGCCATCTCTGACCCTCTTATTATTATTATTATTATTATTATTATTATTCGTTAAGGTGCTATTAAATTATTTTCATATAACACAAACTTTTAGGGGTTGATGAACAATATAAAACTTCATGAAGGGGTCGATGAGCTGAAGAGTTTGGGGACCCCTGCTGTAAACTATCTATACCTCACCTGTGGTTTCTGTGCACGAGGAACAACAACTAGTCACCTTAATCATTTATTACTCAGTAAAAACCAGCTCTCAGAATAATTACTCGCAACACTCCAAACAATACACACATCCCTTATTCAAAAGTTTAAAACTGGCTTCACATGCAAATTATTCACACTTTTCACTGTGCACGCTATATCTACAGGACTCTAAATTCGAAAATTAACCCAGAGCCTAAATTCTATCTGGAGAGCTGTAACAGAGCACATGGACGCAGTACAAGGAATAATTATCTCTGGCATTCCAGGTGTACATCGCAACCTGTACAAAAACTCCATACAAATGAATGGCTAAAAAATTTGGAACTCGCTGTCTAAAATTACCATAAGCCCCCATCTACCAACATCTTTTAATATTGTTGAAAAGCACCTATTAAATTTCACAAAAATGTAATATCCATTAACTGTCAGTAAATTCTAGAGCTTTGATTTCACCACCTTTGTTCGACCACTCCACAAAATGTAGATAATTAAAATGGTGTAAATGCTATGTAATTTATTTGAATTTGACCAGTCTAGATAAGGTTTGTCAGGAAACAGGACTAGTGTTTCCTGATAAGATAAGATTTCGTTCGGATTTTTAACCCCGGGGGGTTAGCCACCCAGGATAACCCAAGAAAGTCAGTGCGTCATCGAGGACTGTCTAACTTATTTCCATTGGGGTCCTTAATCTTGTCCCCCAGGATGCGACCCACACCAGTCGACTAATACCCAGGTACCTATTTGCTGCTAGGTGAACAGGACAATAGGTGTAAGGAAACGTGTCGGAATTTCCACCCGCCGGGAATCGAGCCCGGCCCCTCCGTGTGTGAAGCGGGCGTTTTAGCCACCAGACCACCAGTCATCAGACCACCGGGCCACGCGCGTCTTAGTCATGTGATTCGCAGCTGAAACTTTTGGTCATTTGACCGAGACCTTCCACTGAGCAATTTGTCATTGGTAATCTGTGATTTATACAAGCTGTACTGATACTATGTGTCTTAAGTCTTATGCTGACACTAGGTTTAAGTACGTACTATGTAATCCTTTAGACTAGTTTTCCTGAAGTACAGCGCACGACTAGAAGTTTTCTTCTGTGCCTACTCTTATAGCAAATTATACAAATCTATTATAATTCCTCTATGGATTAGATTTTGCCACCGAAGTGGCTAGTTTATTGTGCACCTCACATCCATCCTGTGGACGGTAGCGCAAGAGAATATGGATACACAAAAGGCTAGGAACTAGGCTCCAAAAGGATTAGCAGATGTACATTTGGATTTATATCTTCAGTTCACTTATCTGTTACAAACAAATTTAGGAAATTTGCTTAGTATATCTGGTATCTTAGTTTCATTAATAAGACATCTTGACATATCACATAGGTCAGCAATTTCACCTGCCTCGAAAGGTCCTGTTAGTGTGCAGCAATATTCCAGCATAGATAGAACAAGTGACCTGAAGAGTGTCATCGTGGGCTTGGCATCCCTAGTTTTGAAGGTTCTCATTATCCATCCCGTCATTTTTCTAGCAGATGTCATTCAAACAATGTTATGGTCTTTGAAGGTGAGATCTTCTGATATGATCACTCTCATGGTTTTTTACGTTAGTTTCTCACTCTATTGTGTGGTTGGAATTTGTTTTATACTCCGATGTAGTTTTAATTTCCTCACGTTTTCCATATTGGAGTAATTAAAATTTCTTATCATTGAACTTCACATTATTTTTTTGCGGCCCATTTAAAGATTTGGTTGATATCTGCCTGGAGTCTTGCGGTGTCTTCAATGGAGGACACTGTCATGCAAATTCGGATGTCATCTGCAAAGGAAGACAGGGTGCTGTGAGAAATTATATGGATGAATTTTTACAAGTACAATCTTGAATTAACCTTTCACCAACATAACTGGGGAGAACTTTGGTACATCTAAAACATATATTTTACTTACTGATATTGATGTACCTCGGAGATATGTGGGACTATAGGGACAATAGGCGGCCTTTTTGTCGTTGGATGCCTACTGTCTCATCTCCCCAACTTACATTTCGAAGCTAAAATTTATGTGAACATATAGTTCTGGAATATTGATTAATAAAAGAATTTCAAGCCAGTGAACCTAGCATATTTAATATATTTATGGATTGTATATTTGTTAATTATGTGACTTAATTCAAGTAATTTCTTGTGCATTAACTATACAACACAGTGGTTCAGTTACATTGTGAAGAACATAAGACTTACTTACCAAGGTATTATTATGTTGGTGATATATCCTAATGCCTCCCTATAGGCAGGTACACTAATATTGGCCAATAACAAGCTACCTTACCCGTTGTGTGAGACCTAAATTAACACTGGAAGGCAAACAAATTATTGAAGTACACGACATAGTCGCCATCACCGCGTCCACTATTATCTTCATTATCAGTCTTATTCTGACCATATTACAGTGTATCTGAACCCTTCCGGATACATATTATTATATTCACTCATTTCATGGTTCCTAATTCTTGCCAATACACCCTCTATCGGCCTCGATTACCCACGATCATATTCTGCCGCACTCACCAGTGAATGTTTACCTCCTACCATTTTCGATTTCTCTCCTCACTAAAAGTTTTATCTTTTACACATACATTTAAATTTAGTGGCATTTCCCTGTGTGTATTACATTTTTCTTATTAGAATATTAATTTCCTCTAAATTACAACAATTTTCAATCACTTAACTTACAGTATATAAGGAAATTATAGATAATATAGGTTTCCATTTGACAATACTTCTCAAAAAGTCGTACTTAAGATACACACCTACACAATTTTATATAAATATTAACCCCGACAATTCTCTCTCATAAATTACAGGAAAAATTATCTAGATTTTCCACACATACACAGAAGACAGTAGAATGGTATACCATTGATATACACCTTATCGTAGCTTATCAGCATATCGTAACAATCTTTATAAATCACAACATAACAGAGCGCAGTGTGTCGCAACATGTCGTAACACAGCACAGTGTGTCGCAACATGTCGTAACACAGCGCAGTGTGTCGCAACATGCCGTAACACAGCGCAGTGTGTCACATGTAGCACAGCGCAGTGTGTCACATGTAACACAGCACAGTGTGTCGCAACATGTAACACAGTGCAGTGTGTCGCAACATGTAACACAGCATAGTGTGTCGCAACATGTAACACAGCACAGTGTGTTGCAACATGTAACACAGCGCAGTGTGTGGCAACATGTTGTAACACAGCACAGTGTGTTGCAACAGACAGGAATAAATAAAAGACAGGAATAAATAAAGGGGATGTAAATAGTGTGCTGAAAATATCTAGCCTAGACAGGACTCGCAGCAATGGTTTTAAGTTGGAAAAATTCAGATTCAGGAAGGATATAGGAAAGTACTGGTTTGGTAATAGAGTTGTGGATGAGTGGAACAAACTCCCAAGTACCGTTATAGAGGCCAGAACGTTGTGTAGCTTTAAAAATAGGTTGGATAAATACATGAGTAGATGTGGGTGGGTGTGAGTTAGACCTGATAGCTTGTGCTAACAGGTAGGTTGCCGTGTTCCTCCCTTAAGTCAATGTGACCTGACCTGACTAGGTTGGGTGCATTGGCTTAAGCCGGTAGGAGACTTGGACCTGCCTCGCATGGGCCAGTAGGCCTTCTGCAGTGTTCCTTCGTTCTTATGTTCTTATGTTCTTAACATGTACCACAGCGCAGTGTGTCGCAACATGTAACACAGCGCAGTGTGTCGCAACTTGACGTAGCACAACGCAGTGTGTTACATGTTGTAACACAGCACAGTGTGTTGCAACATGTTCCACAGCGCAGTGTGTCACATGTAACACAGCACAGTGTGTCGCAACATGTAACACAGCGCAGTGTGTCGCAACATGTAAAACACGGGTTTAGTAATTAAATCGCTTCCCTGTCTTCAACCTAACGGGATCATTGCATGACACTATTCAATGCACTTATGAAACACGAAAGAATGCAGATGTAACATATTAGACTTTCAGCAAAAGCCTCGACAGTGTCACCATGGCGTAATAGCAGCACAAATGCAAAGTGATAAACAACAGGAAAAGTCGGTCGATTGGATCTAGAACACATTGGCAGCCTGGTCAGAACCCATAGCAGGCCTGCCAACCAGGTCAGTTCGAGGTCCTTGCCTTGCAGCCATATTCTGACACAAGCAGGCAACACCAACAGTAACTGCGTCTCATCCACATCCGACACTTGACGCACCGACAGCTGTTCGCGTCTACCTGCAGATTCACCCGTAACTGAGCCTTTCAATGGCGTTATCATCCAACCAGTCTTCAGCGGGCGGACATCAAATTATTAGCAAAGCCGCCAACGAATGAACAAGCCGACTTCAACGACCGAGATATGGCTCCCAACCATGCAGAACAGCGGCATCACGAGGAAATTACATCGACG
Source organism: Cherax quadricarinatus (assembly GCF_038502225.1). Classification (NCBI taxonomy): domain Eukaryota; kingdom Metazoa; phylum Arthropoda; class Malacostraca; order Decapoda; family Parastacidae; genus Cherax; species Cherax quadricarinatus. The sequence continues at coordinate 28,221,956 of NC_091311.1, read as the reverse complement.
GCCAGCAAACAAGCGGAACAGCCTTGTAACAGTTGATACCAACGTTTCAGATTCCCGGACTGATCATGACCGAGGAATACTTGGGACAAGCGACCACAACATCGCTAATGAAAATCGCATTCGTTAGCCATCACGAGAACCTGGAGCACCGAGGGAACCGGCCAAGCAGGTTCAGCGATGACATTTTCAGTCACTTCAGTATCTTGAGGCTGGAATTAATTGGCTTGCTGCACCACTGGTCCCAGCACTCCAAGGCAGGTGAAATTGCGCCGACCTAGAAATGTACATGCAGAATTAATTAGCGCGTGCATAACAGAAGATGGAAAACACCAATGAGGCTGGGAAGGAATGCTTGAGGGTTTCTTCCCAAACCTCACTGCTGAACGCAGGCGAGACATGATACATGATGAGGCCTACCTGAAAATCTAGAGGGACAGCAGAACTTCACTGTCGGGGAAACATGTACCACAGCACATTGTGTCGCAACATGTACCACAGCGCAGTGTGTCGCAACATGTAACACAGCACAGTGTTTACCTGGAGTTTACCTGGAGAGAGTTCCGGGGGTCAACGCCCCCGCGGCCCGGTCTGTGACCAGGCCTCCTGGTGGATCAGAGCCTGATCAACCAGGCTGTTGCTGCTGGCTGCACGCAAACCAACGTACGAGCCACAGCCCGGCTGATCCGGAACTGACTTTAGGTGCTTGTCCAGAGCCAGCTTGAAGACTGCCAGGGGTCTGTTGGTAATCCCCCTTATGTGTGCTGGGAGGCAGTTGAACAGTCTCGGGCCCCTGACACTTATTGTATGGTCTCTTAACGTGCTAGTGACACCCCTGCTTTTCATTGGGGGGATGGTGCATCGTCTGCCAAGTCTTTTGCTTTCGTAGTGAGTGATTTTCGTGTGCAAGTTCGGTACTAGTCCCTCTAGGATTTTCCAGGTGTATATAATCATGTATCTCTCCCTCCTGCGTTCCAGGGAATACAGGTTTAGGAACCTCAAGCGCTCCCAATAATTGAGGTGTTTTATCTCCGTTATGCGCGCCGTGAAAGTTCTCTGTACATTTTCTAGGTCGGCAATTTCACCTGCCTTGAAAGGTGCTGTTAGTGTGCAGCAATATTCCAGCCTAGATAGAACAAGTGACCTGAAGAGTGTCATCATGGGCTTGGCCTCCCTAGTTTTGAAGGTTCTCATTATCCATCCTGTCATTTTTCTAGCAGATGCGATTGATACAATGTTATGGTCCTTGAAGGTGAGATCCTCGGACATGATCACTCCCAGGTCTTTGACGTTGGTGTTTCGCTCTATTTTGTGGCCAGAATTTGTTTTGTACTCTGATGAAGATTTAATTTCCTCATGTTTACCATATCTGAGTAATTGAAATTTCTCATCGTTGAACTTCATATTGTTTTCTGCAGCCCACTGAAAGATTTGGTTGATGTCCGCCTGGAGCTTTGCAGTGTCTGCAATGGAAGACACTGTCATGCAGATTCGGGTGTCATCTGCAAAGGAAGACACGGTGCTGTTGCTGACATCCTTGTCTATGTCGGATATGAGGATGAGGAACAAGATGGGAGCGAGTACTGTGCCTTGTGGAACAGAGCTTTTCACCGTAGCTGCCTCGGACTTTACTCTGTTGACGACTACTCTCTGTGTTCTGTTAGTGAGGAAATTATAGATCCATCAACCGACTTTTCCTGTTATTCCTTTAGCACGCATTTTGTGCGCTATTACGCCATGGTCACACTTGTCGAAGGCTTTTGCAAAGTCTGTATATATTACATCTGCATTCTTTTTGTCTTCTAGTGCATTTAGGACCTTGTAGTGATCCAATAGTTGAGACAGACAGGAGCGACCTGTTCTAAACCCATGTTGCCCTGGGTTGTGTAACTGATGGGTTTCTAGATGGGTGGTGATCTTGCTTCTTAGGACCCTTTCAAAGATTTTTATGATATGGGATGTTAGTGCTATTGGTCTGTAGTTCTTTGCTGTTGCTTTACTGCCCCCTTTGTGGAGTGGGGCTATGTCTGTTGTTTTTAGTAACTGTGGGACGACCCCCGTGTCCATGCTCCCTCTCCATAGGATGGAAAAGGCTCGTGATAGGGGCTTCTTGCAGTTCTTGATGAACACAGTTCCATGAGTCTGGCCCTGGGGCAGAGTGCATGGGCATGTCATTTATCGCCTGTTCGAAGTCATTTGGCGTCAGGATAACATCGGATAGGCTTGTGTTAATCAAATTTTGTGGCTCTCTCATAAAAAATTCATTTTGATCTTCGACTCTCAGTCTGGTTAGCGGCTTGCTAAAAACTGAGTCATATTGGGACTTGAGTAGCTCACTCATTTCCTTGCTGTCATCTGTGTAGGACCCATCTTGTTTAAGTAGGGGCCCAATACTGGACGTTGTTCTCGATTTTGATTTGGCATAGGAGAAGAAATACTTTGGGTTTCTTTCGATTTCATTTATGGCTTTTAGTTCTTCCCGCGATTCCTGACTCCTAAAGGATTCTTTTAGCTTAAGTTCGATGCTTGCTATTTCTCTGACCAGTGTCTCCCTACGCATTTCAGATATATTGACCTCTTTTAGCCGCTCTGTTATTCTTTTCCGTCGCCTGTAAAGGGAGCGCCTGTCTCTTTCTGTTTTACATCTACTCCTCCTTTTTCTTAGAGGAATAAGCCTTGTGCATACATCGAGTGCCACCGAGTTAATCTGTTCTAGGCATAAGTTGGGGTCTGTGTTGCTTAGTATATCTTCCCAGCTTATATCGGTTAGGACTTGGTTTACTTGGTCCCACTTTATGTTTTTGTTATTGAAGTTGAATTTGGTGAATGCTCCCTCGTGACTAATCTCATTATGTCGGTCTGGGGCTCCGCGCATACATGACTGAACCTCAATTATGTTGTGATCTGAGTATATTGTTTTTGATATGGTGACATTTCTTATCAGATCATCATTGTTAGTGAAGATGAGGTCTAGTGTATTCTCCAGTCTAGTAGGCTCTATTATTTGCTGGTTTAAATTGAATTTTGTGCAGAGATTTAAAAGCTCGCGTGAGTGTGAGTTTTCATCAGAGCTGCCTCCTGGTGTTATTACTTCAACAATATTATTTGCTATATTCCTCCATTTTAGGTGCCTTAAGTTGAAATCCCCCAGGAGCAAGATGTTGGGTGCAGGAGCTGGAAGGTTTTCCAGACAGTGGTCAATTTTTAACAGCTGTTCCTGGAATTGCTGGGATGTTGCATCCGGAGGCTTGTAGACTACCACAATGACTAGGTTTTGGTTCTCGACCTTTACTGCTAAAACTTCCACTACATCATTTGAGGCATTTAGCAGTTCTGTGCAAACAAGTGACTCTGCAATGTACAGGCCAACCCCCCCCCCCCTTTTGCCTGTTCACTCTGTCACATCTGTATAGGTTGTAACGTGGGATCCATATTTCGTTGTCCAAGTGATCCTTTATGTGGGTCTCAGTGAAAGCCGCGAACATTGCCTTTGCCTCTGCAAGCAGTCCACGGATGAAAGGTATTTTGTTGTTTGTTGCTGGCTTTAGACCCTGTATATTTGCAAGGAAGAATGTTATCGGACTGGTGGTATTGTTGGTACTGGGGGGGGATTTTTTTTCCGGCATTAGTATCTGTATCTGTTGGTTTGGAGTGGAGGCCATCGACTGTGGTTCCACTCCAGGAATGACTGGATTTGGTGTACGATTTCTGCCATTTCCTGCCAGTTTTTTTTTCCTTCCTGGCACTAAAAAACCTCCCCCTCTTGAGTGGCTGTGGCTACCCAGGTTTTCCCATGGCCTGGATGTTTTGTATCTTTTTGTCCCCTTTAGATGGTATGCCTGGCAATTTAAGTTATAGCACAGTCTTTCCTGTACTGAAGAGCTACACAGTTCAGGGTGAAAAAGCTTACAGGAAGGGAGTTTGCATTTTCCTGTTGTCATATGGGCATGGCATTTTCTAGGGTGGTCATAGTTGCACGTCCCATCTGTTTTTTCAGATTTCCCATGCCAGCAGATACCGAGTGCATAGTATGTGCACAGGCTTGGTTTCCGTTTGCCTTGGGTTTCTGTGACTGTATTCCCTGTTGGTGCATGTTTCCCTGTCTTACTTCTATCCTCCCTAGCACCAACAATGGAGCTCCCACCAGTTGTTTTTGGTAATATATCCTCACTATTGCTAGTGGAGTCCTCTTGTTTGCTATTTCCTGCGGTATTTCTAGTTTGCAATATTGGTTTTATCTTATCTTTGACTACACTTGTTTCCCTACTATGGCTCCTGTCCCCTATGAGGTCATTTATATGTATTCCTTCCTGCGTATAATTCCCGACTACCTGGACAAAATCTCCAGCTTCACCATTACTGTCTCCCAGGACAGCATCTCCAGCTTCCCCATTACTGTCTCCCAGGACAGCATCTCCAGCTTCACCATTACTGTCTCCCAGGACAGCACCTCCAGCTTTACCATTACTGTCTCCCAGGACAGCACCTCCAGCTTCACCATTACTGTCTCCCAGGACAGCACTATCAGTCCCCCATTTACTGACTACCAGGACATCATCTCCAGCCTTACAGTTTCTGACTACATGGCCAGTATCAAGGGCAGTACCATTCAGCCCAGACTTTTTATGTTCCCATCTGTTGTAGAAAGCTTCCAGGTTTTCTATGAAAGCAGCTTTGATGTTGACCTCTTTTAATACCCTTGTGATTTTAGTCCACAGATTTATCTCATTTGGGCATACCCAAAAACACTTCCCTGTTTTAATACTGCTTGTAGCTAGTTCTTGGATATCTGCACAAGGGGCGTGACACCAATTTCCACAAAAATGACAATTTATGCATGTGGAAGCCCGTTTGTTTGACTGACCACAGACTACACACAGCTTCATAATGATTTGAATGGTTGATTTACTGCAATTCTACTAGCAACCTCTTGAATATTCTATTAATAACCTGCTAGGTAGTGCACAACGAAACCGTTTGAAACCAGTCCAGGGTTCGGACCAGTGTGTCGCAACATGTAACACAGCACAGTGTGTCGCAACATGTAACACAGTGCAGTGTGTCACAACATGTTGTAACAAAGCACAGTGTGTTGCAACATGTACCACAGCGCAGTGTGTCACAACATGTAACACAGCACAGTGTGTCGCAACATGTAACACAGCGCAGTGTGTCGCAACATGTAACACAGCACAGTGTGTTGCAACATGTAACACAGCACAGTGTGTTGCAACATGTAACACAGTGCATTGTGTTGCAACTTGTACCACAGCGCAGTGTGTTGCAACATGTAACACAGCGCCGTGTGTCGCAACATGTAACACAGCGCAGTGTGTCGCAACATGTAACACAGCGCAGTGTTGCAACATGTAACACAGCGCAGTGTGTCGCAACATGTAACACAGCGCAGTGTGTTGCAACATGTAACACAGCGCAGTGTGTCACATGTAACACAGCACAGTGTGTCGCAACATGTAACACAGCACAGTGTGTCGCAACATGCAACACAGCGCAGTGTGTCGCAACATGTCGTAACAGCGCAGTGCGTCGCAACATGTAACACAGCGCAGTGTGTTGCAACATGTAACACAGCGCAGTGTGTCACAACATGTAACACAGCGCAGTGTGTCGCAACATGTAACACAGCGCAGTGTGTCGCAACATGCAACACAGCGCAGTGTGTCGCAACATGTCGTAACAGCGCAGTGCGTCGCAACATGTAACACAGCGCAGTGTGTTGCAACATGTAACACAGCACAGTGTGTCACAACATGTAACACAGCGCAGTGTGTCGCAACATGTAACACAGCACAGTGTGTCGCAACATGCAACACAGCGCAGTGTGTCACATGTAACACAGCGCAGTGTATCGCAACATGTCATAACACAGCGCAGTGTGTCGCAACATGTAACACAGCGCAGTGTGTTGCAACATGTAACACAGTGCAGTGTGTTGCAACATGTAACACAGCGCAGTGTGTCGCAACATGTAACACAGCGCAGTGTGTCGCAACATGCAACACAGCGCAGTGTGTCACATGTAACACAGCGCAGTGTATCGCAACATGTCGTAACACAGCGCAGTGTGTCACAACATGTAACACAGCACAGTGTGTTGCAACATGTAACACAGCGCAGTGTGTCGCAACATGTAACACAGCGCAGTGTGTCGCAACATGTACCACAGCACAGTGTGTTGCAACATGTAACACAGCGCAGGGTGTTGCAACATGTAACACAGCACAGTGTCGCAACATGTAACACAGCGCAGTGTGTCGCAACATGCAACACAGAGCAGTGTGTCACATGTAACACAGCGCAGTGTATCGCAACATGTCATAACACAGCGCAGTGTGTCGCACCATGTAACACAGTGCAGTGTGTCGCAACATGTAACACAGTGCCATGTGTCACAACATGTAACACAGTGCAGTGTGTCGCAACATGTAACACAGCGCAGTGTGTCGCAACATGTAACACAGTGCCGTGTGTCGCAACATGTAACACAGCGCAGTGTGTCGCAACATGTAACACAGCGCAGTGTGTCGCAACATGTAACACAGCGCAGTGTGTCGCAACATGTAACACAGCGCAGTGTGTCACAACATGTAACACAGTACCGTGTGTCGCAACATGTAACACAGCGCAGTGTGTCGCAACATGTAACACAGTGCCGTGTGTTGCAACATGTAACACAGCGCAGTGTGTCGCAACATGTAACACAGCGCAGTGTGTCGCAACTTGTAACACAGTGCCGTGTATCGCAACATGTAACACAGCGCATTGTGTCGCAACATGTAACACAGCGCAGTGTCGCAACATGTAACACAGTGCCGTGTGTCGCAACATGTAACACAGTGCCGTGTGTCGCAACATGTAACACAGCGCAGTGTGTCGCAACATGTAACACAGCGCAGTGTGTCGCAACATGTAACACAGCGCAGTGTGTCACAACAAGTACGTCACCTAACAGACCATGTGGAATATTTAATATCATGCAAAACTCAACTAAAATTGCATTTTTTTTTTCGAAATATTAAAACATTAGTATTATTATAAAAAAGGAAGCGCTAAACCCATTTGAGCCATACAGCACCCGCGAAATATTAAAACTGAGAAAGGTTTGCATCATTTTATGAAATTCTTGGGTCTATGTTGTTGTTGTCATGTAGGACACTGCAAATTTAGTCACCCTCCATATGTTAGGAACAGATTACATTTATTTTTAAAGTGTTCCCTTACGTGGGAGAGAAATAATGAGATTTGTTACTTATTGCACGAATTTCAAATTGTGATGCAAGTATTCATACGTGTTGCATGATAAATCTCAGGAAATGGAAATCAGTTACACTGTATGAATTTATTGAGTTATCCTAGGTTAAATCTACATAATGTACTCGATATGTATTTCCATAGTATCTAAGTGGCCTTAAAACTATTGTAAAAAAATATTGGCTAATGTTTTGCAAAACTATTTAAAGAAAAATAATACTGGGCTACCCATGTGACTCGGTGTACATATACTGATTAACTCATTCATTGTATTTTGCATGTATTATCTATTGTAATAACCCCATATGTTTTAAAGAAATAAATTTATTATTATCCCCCCAAAAAACTTACTAAAAGAGAATAGTTACCCAAGTTTTCCCATATTTCGTTCTTTCTAGTCACCAAAATATATTATAGAAAACGTTAGTCTAATTTTAGAATATTAATTATTGTACAAAGTCGTAATATTGATTACCCAGACACCAATGCATTTAATAAATATATTAGAAGAGTTCTGAAAGTGAGAGGAGAGGCGTAGTAGAGCATAAATGAAGAGAGAAACCTGCAGCAGCAGCAGCAGCAGCAGCAGCAGCAGACTGACACACACACACATACACACACACACACACGCAGATTGTGCTGCTATAACCCATCACTTCCAGAAGATTCGCACTAAAATACTGGCAGTATGACGGACAGTGACTGGGACACAGTGACAGTGCTGCGCAAGAAGCCTCAGAAGTCTTCACAGCTGAAGAGCGAGCAGGTAGTGAGGTGTAACACTGTTGTACAGCTGGAATAATGTGTGAGGTGCTGGCTGCTGCTGCTGTTGTTGTTGTGAGGGCTAGAGCTGTACCACCTGGCTCCCCAGGGGCACCAGTGGTTCTAGTGCCACCAGCTGGCTTCTCCGAGGCACCAGCTGGACATGAGCTAGGGGTGCTAGGCTGTGCTAGGTTAATGTAGCAGGTTGTCTTGTCTCACTCTCCACTATATAAATTTATATTTAGTCTTTATGGTTATTTAGCACGTTTTATAATGGCTTTCTGTAGTAAATTATGCATAATGTAACTTAAAATAACCTAGTAAAGTCAGACTGTGTGAGAATCTCAAAGTTCCAGCGGAAATATGTTACTTTGTCTTATTAGGTTATCCACGGTAATTTATTCCTATATCTATGTAAAGCAGTTGCAAAAAAACTAAACTAGTCAGATAAACCTGGATAAACTTATTTCATACTTAAGTTTAAGCTTTTATAATGATTTTTTGTATACAGAATCTATCCTAGGATAACACAGGCAGGCTGTGACTCTTTTATGGGCTCAAGATAAGATTTTTGGGATTTTAAACGGGGGGAAGGTTAGCCACCCAGGATAACCCAATAAAACCAGTGGATCAACGGGGACTGACTGTAATTTCCATTGGGGGTGCTTAATGTGTCCCAAGATGTGACCCACAGCAGTCTAACAAGCACACAGGTACCTACTTACTGCTAGGTAAACAGGGACAGCAGATGTAAGGAAACATGCCTAATGTTTTCATCTCTGCCAGGGATCGAACCACATTATTATTATTATAATCAAAGGGGAAGCGCTAAACCCGTAGGATTATGAAGTGCCCGGGGGGGGGGATGTGGAAGGCATTCAGGCTTAATTCAGGGAACTGGAGCACAGTTCCAATTCCCTAAATCAAGAGCCCCTCACCAACATCAAGGAACCTTCCATGAGGGGGGGATCGAACCACACACATTCACTAGGTGAGTCGAGCGTACTGTCAACTGAACCACTTGACACAGTTATGTTGTTTTATTTTTGGTCAATATGTACTTCATTCCTGGGTCACATCCCTGTCAACACTACACAGTATACTTTACAATTGGTCATCTCCATAACAAGAAAAACAGTTGTGAGAATTGTTATTTATTGAAATCATTGCCATGATTTTACTCTCAGGAGTCGAGCCGCATGATGCAAAACCCTATTAATATTTCATATAATAAGTAATAAGTTTATTCATGTATATATATAGATTATCATACATAGCAGCATACATGTAGAGAACCTAGGATAACCCAAAAAAGTCAGACAGTGACTGAATAATAACATTGGCTGTCCATACCACAGGAAACATAGTTGTTTTGAAATGGTTATCTAGGAATACAGTTGCATGATACCATGAACCAGTGACCCAGCTTTTTGGTTGGCTGCTGGATACACTCTTATCACCACCACCTCGCTATCTTTCATTACTTCCTCGATGCAATATCACATGCTTTCACTCTTGGCATTAAATATAATATTATGTTAGGTTGGGTTACGTTGGGTTCGGTTTGGTTATGTTGGGTTTGGCTGGGTTACATTGGGTTCAGTTGGGTTACCTTGGGTTCAGTTGGGTTACATTGGGTTTGGTTGGATTATACTAGGTTATTTTTAGGATTTTATATTGCACAAAAACTATCTCAAGTGCACAAGCACATCAATTTCAGATTTGGTTAAAAATTGCTGAAGTGGGACCTGAGAATAAAGTACATATGATATTTACTGTAATTTTTACACAGGCATATATAGTTACACAAAGATTTTTTTATTTTATATAGATATATATGTACAATGTTTTTGTGGAAAATTGCATTTATCTGAATGTATCATTATATACATAACAGTAAATGAACAGATAATTATTATTTATCAGTTAGACAAGTAGGAATTTGGGACACGTAGGTCGCAAAAAATGTCCCCCTTCGATACCTACCACTGTCATATCCACAAGTTGCTCTGGACCTATTAATTAAATGAATTATACATCTCCAGGAATACTGGTAAATATATAAATTTGTGGACTGTATATTAAAATAAAAAAAAGGATTATATATACACACATTTATATAACAGAAGGAAAATATCTTAATATCACTCACCAATTTGACTGGAGATTAATGTGTATCATACTCAGAAAACCTCACTGTCTATCTATGAAAATAACACTGGCCAGGTTACTACATAAGACTTATCTGAGGTTCCTGGAGCTGTCTTGTCCAGTCGCCTGATATCTCAAGTTATGCAGGAATGCACATCCAACAATTTCGCCTCCTATTTGAGAGGTGTCAACCCAATTTTACCTCTAGAGCACGAAAATTATACACCTCACATTAACGTGCTTGTAACACATTCAAAAAGCAATGGCAATTGACTGTCCTCCCCAGCCGCAGGTTTCCCATTTTCGATCAAAATACTTCTTTTGACCAATTTCTTCGAAAATACAATACATGTATAGGGAATCTACCTATCCAGCAAATTACCGTATTTCCGGAAAATATATACAGTATTTTCCACATGCTGCTAAAATTGGACATTCCCGGCGGAGTTCGTTGCTAAACGACTCAAATTGCTCATTTGGCAATGGTGGAGGACCTGGGTGCATATAGGATCTGGCATCCACACGGCGACATATTACACAAGATTTAATCACCCTTTCTACACTCTGCCGTCCTTGTGGAATCCAGAAAGTTTCCCTAATAAGGTATCTTGTACCCAACAATTCATTACATTTTTATGGTCATTTAGAACAATTAAATTTGTTAGATGATGAGCTTTGGGCAGTAAGATAGGGTGTTTAGCATAATCACCCAATTCAGCATTTTGTAACCTACCTCTGCACCTAATTACATTGTTCTCTAAATACAGCCCCAATTTCTCTATTATGGAACCTTTCACAATTTTTCTTTCCATCATCAATTTCATCTCATTTCCATAGATTTCTTCTTGTACCCTCTTTGTCCAATATTCAAGAGGATGTGAAAACTTAAATGAAATATTCATCTTGTTTAGAAATTTAAACACCAACTTAGTTACATTGATTAGTTTGGGTAAAGAAGAATACCTATTTATATCAATGTCTAAGGAAGGACAAACTATTGGAGCGGTGGTCACAGTAATTTCAACAGGAGTAATATACGCCTTTTATACAGGTCAATTAGCTTTATTTACCAACCAGCTCTGTCCTTTAAACCATGATACAGCATTTACAAATTTAGCATAAGGTAAACCTCGAGACAAGAAATCAGCTGGATTCTCCTCACCAGGTATATGATTAAAGGTTAACATATGCTGACCCAAACTATTATACTTCTCTTGCGTCTGATTAATTTCAGCGACTCTGTTTTGTACATAAACAATTTTACTGTTTCCATTACGAATTCATTGTAAGGATACCTCATTATCAGACCAAATTACAGTGTCGCTAATATTTATCTCCTGCAACTTATTTCTTATCTAATTAGCTAATTTGACACCTACATAAATGACTGTTAATTCCAACTGAGGCAAAGTACGTGATTTAATTGGAGACACTTTAGCCTTAGACATAACAAGAGAAATAACACTATTACATTGAAGGTAAGCAACTGCTCCATATGCCAATTTTGAAGTATCACAAAAAATGTGGAGTACATTTTTCCCATTTGGATTGCCCACCTGGCGTGGGAACTCCAACATTGGAATTTTCTCATAATCACCAATTAATTCATCCCACCTGTTAATGAATTCCTCAGGTAGAATTTCATCCCAAGCACATTTAAGTTTCCATGCTTCCTGAATTAATAATTTCCCTCTTATAGTAAGGGTTGACACTAAACCTAGTGGATCAAAACATTTGAAAACTTCAGCAAGCAAGACACTCTTAGTTAATTTACTGGGCATACTCTAATTATTAGGTTTTAACATTAACAAATCTCTCTCAGTATCCCAAGTTAAACCCAATACATTACTACATTTTGGCACTTCATCTCCAGGGTAATCCTTACTTATTTTGTCCTTTAATTTGGACGAATTACTATTCCATTCCTTCAGAGGCATATTTGCACTTTGCATTATTTTATTAGCCTCTCCATAAGTAATTAACAGTTCCTCTTCAGTTGATGTCACACCCAGGAAATTGTCCACATAAAATTGTTTGCTCATTACTTTACTCAGTGGACTTCCCATACGTTTAAGGTGTGCATTTATCGTCGCTTGAAGTAGGAACGGTATTACAACCTAGGATTTCAAATGGCCTGTTATCCCAGGTGTAATGGGAGCAAATAAACACAGTAGAAAAAGTTTAGACTTATATTATCCTTCACCAATTTAGAACAGCAATATGTACACTATGTACAGTGATAAATATAGTGCACTCCACGGTAAGCAAGACAGAAATAGAAGCCACAAGATAGCAGACCGTGCTTCAACCAGCTCTAGAATGGGAATGACAAGGGCAGACAGGAGAGCGGTATCCACATAACCTCTGCGATTGTCAATCCCACCTTCTTATTGGCTAGAACCTGGTCACTAGTTGAACGATGGGGCCCCATCATCAACTCTTAGCAACCTGGTTCGCTGGTTGGGGGAGATAGCCTGTAAATGAGGGTGTGTCCATGCGCCGAATAAAGGTTACGTACTCTTTGCATGCCACACCCCCACCCCCGAGAAGGCTCAGGATTAGGCTGCCACCTCCCAGTGGTAACCGTGCCGCCATGGCACCAAATAATGGGACCGCCTATCCTCTCCACCATCCAACTCTTAGATAGAGCTCAGCTTTCCTAGTGACCAAAAGCCAAACCCTAAACTCAGAGTGAGACAGCAGTCAGATAGGCCAACATAGGTCCAAGATACAAGCGGACGGTAGCCCGTATCCCCTCACTAAAAAAAACCCCCACATCAGGGGATAAAAAAAAGAGCTTGAAAGGGGGGTTACCACAAATACATCCTAACCTAAATAAAATATTAAACTAGACTCTTGACAAAGAGTCTGCCAACACATTTTCTTTGCCGGCAATATAATTTATTTTTAGGTTGTAGGGCTGCAGCCTGAGCGTCCAACGCATAAGCCTTGTGTTGTGATTCTTCATGGCTTGGAGATAGACTAACGGGTTGTGATCACTGTAGACTGTGACCACCTGCGATGTCTGGCCCACATAAACATCGAAATGCTTCAAAGCCATTACCAGCGCGAGGGCTTCTTTTTCAATGGTAGAGTAAGCTCTCTGATGTGGCTGGAACTTAGCTGAAAAGTATGCGATTGGCTGCAGCTCCTTGTTCCCGATTTGTAATAGTACCGCCCCAACCCCAGACTCACAAGCATCAACCTGTAATGAAAAAGGTTTGGAGAAGTCTGGAGACAGGAGAATGGGTGCAGAGCACAATAATCTTTTTGCTTTATTAAAAGCAGTGTTACAATCTGACGTCCAATTAAAGGGAACTTTATGACTGGTAAGAGAGGTAAGAGGGGCTACAATATCTGAGAAATTCTTACAGAATCTTCTGTAAAATCCTATCATGCCTAGGAAACGTTGAAGAGATTTCCTATCATGAGGAACTGGATAATCTTTAATCGAAAGAACTTTAGCAAGTTTAGGTGCAACATTACCACTACCTACTTCATGGCCTAGAAAAGTGATAGTGGCCTGGCCAAAGGAAGATTTAGATAAATTAACTGTTAATTGGGAATTCTTAAAGGTCTCAAACAGAGCTTTAAGTCTAAGTAGGTGTTGATCCCAAGTATCAGACACCACAACAATATCATCTAGGTATGCTGCCGTGCCTTCAAGTCCTTTAATAGCCTGATGGATGAGTTTCTGGAATGAAGAGGGGGAATTTTTCATTCCGAAGGGGGTAACTGTATACTGATAATGACCTCCTGGAATCACGAAGGCAGAGATTTCCTTCGCCTTATCTGTCAAAGGTACCTGATAGTAACCTTTAAGGAGATCTAATTTGGACACAAAAGTAGCCTTACCCACAAAGTCAATTACGTCATCCAGACGAGGAAGAGGGTAAGCATCTGTGATTGTGACCTCGTTCACTTTACGGTAGTCTGTGCACATACGAAACCCTCCATCAGCCTTTTTTACTAGGATGCACGGTGAAGCCCATGGACTAGATGACTCCTCCACTAAACCATGTTCTAACAAGAAGTCTACTTCCTGCTGAAGTAGCCTTTGCTTTTCAGGATTAGCTCTGTAGGGGGAGAGTTTAATTGGTTTAGATTTTCCCACATCTACATCATGGTAACCTAACGTACATTTTTTCGGCACATCCGAAAAAATATTAGGATATGACTGTAGAAGCTCAGTTAAATTGGTTGCTTGTATTTCAGATAATCCATCCATTAACGGGCTAGGATCCTTGAGGAGGACAGAATTTGAAAGTTTAGTATTAATTTCAGAGATAGAGTGCAAAGAGTCAGATTCGTCCTCAGAGGTAGAGGATAGTCATTACTGGGACTTTATCTGGTGTATGAAAGGCCTTGATTTGATTAATGTGGTAAGTTTTTGTTTTTGAGGTCTTATCAATGGGAGCTACCACATAATTTAAATCAGATAATCTACTTACAATCTGCATAGGTCCCGTATATCTAGCTTTCAAGGTGTGGCCAGGTATAGGTTCCTGCACCAACACCTTGTCTCCTGGATGGAAGGAGCGGAATTGTGCACTTTTGTCATACCTCTGTTTCATCTTACTTTGAGCTATCTTTAGGTTAGCCGTGGCCAACTCACGTGCCACCTGCAACCTTGAAGACGGGTTGTAGAGTGCTGAGCTTACGTCTTCTCCCATCCATCCTTCTTTGAGCACCCGAAGAGGACCTCGTACATTGTGCCCAAAGATCAGCTCAAACGGACTATACCCTGTAGACTCTTGCACCGTCTCTCGTACTGAGAACAGCAACAAAGGTAGAGATTCATCCCAGTCTGTAGGAAAGTGCATGCAAAAACTTCTCATCATTGTTTTTAATGTCTGGTGGAATCTTTCCAAGGCGCCTTGGGACTGAGGATGATAGGCAGTGGATAAGTTGTGAATTATCCCTAACCTAGTTAATACTTCCCTAAATGCTTTGGCAGTGAAGTTAGTACCTTGATCACTTTGTATAGTTTTAGGAATGCCAAAACAAGAAATGAATTTTGTTAAAGCTTTGAGAATAGCTTTAGTATTGATACTACGCATTGGGATCGCTTCAGGATATCTGGTTACTTTATCCATAATTGTAAATAAATACTGATTTCCAGACTTTGACTTAGGTAGTGGACCTACACAATCTATAATTAAATCTGCAAAAGGTTCTCCATCAGCAGGTATGGGTTGGAGAGGTGCAGGTTTAATGGAATGTCCAGGTTTTCCAACTTGCTGACATTCTCGGCAACACCTAATATGATTCTTCACATTTTTCTTTAATTTTGGCCAATAAAATTCTTTTGTGATTCTATACAAGGTTTTTGTAATTCCTAAGTGACCTCCTGATGACGTATTATGAGCTATATTTAATATCTGAGGTCTATACTTGGTTGGAACCACTAACCTGTCGTATAATTGCCGGCCCTCTATCTCCTTACCAGTCTCAGTGCAGACCAAATAATCATTTTTAACTTCATACTTGACTGGATGACCCCAAGAGGATTTACCCATGGCTGCCTGAAAAGCGAATTTTAAAGAAGGGTCCTTTCGTTGTTCCTCCCGGAAGGACAGTCCCTCGGGCATGGAAACAGAGACATCTGGCAATCCTGCAACCTGGGAATAGGAAGGCTTGATCGGGGTCTGTTCACTTGATCTACGAGGCTCTGGCCAGTTTTCCTCGTAAAACAATGTGGCTATTCCGAGATCGGAGTCGTCCAAGGATAGGTCAACATTCTCTCCAGACAACCCTTGGGAAGTTGCCCGAGTTATGGCCAACACTGGAGAAGCATTAATCATTATAGGTTCAGGACACGAAGTAACAGTAGTAATGTTATTACCCAGTAATAACATGGCATTTTTCATGGGAAATCCTTTTGAGATACCTACAGTCAAGTACCCAGTGTAATATTTGCACTGTACATAAATTTTATGCAAAGGAACTGAATATATAGCTCCTCCATAGGCTTCCAATAAAACTGAGGAATTCAAGGAAGTATTATCTGAAAGGGGTAATATTCCTTCTCTGACAAGTGAGCAATAGGCTCCAGTATCTCTAAAGGTATTTACTTTAGTTGGTTCTGAGTTTTCCTGAAGGGAAATAAGACTTTCGCAATAATAAGGGGCCATACCTTTTTCTACTTCTCTAGGGGACATGTTACTAGGGATATTAGAGATTTTCCCAATGGGTTGAGGTTTTTGGGGGCAGTTGGAACTGATGTGACCTACTTTATTGCACCTGAAGCAGACGACAGGCTTGCCCTTTACTCCCTGATGACGTTGCAAGTGGTGTCGTTCTGGCTGGTGCCTCTCTGGATATTGTTGTCGAGATGCTCCATAAGTAGTTTGCCTCTCCGCAGGGGGACCATATGTTGAGAAGCGTGGCTCACCAGGTGACTTGGTTGGATGACGTAGACGCTCTCCCTCCGGCTGGCACTTCATTCTCCAATGTTGTCGATCTCTGCTCACGCCAGACTGTTGAAAAGAGAGACGGGACCGCTCGGACAAGGAGCGGTTCGTTTCGAAGGTATCAGCCAACCTGGCCGCCTCCAATGCAGTGGTTAAGTCACGATCCTGCAGAAAGACACGAACCTCTGGTCCCACAGACTCCAGCAGGTTATCAATCAGAATAAGCTGCACCAGCTCCTCAAAGTTAGAGACACCACTCGCTTTATACCAGCTGGTAAAAGTTTTGGTTTGCTGTCTCACAAAGTCCACCAGGGATTGACCAAGCTGCCGCCTGTTCAATTTGAAGGTCTTACGATATTTAGCTGGGATACATGTATATGCTCCCAACACTGTGGTCTTCACTACTTGATAATCAGAGAATTCAGCGTCAGTTAATACCGACGTAAATTCCTGTGCCTTACCCAATAATGCTGTATGAACCAACGCTGCCCAGTGCTGTTCCGGCCACCTCAAGGCTCGAGCCTGATTTTCGAAGCTTTCGAAAAATTGCTCTGGTTCGGCCTCATTGAAGCGGGGAACAAGCTGTACTGCTTTTTGTAAACTGAAATCGTTTACAGAATGTGAAAACTGCCTCCTTTCTCTTTCCCTATCAAATTCTTCCCTTGCGAATGCTCTCTGTTCCCTAGTTTGCTCCAGCGTGATTTTTGCCAGCTCAAGTGCCAACGACGCTGATTCATCTCGAGACAACCCAGCTGCACCATACTGACCATTTTGCTCCGTAGGTGTATCATCTTCCTCATGCGAGAACATAAGAGTTTTTTCCCTAGCTCCCGTAGAGGGAGGAGTTTGATGTGCCATCTCTTCTTCAATAAGTATGTCAGCAATAAGTGAACGCAGTTGCGCAGCTGTGAGAGTGCGTTTATAGGGAATGCCAATGGAACGAGCAATTTGCCAACAACGCTGTAGGGACAATTTAGGTAGGTTATGCAAAGTATATGCCGACACCAGGCGTCTGACTCGTCTAGGTGGCATAAGTTATTCGCTATGCACAGTACGAATACCCCAACGTAACACGTTAATTTGCAGAACACGCTTAGCTATGCACAGTACGATTGCAGAATACGCATACAAGCAAAGCCGACTGCACACAAGATTGACCGTAGCGAAGCGAGCACACTGAACAAGCTAGTAGCGAGCTGTTGAACGATCACCCAATAGCAAGGCTGATCATAAGCAACTGACACGCAAAATTTGTAAAGCGAAGCGAAACAGCAAGCTACACAATGTTCCTGCTACAAGCTTCACCCTAAGCTCAACCGTTTCTCTAAGTCCAGCTCCCGGACAGGCCCCCATATTACAACCTAGGATTTCAAATGGCCTGTTATCCCAGGTGTAATGGGAGCAAATAAACACAGTAGAAAAAGTTTAGACTTATATTATCCTTCACCAATTTAGAACAGCAATATGTACACTATGTACAGTGATAAATATAGTGCACTCCACGGTAAGCAAGGCAGAAATAGAAGCCACAAGATAGCAGACCGTGCTTCAACCAGCTCTAGAATGGGAATGACAAGGGCAGACAGGAGAGCGGTATCCACATAACCTCTGCGATTGTCAATCCCACCTTCTTATTGGCTAGAACCTGGTCACTAGTTGAACGATGGGGCCCCATCATCAACTCTTAGCAACCTGGTTCGCTGGTTGGGGGAGATAGCCTGTAAATGAGGGTGTGTCCATGCGCCGAATAAAGGTTACGTACTCTTTGCATGCCACAAACGGACTGGATGTAGCACCAAATAATACGCTCCTAAAGCGAAAGGTTTTCAGAGGGCTAAGTGGGTCACTAGGATTCTCAGGCCATAAGAAGCGGGTACAATCCCGGTCAGCCTCTTGTAAACCCACTCTTAGGAAAGCTTTACTTATGTCAGCCGTAAAGGCATAATGCTTCACTCTGAAATTTAATGAGATATCTCCTAATTTTTCCGTCAACGACGGACCTGTCATCAAACAGTCATTTAAACTAGGTACATTTTTGTTACTCCTGGCACTGCAATTAAACACAATCCTCAAAGGAGTGGTCTTAGAATCCTTCTTCACTCCGTGATGTGGCAAATAGTGACCATAAGTTTTGGCTTTCTCAGGAGGTACCTCTTCTATAAATTTATTAATTAACTGCTCAGCAATTGTATCATTATAGGCAGTTAACAATTTTGGTGTCTTACTCAGTTCGCGGAGCTGAGCCTTTAACTGTCCATATGCCATTCTGTAATTAGTGGGCAATTCTGGATGGTTCAGTCTCCACGGAAGTCGCACCCAGTATTGTCCAGATTCAAATTTTACATCTCTCAGGTATTGCTCCTGAGTAAAAGAATCGTCTGGACTTTCTTCATTTACATTTATTCCAATGCTGTCTAATTCCCACAATTTATGCACTGGCTCAACACCATCCTCTATGGAAGAATTATACTGGGGTACGATTTCATGAGTAAGACACACAATTATGGTATTTGTAGTTTCCTCTAGTCATGAATTATTATTACGAGGAATCCTACCATACATTACATGGCCTCCTGCAGTCTTCAAAAGGGTGACACCACATTTCTTTACCATACCCTTTACAAAGGAGGCATAATAGTCACTACCTATCAAAATATTTATTGGGCCTACAGAATCATCACTTACACCTGAAGGTGCTAAATTTACATTATGTGAAAGCCTTTCTGTAGGTTTACTAAGCCCTACTGTAGTTATTTTCTCTGGAAGTCTATCTACAATTACGTACTGCATTAACACGTTTTTTCTCGTTGCCCAACCTGACAGTTACATAAACAGTGTCATACAATTGAGACCTTTTATCCGAGAGAAAACCAGATAATTTTAAAGTTGTGGGATCTCCCATCTGTACTTTCATACCATCAAGACAGTTACGTTTTATGAACGTACGCTGGGATCCCTGGTCCAATAATGCATTTACATTTTTTGATTTATGCCTTTTATCATCAATTTTTACCTGTAACACAGGTAAGGCTACTTCAGCAAAACCATCATTAACATTAGCAGCAATTTTTACATTAGCTACTGTTGTGTCAGGATTGTCAACATTATCATTATTATCAACATTATCATATAGACCCTTACACATGACTATATGGTGTCTTCCTTTGTGGCATTGATAACAGAAGTTTAATTTGACATAACAGTGCTTTACATTGTGATTACCTAAACACCTGATACATCTGTCAAGTTCCTCCAATCTTTCAACTTTATCATTCCATGAATTGTATGCAATGCAATTCTTAGAAAAATGAGTACCCTTGCAGAAGAGACAACCTCTTTTCCTTGACTGGTTTCTTATTTAGTGGGCTACTCTTAGGAGGGTACTTATTCTTCTTACTTTGTGGAGAATCATTATTTCTGATTCCTGCTACTTGATATGCACCTATCCAACTCTTTTTAGGAAATGAAATTTGATTATTACCATTGGGATAATTTTTCCCTTTGTGAAACTTGACAGATACCTCAGAGTTATAATGTGTTGCATCTTTAACCCTTTGACTGCCGCGGCTGTATATATACGTCTTACGAGGTACCGTGTTTGACGTATATATACTCATAAATTCTAGCGGCTTCAAATCAAGCAGGAGAAAGCTGGTAGGCCCACATGTGAGAGAATGGGCCTGTGTGGTCAGTGTGCACCATATAAAAAAAATCCTGGAGCACGCAGTGCATAATGAGAAAAAAAAACTCCGACCGTTTTTTTTTAATTAAAATGCCAACTTTGTGGTCTATTTTCGTATAGTATTTATGGTTGTATTCTCATTTTCTTGGTCTCATTTGATAGAATGGAAAACATATTATAGAAATAGAGGTGGTTTTGATTGATTTTACTATAAAAAGAACCTGGAAATGGAACTCAAAGTAGAGGAAATGTTTGATTTTTGCCAATGTTCAAAAGTAAACAAATGATGTCATTGTCCAATAAATGTCCAACTAGCCATTCTAATATGCAGTCATGAATGGGTTGATGTTATTTATACAATAATTACAGTATTGCAGTAGTCTGCATAATAGTAAGTCTTCTATTTTTTGTTTGAATAAAAATTCAAAATAGAAAGCAAGAGTAATATCAGAGGGGCCTGGAGACGTGACTGATAAATAAAGAAAATGTTATTTTAGAGCCAGGAATGTCTGCATTGTTCATTCTGGACCTTATTTTGAAATTGTCATATTTTTTAATTTTCATGAAATTGGCCAAATTGCAAATTTCTGACCACATTATTGGGTAGTTGACATCGGTAAATGGGCAGTTTCTTGTACTCAATCGATAGAAAAATGGAGTTCTAAAGAAATAGCTATGAGTTTGGTCGACTGGAACAACGGAATTAGCCGAAAATAGGGCTCAAAGTGGGCGAAATCGCCGATTTGTAAATATCGCCGAGACCATAATTCCGTCAGTTTTCCATCAAATTTCGTTTTTTTGGTGTCATTACAATCGGGAAAAGATTCTCTATCATTTCATAAGAAAATATTTTTTTTTTTTTTTTTTTTAATTTTGTGACACCCGGAGACACCTCAGGATTGGGGGTTGCAACAGTCAAGGGGTTAAAATGAGTTAGTTGGCTGGTCTGCAACTGCACAATTAATTCTTGTAGACCTAGTCTTATTTCCTCCAGACCAAAATAACCCTTGTGATATTTGTTCGAGATCTATTCAAGTGTTTTATAGTTTAATTTATTCTGTACCATGGCACTCAATAACCAGTCTGATTCCTTCAGATTATATTTATTACTTGAAGTTTTGAGAGTGCTCTCCAATTTAACTCTAAACTGCTGTAAACCTTTGTAAGTGTGATCTGGAGATTTTAAATTAACAATGTTATTCACTAGATCCAACCTACTTTGTTCTGTATTTCCATAAGTGACTTTCAACAAGTCAACTGCTTCCTTGTAAGAGTCATATACATTGGGAAAGGCTTGTATGAGTATGTGAGCATCCCCTCTTATCTGTCCTTTGAGGTTAAATAATTTAGTTACACAGGCTAGGTCACTCCTGTCATGCACAGCTGCTTTAAAAATTGACCAAAACTCCTCCCAATTTTCACCAGGATTAAATATAGGTAAACATAATTCTTACGAGAGGTTTTTACAAAGCAGAAGTGTTATAAGAAGAGCAGAGTATATGGAGAGTAAAAGAAAGGTGAAGAGAGTGGTGAGAGAGTGCAAAAGGAGAGCAGATGAAAGAGTGGGAGAGGCACTGTCAAGAAATTTTAATGAAAATAAGAAAAAATTTTGGAGTGAGTTAAACAAGTTAAGAAAGCCTAGGGAAAGTATGGATTTGTCCGTTAAAAACAGAGTAGGGGAGTTAGTAGATGGGGAGAGGGAGGTATTAGGTAGATGGCGAGAATATTTTGAGGAACTTTTAAATGTTGAGGAAGAAAGGGAGGCGGTAATTTCATGCACTGGCCAGGGAGGTATACCATCTTTTAGGAGTGAAGAAGAGCAGAATGTAAGTGTGGTGGAGGTACGTGAGGCATTACATAGAATGAAAGGGGGTAAAGCAGCTGGAACTGATGGGATAATGACAGAAATGTTAAAAGCAGGGGGGGATATAGTGTTGGAGTGGTTGGTACTTTTGTTTAATAAATGTATGAAAGAGGGGAAGGTACCTAGGGATTGGCAGAGAGCATGTATAGTCCCTTTATATGAAGGGAAAGGGGACAAAAGAGATTGTAAAAATTATAGAGGAATAAGTTTACTGAGTATACCAGGAAAAGTATACGGTAGAGTTATAATTGAAAGAATTAGAGGTAAGACAGAATGTAGAATTGCGGATGAGCAAGGAGGCTTCAGAGTGGGTAGGGGATGTGTAGATCAAGTGTTTACATTGAAGCATATATGTGAACAGTATTTAGATAAAGGTAGGGAAGTTTTTATTGCATTTATGGATTTAGAAAAGGCATATGATAGAGTGGATAGAGGAGCAATGTGGCAGATGTTGCAAGTTTATGGAATAGGTGGTAAGTTACTAAATGCTGTAAAGAGCTTTTATGAGGATAGTGAGGCTCAGGTTAGGGTGTGTAGAAGAGAGGGAGAATACTTCCCGGTAAAAGTAGGTCTTAGACAGGGATGTGTAATGTCACCATGGTTGTTTAATATATTTATAGATGGGGTTGTAAAGGAAGTAAATGCTAGGGTGTTCGGGAGAGGGGTGGGATTAAATTATGGGGAATCAAATTCAAAATGGGAATTGACACAGTTACTTTTTGCTGATGATACTGTGCTTATGGGAGATTCTAAAGAAAAATTGCAAAGGTTAGTGGATGAGTTTGAGAATGTGTGTAAAGGTAGAAAGTTGAAAGTGAACATAGAAAAGTGTAAGGTGATGAGGGTATCAAATGATTTAGATAAAGAAAAAATGGATATCAAATTGGGGAGGAGGAGTATGGAAGAAGTGAATGTTTTCAGATACTTGGGAGTTGACGTGTCGGCGGATGGATTTATGAAGGATGAGGTTAATCATAGAATTGATGAGGGAAAAAAGGTGAGTGGTGCGTTGAGGTATATGTGGAGTCAAAAAACGTTATCTATGGAGGCAAAGAAGGGAATGTATGAAAGTATAGTAGTACCAACACTCTTATATGGATGTGAAGCTTGGGTGGTAAATGCAGCAGCAAGGAGACGGTTGGAGGCAGTGGAGATGTCCTGTCTAAGGGCAATGTGTGGTGTAAATATTATGCAGAAAATTCGGAGTGTGGAAATTAGGAGAAGGTGTGGAGTTAATAAAAGCATTAGTCAGAGGGCAGAAGAGGGGTTGTTGAGGTGGTTTGGTCATTTAGAGAGAATGGATCAAAGTAGAATGACATGGAAAGCATATAAATCTATAGGGGAAGGAAAGAGGGGTAGGGGTCGTCCTCGAAAGGGTTGGAAAGAGGGGGTAAAGGAGGTTTTGTGGGCGAGGGGCTTGGACTTCCAGCAAGCGTGCATGAGCGTGTTAGATAGGAGTGAATGGAGACGAATGATACTTGGGACCTGACGATCTGTTGGAGTGTGAGCAGGGTAATATTTAGTGAAGGGATTCAGGGAAACCGGTTATTTTCATATAGTCGGACTTGAGTCCTGGAAATGGGAAGTACAATGCCTGCACTTTAAAGGAGGGGTTTGGGATATTGGCAGTTTGGAGGGGTATGTTGTGTATCTTTATACGTATATGCTTCTAAACTGTTGTATTCTGAGCACCTCTGCAAAAGCAGTGATAATGTGTGAGTGTGGTGAAAGTGTTGAATGATGATGAAAGTATTTTCTTTTTGGGGATTTTCTTTCTTTTTTGGGTCACCCTGCCTCGGTGGGAGACGACCGACTTGTTGAAGAAAAAAAAAAAAAAAAACATAATTCTGGGAGTTTTGGCAAAGACATCTTATTTGTTGGAGCAGACTGATTAACTGCCTGGTTTACACATTTTAATTTATTCAAAGCCTGACTTTTACAAGAAAGAATCTTTTCTTCTAATTCATAATACTGATTAATCATGAGATCTACTTCAGTCTCATCTACACAGTTTACTAACAAATCTCCTTCATATTTGTTGTAATATAATTTGTATGAATCATATCTATTACCTAAAGCATCTAAATACAATTTTAAATCATCAGTATTCACAGTTTCTTGATTCATTAATTCCAAACATTTATTATATGCCTTGGTTACATGACCCTTTCTAGCTTGCAGTGATGCTTTCTTTGCTCTATATTCCATATGTTTGTCTTCTATATTAATTTCCTCATTTTCAGCCATGATGCAATGTCTTAAATTCAACTTAATTAATAACACTGATTACAACTTACAACACTGATACAACTTACCTTTGAATAAATCCCAGCTACTTGAGCTTAGCAATTACATGTAAGAAAATAATATAAACTTCAAATGTACATTAATACAAACAAACCTTTAGCCAGACTTGGCTTATCAAAATTATTATACAAATTAATATAAATCCTTGCCAGAATTTGGCATAGCAAAATTAATATTATACACATTAATATTAGTCTTTAGCCACTCTTGAGCTTAGCTTATCAAAATTATTAAGTAATTAACTAATTAATGACTTCACTAATTACCTCCGGTTCAAGAAGGACCAACGGGCAAATTAAATGTGGAAAATTGATTTATCTGAATGTATCATTATATACATAACAGTAAATGAACAGGTAATTATTATTTATCAGTTAGACAAGCAGGAATTTGGGACACGTAGATCGCAAAAAATGTCCCCCTTCGATACCTACCACTGTCATATCCACAAGTTGCTCTGGACCTATTAATTAAATGAATTATACATCTCCAGGAATACTGGTAAATATATAAATTTGTGGACTATATTAAAATTAAAAAAAGG
Organism: Cherax quadricarinatus; assembly: GCF_038502225.1. Lineage (NCBI taxonomy): Eukaryota > Metazoa > Arthropoda > Malacostraca > Decapoda > Parastacidae > Cherax > Cherax quadricarinatus. The sequence goes on along the minus strand of NC_091311.1, from coordinate 28,196,964 downwards.
ATTATATATACACACATATAACAGAAGGAAAATATCTTAATATCACTCACCAATTTGACTGGAGATTAATGTGTATCATACTCAGAAAACCTCACTGTCTATCTATGAAAATAACACTGGCCAGGTTACTACATAAGACTTATCTGAGGTTCCTGGAGCTGTCTTGTCCAGTCGCCTGATATCTCAAGTTATGCAGGAATGCACATCCAACAATTTCGCCTCCTATTTGAGAGGTGTCAACCCAATTTTACCTCTAGAGCACGAAAATTATACACCTCACATTAACGTGCTTGTAACACATTCAAAAAACAATGGCGACTGTCCTCCCCAGCCGCAGGTTTCCCATTTTCGATAAAATACTTCTTTTAAAAATACAATATAGGGCATCTATTTACTTATAAATTACCGTATTTCCTGAAAATATATACAGTATTTTCCACAGTTTTAATTTTACATTGCCATACAGTATATATAGTAGATGTCATCTTATTGTCTACCCTTAGTAATACAGTGGACCCCCGCATACCGATTTTAATCCGTGCAAGAGGGCTCATTGGTATGCGAAATAATCGGTATGCGAATGAATTTTCCCCATAAGAAATAATGGAAATCAAATTAATCCGTGCAAGACACCCAAAAGTATGAAAAAAAAATTTTTACCTCATGAAATATACATTTTCCTACACACAAAGAGAAGGATACATGCACAATAGTAGAGTAGTACATGCACAGTATATATTGTGCATGTACTAGTCTACTAAATGAAGAATAAATGACACTTACCTTTATTGAAGATGCAGCAATGACTGATGAGACACTGTGTCCTGGGAGTGCCTTTTCCTCCTGAGTACTCTAGGTCCTGTTTGGCATTTTCTTCCAGAACAGGCCTTATCACACTGTGTATGTCACTACGATTCTTAAATTTCTCAAACCAACCTTTGCTGGCTTTAAATTCACCAATATGAGCACTAGTTCCAGGCATTTTTTCCTGTTCACCTGGGTGTTAGTTGACTGGTGTGGGTTGCATCCTGGGAGACAAGATTAAGGACCCCAATGGAAATAAGTTAGACAGTCTTCGATGACACTGACTTTTTTGGGTTATCCTGGGTGGCAAATCCTCTGGGGTTAATTGTTTCTTGGTATATTCTCAATAAGCCACACCAACAACAGTGCTACAGCAGCAGCGGACGATGCTACAGCAGCAGCAGACGATGCTACAGCAGCAGCAGACGATGCTACAGCAGCAGCAGCAGCAGACGATGCTACAACAGCAGCAGCAGCTGACAGTGCAGCAGCAGCTGTACCACCAATAGTAGCGATGGTTGATTGGGGTTCATTATACAACCTGGCCAGCTCGGAGACACGCACTCCACTTTCATACTTATCAATGATCTTTTTCTTCATCTCTATAGTAATTCTCACCCTTATTGCTGTAGGGTTGGCAATAGAAGCTTTCTTGGGGCCCATGGTCACTTATTTTCCAGATAAAATCACCAAAAACACTGTAATAATACGAAATGTTACGATTGTATGCTTGGATGCTACCGCGGAGGCTGGCTGGTAAACAATGCCACCGGCGGAACATGTGAGGCTGGCTAAGGCGCACATTGGACGCGTCTCGGACGAACAGCGGTGAGCGGGTTTTTGAGCGGTATGCGAGGCAAAATTTTTGCGATTAAAGTGAGCGGTATGCGGAATAAACGGTATGTGATGCCAACGGTATGCGGGGGTCCACTGTATTAGTACAAGTAAATCGGCACAAATTTAAATATCAGAAATTATGAATGCACATTATTTTAACAATACAAGACATCACTGCCATTTTTTCTGCACCTTTATTTGTTAGATATTCTTTAGTTTCTTCTTAGTTTTATACTAAGACTTAACTATGCATAATCATTTATTTATTGCTGTGCAACAGGTGTGGTTTGCTAAATATGTGCAAAATTAAGTGGTGATGGCCTGTGTGCCTCATTTGTTCTTCCCCTACACCATGCCTGAAGTCTCGCATGTATATTACAAATTTATGCTTGCTCACTCTTGAACACTAAATTACATTTTCATATTATAATAGTGTACACTGATGGTTCCAGATCCCCAGGCAGACAAGGATTTGTGATTGTTTTTCAGATAGAACATTACAAGGACAATTACTAGAGTTGGGCCAGCATTTTCATAGCTACTGTATATGCAACACTCATTGCTATCACACACATTGCAGACATCTGGCAACATCCCATTGTTCTTTATATACAAAAATAATTCTCATTTCTAGCAAGCCCAGAGAAGTTTTTTCTTTTTTCCTGAACACATGAATGTTCAGGTTAATAAATACACAGACTCTGCTGCTCGGTCAGTTATGTGCAAATTACTAATCTCCTTCAAGGTGTTCTTTCTTGGACTGTTTTCATTCCCTTCGCACCTATCTTGTATACCATTGACAGCAAAGTTGATCCATGTTAGAGAACAAATTGTATTAGAAAAAGCCACAAAATGGACTCAGACTTTAATAGAAACTAACCTATTGCACCAACTTGGGCTTCAGTTCTGTATCCACACTAACTCCTATTTCTGCAGTTCCTACCTTGACACCCCCACTACTTGTCAATAGGCTTAGCACAGTGTTTTGAATACTATATAATAATACTAATTAGTTTATTACAAATACTGTTCCTTATTATATCTGTCATTTACTTTATTTATATTCCTCAGGTATTAACTCTAAATTTCTTTTTTAAGGCCGTGAACCAAGCAAGACGAAGCGGAGTTCAAATAGAAACCAGCTCGAAATGCAAGTATTTGTGTTTCTTGATTTATCCACCTTTATTTTTTCCTTAAGAAACTTAAATCCTTCTGTATTTTAATTGTATTTACCTGCATTTTCTCAAGAATATTTGCATTGCTGTATAAAGTTAATGGTATTCTTACTCATTACCAGTTAAGAAAAGCATCTTAATATTCAGTAATAAGTATAACTGTATACAGCCTCTCCTCACTTAACAGGGTTCTGTTCCTAAGAGTAGGTCAGTAAGTGAATTGGTCGTTAAGTGAGGAGTGTGTAGTGGGTTTGTGTCAACATCATTAGATATTTTTTTAATGTCACCTTAGCACCATTTATAAAATTTTTAGTATATTTTTAAATATTTGTACAGTAAGTGTGCTGTATACTGTAATAAACTGAATAGAGGAAATCAGGCTTAGCATACATTACTTAGGTTTGCGTATTGGTTGGAGAGCTGGTCGTAAGTCCAAGTGGTCGGTAAACAAGTACGTTGCTAAGTGAGGAGAGGCTGTATCTTGTCATATTGTAGGATCCATTATGAAGGTTGCTCATTTTTCATTTTTCATCTGTGTAAATAAAGTGCGATAGTAAGTTTCTTGTTAAATTTGAAATTGTTTTAGTGTATAAAAATTTTAGATTTTTTATTGCTTATTAAGTAAATTAACAATGTCCTTAATGGGAATACTGATAAGTGTCAGATAACCACAGTTAATTTTTATTGAGTGATACTGGTGAAGGGCTCTTGATGGAGAAATTAGAGCTGCTTTCATCTTCATCACATCAAACCTGATTACCTCCCATTTCCCAGGCTCTGTATGATCCATACAGGTTTAGCACTTCATGAATATACTGGGTAAAAATTTTAGGTTCAGTATGAGCTAAGGCTCAACTGAGCTTGATGGTCAGCTCTACAGGATTACAGCTGCATTTTCTCATATTTCTGGGGAAGGAAATTCACTATTTCTGCTGAGATGAGCTAAAATTAATTTAAATTTCATGGTTTACTTTGAAAGCCTCAGGGATTTGTTTATACAATGATCACTTTTATTAGGACAATTGCATTGGTTTCATGAATGTTGCTGAAAAATTGGTTGGACCTCATTGCTCCAAATCAGTCATCAGATTTCTTCTCGAGTTCATAATGCTCATCAAAAACAGTAATCTGCAGGAAATTTATCAAATTATAGCAAAATCTGGAGTTACATGGGGTCCTAATTACACAATTTAGTTTGTGTTGACACTGTAGGATAAGACAGCCAGCAGTTTTTTCTAATTGGAAGGAATCAGGAATGCAAGCATTAGCTTACACTGGCATTCATTCCAAGGTGGATTACTGTCACACAAGTCAGGAGAGAAATTATTTTCTGTTGGCCTAAGATTTAAATATGCTTTAGTCGTATTGAGATGTGACTATGATTGTCTGATCTGATGTCATGGTCTTGCAGGTATCTTGTTTCATGTTTCAGCAAGAGGAGAGGTCTGTGTTTGAGGAATGGCAGCATATCAACCAGAAGTAAATTCACTAAAGGGCATCTGTCAATCTCCCTCAAAGGAACATCACTTGCCCTCTTCACATACTTCTTCCAAGGAGCATGCCTTCCATAGTTCCTCTCAGGAAACATGCATGGCACACTCATCTCATAGAAGCAGAACAGCAAATCTTCCTCTCCAAGGGCAAACTTTTGTTACTGAGTATTTGTAATGTGTGTACTGCCTTGTAAGTCATTGCTATCAAGATGTACTTGCAGGTGGATCTAACTATAATTGTTCCTTTTACAGTATTTCCTTTCAGACTAGGTGCCTCATTGTCTGAACCTTAAGGATTTATTGTATATTTTGTTCTGCCAGGTGATGCTCTCATCTCTGTTTGTGGGGCAGTGTGCTATACACTAGCTTACTGATATGTCTGTTGTCATTAGCTGATGTCAGCATTTTTAATGAAAACCTCTACCTAACAACATCCATACTGGGACATGTTCCAGTTCTGTTTCATATTAAGACTTCTGTTGGATGATTGTTCAAACCTGTATGGCAGTGGTCATTTCCCTCCATTACTGAAATGCTGGATCCTCAACCATGTTTGCCCTCCCTGTTAGAAAATGGAGGAAAAGGATTGGATGACTTTCACAGCTAAGGCATGGGTTGATTGTGAGCCTTGCAAGTTTTCTGACGTGTAGGTGATATGACTTTTTTTTAGGGGGAATAAAGAAGCATTGCTATATGAAAAACTACTTGTTAAACAAGATGATTTATAATCTAGTATCAGCACTTAACATGAGAGTTTTTAAGAAAGCCAAATGAACAACCTGGGTAAGGTACCAGTATGTAGAGGGTATGAATTCCAATGCCCCTGCTAGAGTTGAATAAACTTTGGAAGCTTGCCAGCAATTATTCCCAAGTACTTTGCCATATCTTGTGCATTAGAACCCCTCAGGAATGGCAAACACATTTCCAAAGATATCTTATCCGGAGTTGATAGTTATAGTTTAATGTCAAGTTTCTGGTGCTGGCAGAGGGAAAGTTTCCCAGTGTACAATGTGAGCTATTCGGAAGAGACCTCTTATGAGCTGCTTAGCAAGAGCAAAAGACTCTATTGCTGGGGCTGTATAATAACGTTCTCACATTGTGCTCGGGTAGATTTGGTCTGTTCTCATGATTCTCGAGTCTGGCGAGTTCTTCATTGTCTGAATATTAACTCACTTCCTTGGCCAGTTATCTTCATGCAATACTGGAGAGAATAGTAAACAGTCTTGTACAAAAGTATACTTTGCTCTCCCTGGAATGGGTCACATTAATAAGCTTCATCAACAGTACTCTAGTCTCCTTGGGGCATCTGTAGTGATATCTAAACTGAATTTTGCAGCTGCTGCCATGTAATGGTTGTTTTTTTGACCTGAAGTAAGTGTGATATCAGAGATACAGTACAAAATGGGTGCATTTTATTTTTCCAGCAGTATTTACATAACATGGAATTAAAAGTAATCTTTCTTTCTTTCAACACACCGGCTGTATCCCACCGAGGCGGGTTGGCCTAAAAGGAAAAACAAAAGTTTCTCCTTTTACATTTAGTAATATATATACAGGAGAAGGGGTTACTAGCCCCTTGCTCCTGGCATTTTAGTCGCCTCTTACAACACGCATGGCTTACAGAGGAAGAATTCTGTTCCACTTCCCCATGGAGGTAAGACAAAATAAACAAGAACTGGTAAGAAAATAGAAGAAAACCCAGAGGGGTGTGTATATATATGCTTGTACATGTATGTGTAGTGTGACCTAAGTGTAAGTAGAAGTAGCAAGGCGTACCTGAAATCTTGCATGTTTATGAGACAGAAAAATGGACACCAGCAATCCTACCATCATGTAAAACAATTACAGGTTTTCGTTTTACACTCAATTGGCAGGACGGTAGTAAAAGTAATCATGTACATTATTTTCTGGGAATTTGCCCAGGAGGAAAGCCTGCAGGGAAGTGTTCAGGATATCACTTTGTTCTGGTCCCCATTAACCCTTTCAGGGTTTTCGACATACTAGTACGGCTTACGCACCAGGGTTATTGACGTACTATAACGCCTAAATTCTAGCGCCTTCAAATCTAGTGAGAGTGAAAGCTGGTAGGCCTACATATGAAAGAATGGGTCTATGTGGTCACTGTGCGCAGTATAAAAAAAATCCTGCAGCACACAGTGCGTAATGAGAAAAAAAAACTTTGACAGTGTTTTTGGATTACAACAGTGACTTTGCACTGTATTTTCGTATGGTATTTATGGTTGTATTCTAGTTTTCCTGGTCTCATTTTATAGAATGGAAGACATATTACAGAAATTGAAATTGAGCTCAAAGTAGCAGAAATGTTCGATTTTTACCCAAGTTCAAAAGTAAACAAATCATGCCAAGCGTCCAACACACATCAACTGGCGAGTCTAATATTCTTTCACAAGTGCGCTGATATTATTTATACCATTTCTACACTAATGCAGTAGTCTGCATAACAGTAAATCTTCTGGTTTTTTGTAAGAATAAAAATTCAAAGTGGAAAGCAAAAGAAATATAAGAGGGGCCTGGGGACATGACTAACGAACAGAGAATTTGTTATTTTAGTGCAAGGAATGTCTGTCTTGTTTATTCTGGACCCTATTTGGAAATTGGCATCTTCTGAAATTTGTGTGAAATTGTCAAAATTGCCAATTTCTAATGACTTTATTGGATAGTTGAAATTGGTAAATGGGTGGTTTCTTGTACGCATTTGATAAAAAAAATGGAGTTCTAGCAAAATAAATATGATCTTTGTCGACTAGTACACAGGAATTGGCCGAAAATAGGGCTTAAATTGGGCAAAATTGCCGATGTGTAAACATCGGCGAGACCGCTAACTTCGCGAGAGCATAATTCTGTAAGATTTCCATCAAATTTCATACTTTTGGTGTCATTATGATCGGGAAAAGATTCTCCATCATTTCATAAGAAAAATAATTTTTTTTTTTTTTCCAAAAATTTTTCGACCCTGAGAACAAGTTTAGGAGAGGACCTCTCGACCCTGAAAGGGTTAATAGTAAGAGGTTGGTTGATGTTACTGAGGCTGATGTCTATGGAGATGATCTCGTCATATCTCATTTACCAGCATCCTCTGAAGTGGCATGTTGCCATCTGCAGGCTTCCATTGACAGAATTATGGAATGGGCTAATACAATTGGCCATAGGTTTATAGACCAGAAGAATGGTACTATGCATTTTGCAAAATCAAGTGCTCAGCCAGCCAGTTGCATTATTATGTAGTCATTGCTCTAAATAGGTAAAATTTCAGTGATAATTTTGGATGTGCTCTGATTTGAGCCTTTCATGTTAATCCCTTTCACTTGTGTAGATCTATGTTTTGAGCACAGCTCCCTCAAATGTACTGTAAGCAGTAAATTTTGGACCTAGATGTGAGGCAATGTGCCTACCTAGATGGGAATTTCCCAAATTCCTTCTATCTTGTACCAACTGAACCCACGGAAGCCACCGAGATTATAAAGTCACTTAAAAATAACTCGGGGAATCTGTCTCATGTCCCATCATTATTGTACAAGAGAGCGGCCCATGTCCTTTCGCATGCTATTTCATTACTTTTTAACAAGTCACTAGAAACTAGCACCTTCCCGAAACTACTCAAGACAGCAAGGGTTACACCAATACATAAAGGTGGTGACCTACAGATTTAAACAACTATAGGCCAATATCAAACTTATCATTGCTATCCAAAATCTTTGAGAAACTCGTGCACAGGAGACTATATTCATTTATAACGGCACAAAACATACTCAACCCCTGCCAATTTGGATTCAGAAAAAATAAAAGCACTAATGATGCAATTATAAAAATGCTAGATCTGCTTTACACAGCATTGGAAAATAAGGAATATCCACTAGGAATTTTTATTGACCTAAGAAAAGCTTTTGACACAGACCACGGCATCCTACTCCACAAACTTGACCATTATGGTATAAGAGGCCATGTGCTTGCATATTTCAAATCTTACCTTACTAATAGGTATCAGTATGTCACCATTAAAGACACAGCATCAACAACACGGCCACTTGATACTGGAGTTGCGCAGGGAAGTGTCCTTGGTCCCCTGCTCTTCCTCATATACATCAATGATCTTCCAAACGTATCCCAACACCTGAACCCCATTCTCTTTGCTGACGACACAACTTATGTCATCTCTCACCCTAATCTTGCCACCCTCAACACCATTGTTAATGAGGAGCTGATCAAAATATCGACTTGGATGACAGCCAATAAACTTACGCTTAACACTGACAAAACCTACTATATTATGTTTGGTAGCAGAGCAGGAGTTGCGCAAATTAACATTAAGATCGACAACACTCTAATTGCCAGACATAATGAGGGCAAATTTCTAGGCCTATACCTCTACAACAACCTGAATTTCAGCACCCATATCCAACACATAACCAAAAAAGTATCCAAAACGGTTGGGATCCTCTCCAAGATACGATACTACGTGCCGCAAAATGCCCTTCTCACATTATACCACTCACTTATTTATCCATACCTCGCCTATGCTATTTGTGCTTGGGGATCAGCTGCAGCAACACACCTAAAGCCAATAATAACCCAACAAAAAGCTTCAGTAAGAATAATCACTAAATCCCATCCTTGGCTACACACACCCCCACTCTTCATAGATCTAAACTTACTCCCTGTTCAGTACATCCACACTTAATACTGTGCAATCTACATCTACAGAACCTTGAATTCCAATATTAACCTTGACCTAAAATGCTTTCTTGATAGTTGTGACAGAACCCACAGGCATAACACCAGACACAAACGTCTCTATGACATTCCCCGTGTCCGACTAAACCTTTACAAAAATTCAATGTATGTCAAAGGCCCTAAAATCTGGAACACCCTACCTGAAAACTCTAGAACTGCAGACACACTCATCACCTTCAAAACTACCATTTGAAAACATCTCATCTCCCTGATACACCCCGTCAACTAATTACACGAATACCACCTTGTGGTTCACACTTTCACTCACCCATTTGACCATAAACAGAAATATCAATCTCATTCTTAAAATAATGAATCCTAACTTGTCATAAGTTGGCCTGTGATACTCCAATACTGAAACTATGTATTGTGCCAAAACAAAAGCATTCACATTGCTAAACTCACAAACTAGTATTTCGCATCGCTATTGGGCCGTGCAGACGTGCTGCGCAGTAGCTCCTGATTGAGTTGGCTTTTGCGCAGTGGTGACGTGTACTTAGCTCTGTGAAGACCTGTTTGCGCGCTCTCTACGAATTGAAGCAAGATGCCCTCCATCGAGCAACTTTACCAACAGCTTAAGGAAGAATTGAGGATGGCGAAGATGGAGATTCGGCGACTGACCGAGGAAAACAAGAAGATTCGTAGTAGTCCTCCTGTTTTGAGTCCTCAGGTCAAGAAGGGAAACTGGTCAGTGGCTGGACAGCAGGGAACGAAGTTGACGATCAAGAAGACGAATGGAAAGGTAGAAACGATGAAGAAGAAAGAGACTGCCGTGGAAACTGTTGTGGAAACATCTAATACATTCTCAGTGCTACCCGACGAATGTGAGTCGACTACTGGGAACATCACGACGAACGACACCAAGGAAGGTAAGAATATTGTTGTTGTTGGGGATGGCCAAGTTAGGTATATGGATAGGGCGTTCTGCTTGAAGGACAGGAGTAGGAGACAGAGAGTTTGCTTTCCTGGGGCTGGGATGGAGGATATTGTTAGCCGTCTGGATGACATCATGAGAGGTAATGGGAGCAATCCTATTATCTGTCTCAGTGCTGGAGGCAATGATGTTGGCAGACGTAGGAGTGAAGACCTGATTAGCAGGTATAGGTCAGCAATAGAAATAATTAGGAGTAAGGGTGGGAACTCTGTCATATGTGGTATTTTGCCAAGGAGAGGAGTTGGAAATGAATGGTTGTCCAGGGCAATTGGTGTCAATTGCTGGCTGGACAAATACTGTAAGGAAAATGCGGTAACATTCATTGACAACTGGGACCTCTTCTATGGCAGAAATGACATGTATGCCAGGGATGGGGTTCACTTATCTAGGTCTGGGGTGGTAGCACTGGCAACTGCAGTGGAGGGAGCAGTTAGGACTTTAAACTAGGAATAGTTAGTGGTATGGGTTTAGGCAGGAAAACAGTGAAGTCCCAGTGTAGTAATATTACGAGTTCTAGGGGAACTAGTAATCAGCAGAATGAGGTAGATATTGAAAAGCCAGGGACTTTGGGTGATAAGGACAGTAATAGGTTTAGTAGAAAAACAGAAATGAGCAGGAAGGGTAAAGAGAAAGGAGAGTCTTTCAATGTTTATTATGCTAATTGCCGTAGTGCTAGGAATAAGATGGACGAGTTGAGATTAGTTGCTAGTGCAGGTAACATTGATGTATTTTCCTTAACTGAGACGTGGTTTAATTCAAAAAGTCGGGACATGCCTGCGGAACGTCATATTCAGGGTTTTAAATTGTTCCGAGATCGCTTGAACTGTTGCATAAAAACGGGTATTAAATCTGAAGTAACACATACAGAGTATGTTTGGATAGAATTTTCAGAGGGGCATGAAAAACTGATTTTAGGAGTGATATACTGTCCCCCAAACTTAGATGGGGACCAAGGGAGACTACTATGGGAGGAAATTGTTAAGGCCACAAGGCATGATAATGTAGTAATTCTAGGAGACTTTAACTTGAGTCATATTGATTGGAATTTCTTGACTGGGAATTTAGAATCATACGACTTCTTAGAAGTAGTTCAGGATTGTTTTTTGAAGCAGTTTGTGACAGAACCTACAAGGGGAAATAACCTGCTTGACTTAGTTATGGCAAACAATGAATCCCTTGTTAATAATTTAGAAATTTCAGAGGAACTGGGTGCTAGCGACCACAAATCAATTACATTTAGCATTGAATGGAAGTACGATAGTAGCGATAACTCAGTAACAGTCCCAGATTTTCGCTTAGCAGATTACGATGGGCTTAGAGAACACTTATCATCTGTTGACTGGGGTAACGAAGTGAGCTATCAATATGACAGTTTTCTGAACACTATACATGCTGCTCAAAGAACGTTTATCCCATATAAAGAAATTAGATCAAATAGAAATGACCCAAAATGGATGAATAATAGGCTCAAATATCTACTAGGGCATAAGAAAGGAATTTATAGGCGTATCAAAAGAGGTGAGGGTCATCTTATGAATCAGTATATTGACATTAAGAGGGACATTAAAAAGGGGATAAGAAAAGCTAAAAGGGACTATGAAATTAAAGTTGCTAGGGATTCTAAAACTAACCCAAAAAGTTTTTTCCAGGTCTATAGAACAAAAGTTAGAGATAAGATAGGTCCCCTTAAAAATAACTATGGGCACCTTACTGACAAAGAGAATGAAATGTGCTAGATTTTTAATAATTATTTTCTCTCAGTTTTTACACAGGAAGACACTAACAATATTCCAGTAATTAATTTTTATAGTGGGCTAGAAGAAGATAAATTATGTAACATCACAATCACTAGTGAAATGGTTGTGAAGCAGATAGACAGACTGAAGCAAAATAAGTCGCCGGGTCCTGATGAGGTTTTTTCAAGGGTTCTTAAGGAATGCAAAATGGAACTCTGTGAACCATTAACTAATATTTTTAATTTATCTCTTCAAACAGGTGTAGTGTCTGATATGTGGAAGATGGCTAATGTAATTCCTATTTTTAAAACAGGGGACAAGTCGTTACCGTCAAATTACCACCCAATAAGCCTGACCTCAATTGTAGGCAAATTACTAGAGTCAATTATAGCTCAAATTATAAGAAGCCATCTCGATAAGCATAGCTTGATTAATGATACTCAGCATGGATTCACAAGAGGCCGGTCTTGTCTAACTAATTTATTAACTTTCTTCAGTAAAGCTTTTGAGGCTGTTGACCACGATAAAGAATTTGATATTATTTACTTAGATTTTAGTAAGGCATTTGATAGAGTTCCGCACCAAAGACTCTTGAAGAAAGTAGCAGCTCATGGCATTGGGGGAAGAGTGCTCTCGTGGATCGAATCATGGCTCACAGACAGGAAGCAGAGAGTGTCCATAAATGGGGTTAAATCCGAGTGGGGATCAGTAACAAGTGGCGTTCCACAGGGATCAGTCTTGGGCCTGTTGTTGTTTATAACATATATCAATGATCTTGATGAAGGAATTACTAGTGATATAAGCAAATTCGCCGATGACACGAAGATAGGTAGGATAATTGATTCAAATGTAGATGTTAAAGAACTTCAGGAGGATTTAGACAAACTCTACTCTTGGTCAGAAAAGTGGCAGATGCAGTTCAATGTAGATAAATGCAAGGTTCTGAAGCTTGGGAGTGTCCATAACCCTAGCACTTATAAGTTAAATAATGTAGAACTTAGCCATACAGATTGCGAAAAAGACTTGGGGGTTATGGTAAGCAGCAACCTTAAACCAAGACAGCAATGCCTAAGCGTACGTAATAAGGCAAATAGATTACTGGGATTTATATCAAGAAGTGTAAGCAACAGAAGTCCAGAGGTCATACTGCAGCTTTATACATCATTAGTAAGGCCTCGCCTAGATTATGCAGCTCAATTCTGGTCTCCATATTACAGAATGGACATAAATTCGTTAGAAAACATTCAGCGTAGGATGACTAAATTAATACATAGCATTAGAAATCTTCCTTATGAAGAAAGATTGAAGACTCTTAAGTTACATTCACTTGTTAGACGAAGAATGAGGGGAGACCTGATCGAAGTGTATAAGTGGAAGATAGGTATTAATAAAGGGGATATTAACAAGGTCTTGAGGATCTCTCTCCAAGAGAGAACCCGCAGTAATGGATTTAAATTAGATAAGTTTAGATTTAGAAAGGACATAGGAAAGTATTGGTTTGGAAATAGGGTAGTTGATGAGTGGAACAGTCTACCTAGTTGGGTTATTGAGGCTAGGACTTTGGGTAGTTTCAAATTTAGGTTGGATAAGTACATGAGTGGGAGGGGTTGGATTTGAGTGGGACTTGCACATCGGAGCTTGTTTCTTGGGTGGCATTGAAAATTGGGTTGGTCAAATGTTTGTTAGTGGGATGAATTGTAAAGGACCTGCCTAGTATGGGCCAACAGGCCTGCTGCAGTGTTCCTCCTTTCTTATGTTCTTATGTTCTTATGTAATAAGGTCTTGAGGATATCTCTCCAAGAGAGAACCCGCAGTAATGAATTTAAATTAGACAAGTTTAGATTTAGAAAGGACATAGGAAAGTATAGGTTTGGAAATAGGGTAGTTGATGAGTGGAACAGTCTACCTAGTTGGGTTATTGAGGCTAGGACTTTGGATAGTTTCAAATTTAGGTTGGATAAATATATGAGTGAGAGGGGTTGGATTTGAGTGGGACTTGCAAATGAGTTGATAGAGTTATCAGAGCTTATTTCTTGGGTAGCATTGAAAATTAGGTTGGGCAAATGTTTTGTTAGTGGGATGGATTGTAAAGGACCTGCCCAGTATGGGCCAACAGGCCTGCTGCAGTGATCCTCCTTTCTTATGTTCTTTTGTTCTTATAAGGACTTTAGGTATCAAGTCCCTCTCTGAGGTTATTTCCCTTCTTTGTCTTTTAATGGCACTAGGACCACCTTGAGAGTCACTGGACCCCTGTCACACAAAAACTGTCCAGAGAGGTCTGTTTCTGGTGCCAAACGTGAATCAACATTCACGTGCGTAAGGCTCCGATCGTAGGTCTACGTTTTATTTTACGCGTTTTCAACCTTGGCACAATAAGCCTGAGTTGCCTAGATGTGAGAGAATGAGTCTGTGCACTCAATGTGCACAGTATGACAAAATTCAGGGATACCGGGAAAAATGCGCTCTTCATTTTAAACAAAAAAAAAAAAAAATTTTTCCCCAAAATATTCAGAGCAGTATGCAGGTGAATGTTGATCTATGTTTGGACAATTTAAGGGTTAAGATCCCCTCAAGGAAGGTTCCTTGATATTGGTGAGGGGCTCTTGATTTAGGGAATTGGATCTGTGCTCCAGTTCCCCGAATTAAGCCTGAATGCCTTCCACATCCCCCCCCAGGCGCTGTATAATCCTCCGGGTTTAGCGCTTCCCCCTTGATTATTATAATAATAAGGGTTAAGATTTGCCTGAAGTGGACCAAGCTTTTGCCAATGAACATGTTGCAGATATGGCTTGCTTTAGCTTGGTCAGGGTGATATTTCTCAGCAAAAGCTTGCACCCTACTCCACATTGCACAAATCTCCTTAATCTTGGAGGAAGGCACCTCCTTCCCTCTCTCTTCCTCCTCCTCTGAAGCAAGTTCCTCAGCTGTGGTCTATTGCTGTTCCAGTTGAAGGTGTTGCAACTCTTCAGTGGTTAGCTGTTCCCTGTGGTCCTCCACCAACTCTTCCACATCCTTACCACTTACATCCAACCCCATGGACTTCCCCAAAGACAGTAAATTCCACAAAAGGCATAGGGTCATCAGGGTCAGCCTCAAACCCTTTAAAATCCTTCTGGAGAACACATTCTGGCCACAATTTTCTCCAAGAAGAGTTCAAAGTCCTGGAAGTTACTCTCTGCCAAGCCTTACCTATAAGGCTTATGCATTTGTGGATATTGAAGTGATTCCTCCAGAACTCTCTTAGGGTCAGTTCAGTGTCCGAGATCACTTTAAAGCACCTTTTAAACACTGTTTTTGTGTAGAGTTTTTTGAAGTAAGAAATGACCTGCTGGTCCATGGGCTGGATGAGAGGAGTGGTGTTAGGAGGCAAGAACTTCAGTTATAAAACTTAAATCCCTAGACAATTGGTCTACTAAGTTTGGAGGATGAGCAGGAGCATTGTCAATTACCAGGAGGCACTTGAGGGGCAATTTATTTTCCTGGAGGTATTTTTTCACACTCAGGCCAAACACTTCATGGACCCAGTCAATGAAAATTTGCTTTGTGACCCATACCTTATTGTTAGCCCTCCACATCACGCACAATCTACTCTTGACGACATTGTTTTTTTTGAACACACAGGGACTTTCAGAGTGATACACCAGTAAAAGTTTCACATTGAAATCCCCATTAGCATTAGCACAGAACAAGAGAGTTTCCTTATCTTTCATAGGCTTGTGTCCTGGCAGTGTCTTTTCCTCCTGCATGATGTAGGTCCTCTTTGGCATTTTCTTCCATTTTCTTCTGCACCACAATTGAACGTTTGTTCGGGGTGTAATTCTTCAGTCTCTACATACCCCTTGAATTCCTGCACAAATTTTTCAGCCGCATGTTTGTCTGAACTTGCAGCCTCGCCATGCCTTACAGCACTGTGTATGCCACTATGCTTCTTAAATGTCAAACCAGCCTCTGCTGGCCTTAAATTCTCTAACATCAGCACTAGTTCCAGGCATTTTCTTTGAGATCCACATGGAACTGCCTTGCCTTTTCTCAAATGATCGTCTCTGAAACACTGTCTTGTGCTAACTGTTTTTCGCTGATCCACAACAGCAACAACTCCACATCTTCCATTGTGATCTCTTTTTCATTGACATGTTTACCCCTTTTGCCACGTCAGCTTCCTTGATTTGTTCTTTCTTTGCCAGGATAGAAGTGATTGTTGATTTGGATTTCCCATACATCCTGGCAAGTTCTAGCACTTGAACACCACTCTCATAATTTTCAGTAACTTCTTTCTTAAATTCTATCGTGTTTCTCACTTTCTTTACCAAAGGGCTGACACTCTGAACTTTCTTTGGGCCCATGGTGGCTTATTTCACAGTTGCATTTAAGAAGCACGAAAACCAATGGATTTTAAGGAAATGTTTGGATGAATGCGCAGAGTATATGCTCATTCGTCAAGAGACACAGGGAGACTGACTCACCTATGCAGCGGCGTCCTGGCGCGTATAATACAGACAATTTACGAGGCACCGCCCGAAGAATGGAGCAAAATTTCGGCCCAAAAACCAGCCTCAATACGAATTGGCCGATAAACACAGAGGCGGATATTCTGGGTTCCACTGTATCTTTAAAACTTGAAATTTTGGCAACTTTCCAGACATAATGGAGAGATGTGCTTACAGAGAATGTAAACAAATCGGGTGGCGCACAGTGACCATATTAGTGTGTCAGGTGGGGGTGAGGGGGGTCGTATAGCCAGTTTTGGTCATAATTTGATATGTCCATATGAGAAGAACGCCATAAAGCGAAGCGCCATAAAGCAGGGCCCTACTGTATACATACTGTATTAATATAAACAGTGCTGTAATTTCACAATTTTACTTTTCATCTTTATTTCTCTCCTTTTTCCCCTTTCCCCTCATTCCTTTTTCCCTTCATTTTTCTCTTTCCCCTCCCTTTTTTCCTTTTCCCTTTCCCCTCATTTTCCCCCTTCTCCCTCCTTTTCTCCTTCCTCTTTTTTCCCCCTCCTCCTCTCCCATTCCCTTATTTTCCTTTCTCACCTCCTTCCTCTGTTTTTTCTTCCCTTTTTTTTCATATTTTTTCCAACTCTTTCCTTCTTCTTTCTATTACTGCTCTTTTGTTCTTCTCTTCCTGCTGTCTCTGTTTTCCTCTTCTACCTTCCTCCCTTTCTTTTCCTGCTTGCCTTTTTCTTTCCTTCCTCCACTCTGCTTACATCCCTCAGACCATATCCTTACCCACTATATCCTCTCTCCATTGCCTCATCCTCTTTTTGCTTCCTCATGATATACCCTTGACCCTCTCCTTGTACATCTGTTTGTCTTTAACTTGCTATAGGGTTATGGTTATTATATGTTAATGTTGCTGCATATATCTCTCATACACACACAGATGGAGCTGCAAGCAATAAGCAACATGGCACATCTATGAACACAGCCAAACTTGACCGGGAGACTGAAGAGTTGAAGCATGCGAAGATAACACCAGATGTGGGTAGACTCATCCAGCAAGGTCGCCAAGCCAAAAATTGGACTCAAAAGGACTTAGCCACTGTGAGTGTAATACAGATCTCTCTCACTTTTTGTGAATTTTTCATCGTATTTCTATCAATAATTCCTCGTATGCAGTTTACGGCCACTATCTGATCAGCCCAGTCCGCAAAGCACAATGAAGATAGTATTTTTTTTTTTTTTTTTGCCTAATTGTTTATAGCCTGAATTGAGTTTAGTACAAATGCCAAGGGCACGGAAAACATTTATAACATAAAATTAGGGACACCTGTATCCTTTAGCAGTTTTGCGTTTTTTTTTATTATAATAATAATGTATCCTTGAGCACCTGTAGAGTGTTCTTGTGTCTGCTGATTTACATCCATCTAAATATGCCAATATTCTTAATTAGGTATTACTTTTTATTTCAAATATATGGGCATGCCACTAAAATGTGTGCATAACTGTATATACTTAGATAGTAGGTTGGTAGACAGCAACCACCCAGGGAGGTACTACCGTCCTAACAAGTGAGTGTGAAACGGAAACCTTTAATTGTTTTATATGATGATAGGATTGCTGGTGTGTGTCTTCTGTCTCATGCACTTGCAAGGTTTCAGGTACGTTTTGCTACTTCTACTTACACTTAGGTCACACTACACATGCCTGTTCAAGCGTATATATACACACCCCTCTGGGTTTTCTTCTATTTTCTTACTAGTTCTTGTTCTTCTTTATTTCCTCTTGTCTCCATGGGGAAGTGGAACAGAATTCTTCCTCCATAAACCATGCGTGTCGTAAGAGGTGGCTAGAATGAAGGGAGCAAGGGGCTAGAAACCCCTTCACCTTTATACATTACTAAATTTAAAAAGAGAAATTTTCATTTTTCTTTTTGTCGCCCTGCCTTGGTGGGATATGGCCAGTTTGTTGAAAAAAAAATCTGTATATACAAAAAAAAAAAAATATTTATTCAGGAAACAGGAAAGGATATTGAACTTTACTAGTTTGGCAGTTAGTTGCAGATGAGTGGAACAGACTGCCAAGTGTTATTGAAGTAAGCACTTTGGATAGTTTTAGAAATTAGTCAGACAAGCACATAAGTGGAAATGGGTGGGTTTGAATTGGACCTACATAATCTCTGGGCCTACTGTAGTGCTTCTCTATTTTGTGTTGTTATTTTCAGATTTGGGTAGTAGTACAAGTAACTGTAGCGCTGGTATTGAATTAACTTAATGTAAACTACCTCCACTCTTCATCACAAGCTGCTCAAATTGTAGTCAGGTGCAGGACTGCAGTGGCAATGAATATTACCATAAATTGATAACATAATAGAATAATGGCAGATGCATTTCATTTTGGACAGGTATAAAGTCCTCTTCATATGAGAATAATCATGGTGCCTGTGAACTAGTTAGCAGAACTCTGAAGCCAAACACTGTGCAGGAGTTTGCAATAAGGCACAAGTGACAGCTTGGTACAGGATATAGATGTAAAGAAGTGACAGGTGTCAAGGTTATACTACCACTATACACATCATTATTAAGGCTTTAAAATATAGAAGCACAATTCTTGTTTCTTTATTACAGAATGAAATATTCTCCATTGATAAACATGTAGGAAACTATAAAATTAATCTCTTATATAGGAAAAGTTTCTTATTGAGAGCCATAAATGTGTCTTATTTTGAAAAAAATTGAATGATGTGATTGGGATGTGCTAGGAAAAGACGGGCATAATTAAAGATGATATAAATGAGAAGAAAGTAAGACTAAGGCAAGGATGAATGATGTCACACTGGTTGTCTAACATGTTTGTAGATGGGAATGTGAAAGAAAGAAATGCTAGGGTGTTGGGAAGGGGCTTGGGATTCTAAAATGTTGGTTCTCATGCAGAGTAGGAGCTATAGTCGGTCTTTGCTGATGACGTAGTTCTTGTAGAGGATTCTGAAGACAAAGTAAGAAGGTTCATGGACAAATTTGGAAGGGTATGTAAAAGAATGAAATTAAAAGTGAGTGTAGAAAAGAAAACAGTGATGAGGGGTAACCAAAAAGTCAAGGCAATGATAAATTGTACATCAGATTGGAGGGAGGGAAGGAATATGGAAGAAGTGGATGTATTTACATATCTGGGAGTGGACATGTCAGAATATGGGCCTGTGAAGATGGTCAGTTTTGGAATAGATGAGGGGGTGGGGGAGTTAGGCTGTGTTGAAGTATCTGTGGAAAGAAGTTTATCTATGTAGTAAAATAAAGAGAATGTACCAGAGTATAGTGGTACCAGCATTTATATATGGGTGTGAGGCATGGATTTTGAATGCTGCAATGAGGGAGCAGAGATGTCATGTTTGAGAGCAATATATGGTGTGAATATCATTCAGAGAATTCAGAGTGTAGAAATTAAAAGGCTCTGTAGAGTGACCAAGTGTACAATTCGGAGGGCCAAGGAAGGGTTGTTTAGGTAGTGTGAACATGGAAATGGATAGGTTTACATAAAGGGTGTATAAATCTGGGGTGGAAGATCTGAGAAAAGGGGTCATCCAACTAATGGTGGAAGAGATGGAGTACAAGAGGCTTTGAGTTTTAGAGGTTTGAGCATCCAGTAGGCTTGTACAAAGCTTGTTAGATAAGATTATATAGAGACAAGTGGTTTTTAATGGACATACTGTTTGGAGTGTGAGGAGGGTAACTTTTATGAAAGGATTCAGGGAAACCAGCTAGCTGTTATTCCTGAATCCCTTTGAAAGGCAATGCCTGCACTCTGAAGGTGTAGGATGGATTTTAAAGTTAGAGGGTATTCTCATTGTAATGCCAGCACTTTTCTGGAAAGATGGCAGTTAAGTGAATGTTGGTGAATGTATTTTCTTCATTTGGTTACCCTACCTTGTTGAGATGGCCAGTGAGTTAAATAAAAAATAAAAGATAAATAAAAATAATGAATTGAAGTTGAATAAATACCTGTATATTAAATAATGACATGGAATACAGTGGTTTGGCACTGTCGTTGTAGATGAGTGAAACAAACTGCCATGTAGCATCATTATTTTTTATACTTTATGTAACATTAAACATGAGAAAATCTCTCCCTTAGTGAAACCAGGCTGAAAGGGTATAATAGAATAGAATAGGAAGGGTATAATAGAATAGGAAGGACTGTTGAAAAAATGGTGTTAAAAGGAAACCAGAAAGAGTTTCTCCACAAAATGGTAGAACAGTTGAATGGGGAACAGGTGGAGGTAGTAATTGCTATAACCAGCAGATATTTCTCAAAATTGTATGATAGCTTAAATACAGTACTGAAGGTGACACCGTAATTATATTCTGCTTTTTTGTGGGTACCAATAAATATTTACAAATAACTACACACACAGAACTATGCATGTAATTTCACTAATTGTTATTTTTTTTACTTGTAGCGCATTAATGAGAAACCACAGGTGATCCAAGAATATGAACAGGGCAAGGCAGTGCCAAATCAAAATGTCCTCGGAAAAATTGAAAGGGCTATAGGTGAGTGGTAACTTGCATTTTGGTACCTAGTATGTACGGTGGTACCCCGAGTTTTGGCCATAATTCGTTCAGAAGGCTGTTTGAGTGCCGTTACCGAACAAATTTGTTCCCATAAGGAATAATGTAAATTAGATTAGTCCATTTCAGACCTCCAAAAATACACTTACAAAAGCACTTACAATAATACATTTACATAACTGTTCGAGTTGGGAGCTGTACGAAACTTGGAGTGCCACTATACGTATTTGAATTAGGAATTAGGGTAAATGCCTAAGTTTTTCTGTATTTGTGTTTCATTCTTGGTTATGTGTGTTCATATACACCAAAATTGTGTATATTTATCGTAAGTTGTAAATCGCACTAATCTTTTGTACTCTAAGCTGTTATTTGCCGAAGAACAGTAGTAGTTGCATGTATTCTGGTAGATTCATGGTATTGTTTCTTCACAAGAATAAAAGTCAGTGGTGTGGGTGAGATTACAACTAAACTATGATTTACAGAGGAATTCAGTTCCTTCATATATGTGGGGGGTGGGGGGATATTAGTCTTCATTGTTGTGGCCATGCTGTGTGGGCTTAGACCCACTTTTGTTAGTGGGTTGGATTTGTGAAGGACCTGCCCAGTATGGGTCAACAGGCTTACAGCAGTATTCTTCCTTTCTTATGTTCTTATGACTCCCTCAAGGTCGCCATGGCATAAAGGGGCAAAATTAAACAGTGCCCTGTGCATTTGTTGTGCTAGTTGATGTGTTACTCCTTGTTTCCTCTTGCATGGAAGTTGAGTTTTTCTTTAGAGCTGTGGCTCTTGGCTAGGCAATTTTCTTTTTTTTTTTATGGTGGGGAATGGATTTTAAACTAGAGATTCTGTGCTGTCCACGTTGTTATGGACCTAAAACATACTGGCCTTAATACATGTTGTGGAACATTCATTCTTCCTTTTTCAGTTTTCCATGGGCAAGCATACATATTTTTTTTTTTTTTTTATGGAATTACAACTGCAAAAGGTACTCATCCTCATAGTAGTAAATAACAAAAAAAAAGGCACAATACCGTGACTGGAACGATACACAAATAACCCGCACATAAAAGAGAGAAGTTTACGACGACGTTTCGGTCCGACTTGGACCAAGTCGGACCGAAACGTCGTCGTAAGCTTCTCTCTTTTATGTGCGGGTTATTTGTGCATAGTAGTGATGTTGATAAGTTAACCATTGATGGCTGTGAGCTCCCTTTATATTTAGTAGGTAACTGCTTAAAAAGTAATAGTATTGGGAGGGGCTTTGACATCTAACAGGTGCAGTTAAGCATGTTACATAGGAGTGAGTAGAGGTAAGTAGTTTTTATGACTTGAGATGCTGTTGGATCATGAGCAAGGTAACATTTATGAAGGGATTCAGGTAAACTGGTTAGCCTGCTCTCTGAAGGCTGGCTGGGTGGGGATATTGCAGTTTGAAGAAACATTTGAGCTGTAATGCCTTTGGCAAGACAGTGATGGAGTGAGTGATAGTGAAGACATTGCTTTTCTTGGGTCACCCTACCTCGGTGAGACTTCACCAGTGTGTTTTAAAAATAACAATAATAATAATTATACTGTAATAAGAGGCTTATGGCAGTGTTATGGTTCATTCTAGACGGAAATTTCTGATTTACTTTCCCAGCTATGGGTTCATTGTGACTTGTTCTTTAATTTACTGCAGTAGAGTTGCATTGCAAAGTAGCAGCTTTCATTCTGCAACAATTGGCAGTTTTTTACTGTTTTTCAGGACTACGCCTTCGAGGGAAGGACAAGGGCCAAGCCATACAACCTCTTGGGAATAAGAAGAAATAACAAGAAGCAGAATGAGCCTCCTCTTTCTTTATTCAGATGTCATACACCATGCAACTGAGCAAACCTGAGTTGTTTAGCTTAAATTTTTAATATTTGGTAGCTTAGGTCTATATGAGAGCTTTGTTTATTATTGGTATAAGAAGCTTGCAAGTTTTGTCAAATATTTATTTTTTTTAGAAGGAAAGACTGTTATTTGTTAATATTGGAAACATTATACAAACCTGAAAATGTGTGTTACACTTGAAAATGTTTTGTGTTAATGGATTCTAATGTTTTTAATGCATTGTTATTATGCTAACTAGGAAGTTTATTCTGTAGTTTACCAATATCATATAATGAAATTTATAAAGAAAGTTTCTTTGCTGATCACATATTGTGTATGTATGCATTAACTTTCCTCTTGATGTCAAGCTCTTAAGAACTATTTACCTCTGTTTTCATGCACTTTTATGGAATATTAATGGGGCTTTAGACTATCAGGCATGATTGTTTGCAAAGACAGGTAATGGTAAATTAAGGAAAAATTAGTTAGTCATCGACTCTTAAGATTTTTTTTTCATTCAGCATACTAAATTGTTAACTTCTTTCAAGTTTAAGGTGTATGCTGAATAAATACTTTACAAATAACTGCATGGTAGTTTGAAATTATCCTGAAATAAAACTAAGTAAACAATATTCTTGACCTTAGCACTTTGTTTTGATTGTAATAATAATAATAATATTCTTGACCTAAGTCATGTTTTGCAAGCATTTTAGCTGTCCTTAAGATATTCCTTCAAAAAAATTTCCCCTTCGCCAACAAAATTACCTTACTCATACAACTAATTGACTTGTTTCTATTAACCAACTCTATGGGAAAAGTATTTAAAATGTAAATGTGGAAGTAAAACTTTTAGGGATTTGGTCTTTCAAGACATTATTAGAAATTAGTATTTTACATTCAAAATCTAATAGTTGCATTACCTTCCCTCTAAACTCTGGTACAGAATAAACATTTTCCCAAGGTTGTTTATTTCTGTATGTGGTATAGCATTCTATAATGTATCCTTCCATTTAAAATCTCTTACCATTGTAGTTTCAGAAATACGGCATCATTTTGTTTTCACTAGATTTCATAGCTTATCAAAAGTCTGTCTATTTAAAAATCAGCTGAGCACGTTCAGGCATGAAACATTCACACAGCCTGTGTAGGTCATTTGTAATTTTTTTTTTTAAGCACTGCCATTTCCCACCAAAAGTAAAAAAAACTTTCATCATCATTCAACATATAATCACTGTCTTTGCAGAGGCGCTCAGATACGACAGCTTAGACATCCCTCCAAGTTGCCAGTATCCCAAACCCCTCCTTTAACCCTTTGAGGGTCGACAGGCCCTCTCCGAAACTCGTTCTCAGGGTCGGCCAAATTTAAAAAAAAAAAAATTATTTTCTCTTATGAAAAGATAGAGAATCTTTTCCCGATCATAAAGACACCAAAAGTTTGAAATTTGATAGAAAACTTACGGAATTATGCTCTCACAAAGTTAGCAGTCTCGGCGATGTTTACGCATCGGCGATTTTGCCCACTTTGAGCCCCATTTTCGGCCAATTTCACTGTACTAGTCGACAAAAAACATGAATATTTCGCTAGAACTCCATTTTTTCTATCGAATGGGTGCAAGAAACCACTCATTTATGAAATTCAACTATCCAGTACAGTGGTCAGAATTTAGCAATTTTGCCAATTTCACACAAATTTCAAAAGATGCCAATTTCCGAATAGGGTCCAGAATAAACAAGAAAGACATTCCTGGCACTAAAATGACATTTCCTCTAGTCATTAGTCACGTCTCAAGGCCCCTCTTATATTCTTTTGCTTTCTACTTTGAATTTTTATTTTCACAAAAAATAGAAGATTTACTGTTATGCAGACTACTGCATTAGTGTAAAAAATGGTATAAATATTATTGGTGCACTTGTGAAAGAATATTAGACTCGCCAGTTGACGTGTATTGCACGCTTGGCACGATTTGTTTACTTTTGAAGTTTGGTAAAAATCGAACATTTCTGCTACTTTGAGCTCAATTTCAAGGCACCTTTCTTTGTAAAACCAGTCAAAATCATCTCAATTTCTGTAATATGTCTTCCATTCTATAAAATAAGACCAAGAAAACTAGAATACAACAATAAATACCATACGAAAATACACTGCAAAGTCGCTGATTTATTAAAAAAAAATGGTCAAAGTTTTTTTTTTCTCATTATGCACTGTGTGCTGCAGGATTTTTTTTAGACTGTGCACACTGACCACATAGACCCATTCTTTCATATGAGGGCCTACCAGCTTTCTCCCACTAGATTTGAGTCCGCTAGAATTTATGAGTACTAGTACGTCAAAAACCCCTACGCGTAATACGTACTAGTACGACGAAAACCCTCAAAGGGTTAAAGTGCAGGCATTGTACTTCCCATTATTCATCATAGTGATATTTCTTAGGAAGGTACATTAATAGCTACAATATACATGGCTGTAGTGTACATTTAGCACTTCTGGCAGATTTGACTTAACATCAATACCAGCAGTAGAAAAATGAAAAGTATAAGGGACAAACATACAGCATAAGAAATGCAAATTAAAAATTAATACAAGTTAAGAGGAATTTAATATTTTTGAGAGATTAAAGTGTAATATTAATTGGAGTTGAACTTAAGCTTCAATAAAAGCAAGTAAAAATAATGATGTAGTAATGGCTGAATTCAAATTTATTACAAAAATATCAGGAACATGGTGTAATTTATAACATAGAAAGTAAAAGTTTAATGACAATTTAAAAAACTGCATTAAAAATTATAATGCCTCTAGGTTGAGTTAAAAGTTAAGTGTCTTAGGTCTGCATCAGTATTATTGTAGTGTTTTGAAGATGTGGGATGAGGAGTTGCACATATGGCATTAATACTTAGTACCTTTATACCTTTGATGAGTTCCAAGAGTTTTTCTCTTCCCAGAGCCCGGCCATGGGCCAGGCTCATCTGACGCTTGCCTGGTCAACCAGGGTGTTGCTGCTGGTGTCCTGCTGACCCACATATCCATCATAGCCTGGTTGTTCTGGTACCTGATGAAGATACTGGTCCAGTTTCCTCTTGAAGACTTCTACACTTTTCTCAGAAATGCTTTTGATATCTTTTGGTAAGATGCTGAATAGTCTGGGGCCATGTTTTAAAGATTTGAATGAAGCCAAAATGTTTTGCGTGTAATTTGAGTTATGATTGTTGCCTTTTGTTGTGTGACGATTGGTTTTAAGTTGAATAGCCAAGGTAGAACATAGGCAAAGATGTCATAGGTGAGGTATGAGTAAATGCGAGAGATGCACAGTGATACTAGAATAAATTAGGGACATAATGGCAAATTTTGGAGAAACCTACAATGTATGACTTTAACACACTGGCCATCTTCCATCAAGGTAGGGCGACCTAAAAGGGAAATACATTCATTATTTCAATAACTGTCTTGCCTGGAGTGTGCAAACATCACAATTCCAATGACCTGCAGACCTGTACTTTTTCAGTGCAGGCACTGTACTTCCCAACTAGGAATTTACCCTCGTCCTTTTCCTCTTCATTAATTTTGATGTCCAGTTGTCGGCATGGTTTATTCCCAGATGTTACATGGAATGCTTTCTCTGCATTAAGGTTTATCATCCAGGTGTAGACCTTATTTTAGTTTATCATCATCAATTGTTTGTTGATCAGGGCACATGTAATCATCAGCAAAGAGTACTGGTTGGCATTCAGTAAGTCGTTGACAGAGGGAGAGAAGAGAACCCAGGATGCTACTTTATGGGGACATCTCAATTAATTGGTATAGTAGTTATATGTTTACTAATTAAGATTTGAAGTAGCTGTATCCTGTGAATTTGTAATGATTAAGTTTGCAAAGAATGTTTTAATCAACCATATCAAAAGCCTTTAACTGAACTATGTGTAGAAAGAGGTTTGGTAATAAGTAATACATATTTTATGAAAAAGAGGATGTATAAGTATACAAGATATGATATAGCACATAATGAAAGTTTCTTAGATTATGTATTGGTAGATAAAAGGTTGATGGGTTGGCTTCAGGATGTGTATGTTTATAGAGGGGCAATGGATATATCTGATCATTATCTAGTTGTAGCTAAAGTTAGAGTAAGAAGTAGATGGGACAAAAGGAAAATGGCAACAGTAAATAAGAGAGAAGTGAAAGTTTATAAACTAAGGGAGGAGGAAGTTAGGGTGAGATATAAGCAACTTTTGGCAGAAAGTGAGCTAGTGCAAGTATGGGTAGTAGGGGGGTTGAAGAGGGATGGGATAGTTTTAAAAATGCAGAATGTGGGGCAGAAGTTTGTGACTATAGGAGGGTGGGTGCAGGAGGAAAGAGGAGTGATTGGTGGAATGAGGTAAAGGGTGCGATAAAAGAGAAAAAGGTAGCTTATGAGAGGTTTTTACAAAGCAGAAGTGATATAAGAAGGGCAAAGTATATAGAGAGTAAAAGAAAGGTAAAGAGACTGGTGAGAGAGTGCAAAAGGTGACCAAATGATAGAATGGGAGAGGCAGTCAAGAAATTTTCCTGAGAATAAGAAAAATTTTTGGAGTGAGATAAACAAGTTAACAAAGCCTAGGGAACGAATGGATTTGTCAGAGAAGGGGAGCTAGTAGGTGGGGAGCTGGAGGTATTGGGTAGATGTCAGGAATATTTTGAGGAACTTTTAAATGTTGACGAGGAAAGGAAGGCAGTAATTTCATGCACTGGCCAGGGAGGTGTAACATCTTTTAGGAGTGAAGAGCAGGATGTGAGTATAGGGGAGGTGCGTGAGGCATTACGTAGAATGGAAGGGGGGGTTAACCCTTTGAGGGTTTCGGCTGTACTAGTACGGCTTACGACCCAGGGTTTTTGACGTACTAGTACGCCTAAATGCTTACGACCCAGGGTTTTTGACTTACTAGTACGCCTAAATTCTAGCGCCCTCAAATCTAGTGGGAGAAAGCTGGTAGGCCTACATATGAAAGAATGGGTCTATGTGGTCAGTGTGCACAGTATAAAAAAAATTCTGCAGCACACAGTGCATGAGAAAAAAAAAGCTTTGACCGTTTTTTGGGAATAAAACAGGGACTTTGCACTATATTTTCGTATGGCATTTATTGTTGCATTCTAGTTGGTCTCATTTTATAGAATGGAAGACATATTACAGAAATTGAGATGATTTTGACTGGTTTTACAATGAAAAGTACCTTGAAATTGAGCTCAAAGTAGCAGAAATGTTCGATTTTTACCAAAGTTCAAAAGTAAACAAATCATGCCAAGCGTCCAATGCACGTCAACTAGTGAGTCTAATATTCTTTCGCAAGTGTGCCAATATTATTTATACAATTTTTTACACTAATGCAGTAATCTGCATAACAGTAAATCTTCTATTTTTTGTGAGAATAAAAATTCAAAGTGGAAAGCAAAAGAATGTAAGAGGGGCCTTGAGACGTGACTAATGAACAGAGGAAACGTCATTTTAGTGCCAGGAATGTCTTTCTTGTTTATTCTGGACCCTATTCGGAAATTGGCATCTTTTGAAATTTGTGTGAAATTGGCAAAATTGCTAAATTCTGACCACTGTACTGGATAGTTAAAATTGGTAAATGGGTGGTTTCTTGCACTCATTCGATAGAAAAAATGGAGTTCTAGCGAAATATTCATGTTTTTTGTCAACAAGTACAGTGGAATTGGCCGAAAATGAGGCTCAAAGTGGGCAAAATCGCCGATGCGTAAACATCGTTGAGACCGCTAACTTCGTGAGAGCATAATTCCGTAAGTTTTCCATCAAATTTCATACTTTTGGTGTCATTATGATCGGGAAAAGATCCTCTTATCTTTTCATAAGAAAAAATTATTTTTTTTTTTTAAATTTGGCCGACCCTGAGAACGAGTCTCGAAGAGGGCCTGTCGACCCTCAAAGGGTTAAAGCAGTTGGGATCATGACAGAAATGTTGAAAGCAAGGGAAGATAGTGTTGGAGTGGTTGGTATTTTTGTTTAATAAATGTACGAAAGAGGGGAAGGTACCTTGAGATTGGCAGAGAGCATGTATAATTCCATTATATAAAGGGAAGGGGACAAAAGAGATTGTAATAATAATAGGGGAATAAGTTTACTGAGTATACCAGGTAAAGTGTATGGTAGGGTTATTATTGAAAGAATTGCAGGTAAGACAGAGAGCAGGATTGCAGATGAGCAAGGAGGCTTTAGAATGGGTAGGGGGTGTGTAGATCAAGTGTTTACATTGAAGCATATGTGAACAGTATTTAGATAAAGGTAGGAAAGTTTTCATTGCATTTATGGATTTAGAAAAGGCATATAAGAGTGAATAGGGGAGCATTGTGGTAAATGTTGCAAATATATAGAATTGGTACCAAGTTACTAAATGCTGTAAATAGTTTTTATGAGGATAGTGAGGGTCAGGTTAGGCTGTGTAGGAGACAGGGAGATGACTTCCCAATAAAAATAGGTCTTAGACAGGGATGTGTAATGTCACCATGGTTGTTTAACATATTTATAGATGGGGTTGTAAAAGAAGTAAATGCAAGGGTGTTGGGGAGAGGGGTGAGATTAAATTATGGGGAGTCAAATACAAAATGGGAGTTGACACAGATACTTTTTGCTAATGATACTGTGCTTTTGGGGGATTCTAAAGAAAAGCTACAAAGGTTAGTGGACGAGTTTGGGAGGGTGTGTAAAGGTAGAAAGTTGAAAGTGAATATAGATAAGAGTAAGGTGATGAGGGTAGGGAGTATAGAACAAGTGAATGTTTTCAGAAATTTGGGAGTTGACTTGTCAGCAGATGGGTTTATGAAGGATGAGGTAAACCATAGAATTGATGAAGGAAAAGGCGAGTGGTGCATTGAGGTATTTGTGGGGACAAAGAACATTATCCATGGATACAAAGAAGGGAATGTATGAGAGTATAGTGGTACCAACACTCGTATATGGGTGTGAAGCATGGGTTGTAAATGCTGCAGGAGGCGGCTGGAGGCAGAGAAGATGTCGTGTCTAAAGGCAATGTGTGATGTAAGTATTATGCAGAGAATTCGTAGTGTGGAAATTAGGAGGAGGTGTGGAATTACTAAAAGTATTAGTCAGAGGGCTGTTGAGGTGGTTGGTCATTTAGAGAGAGTGGATCAAAGGAGAACAAAGGAAGGAAGGCAGGGTAAGGGTTGTCCCTGAAAAGTTGGAGGGAGGGGGTAAAGGAGGTTTTGTGGGCAAGGGGGCTTGGACTTCCAACAAGCGTGCGTGAGCATGTTAGATAGGAGTGAATGGAGACGAGTGGTTTTTGGGACCTGATGAGCTGTTGGAGTGCGAGCAGGGTAACGTTTTGTGAAGGGATTCAGGGAAACCGGTTAGTCGGACTTGAGTCCTGGAGGGATTTAAGATATTGTCAGTTTGAAGGGATGTCTAAACTGTTATTTTTGAGCACCTCTGCAAAGAGTGATTATGTATGAGTGATGGTGAGTGTTGAATGATGAAAGTTTTTTCTTTTTGAGTTTTTTCTTCCTTTTTGGGTCACCCTGCCTCGTTGGGAAACAGCCAGTGTGTTAAAAAAAAAAAAATCTAAAGCCATACAAAGATTGATTAAATTTATAATGAGATACTCATTTGTTTCAGGTATTGCATAAACTGTCAACCTTTTTTATGACTGCATCTTGTTATTTTTTTTTTCTCTTCAAAACCCAAATTGACGTGAAGAATGCACATGCTTAAGTACAGCCTCTCCTCACTTAATGACGGAGTTCCGTTCCTAATACCTCGTTGATAAACGAATTCATCACTAAATAGTAGTGGGTTTATGTCAACCATTTTTGCTATTGTTTTACTGTCACCCTTTCACCATATATAACATTTTTAGTGTAATTTTAAGTGTTTATACAGTAGTGTACTGTATATTGTAATTAACAGAAGATAGGAAATCAGCTCTAATATACATTATTGAGGTATGCATACTGGTCAGAGAGCCCATAGTAAGTCCCAGTCATCAGTAAACGAGTACGTTGCTAAGTGAGGAGAGGCTGTACAAGTATGTTTTCTAATGGATCACTCTCTAATATTTATGATATCCTTGATATATGAGATATTGGTGTATAATACTCAGCTTGATCACCAAATTTGCAGACATGTTACCCTGGCCCTCTTGAGACAGTTTGCAAAGGTATTCTTAACCCTTTGAGGGTCGACAGGCCCTCTCCAAGACTCGTTCTCAGGGTCGGCCAAATTTAAAAAAAAAAAAAAAAAAAATTCTTATGAAAAGATAGAGAATCTTTTCCCGATCATAATAACACCAAAAGTATGAAATTTGATGGAAAACTTACGGAATTATGCTCTCATGAAGTTAGCGGTCTCGGCGATTTTATGCATCGGCGATTTTGCCCACTTAGAGCCCCATTTTCGGCCAATTCCACTGTACTAGTCGACAAAAAACATGAATATATCGCTAGAACTCCATTTTTTTCTATCGAATGAGTGCAAGAAACCACCCATTTACCAATTTCAACTATCCAGTACAGTGGTCAGAATTTAGCAATTTTGCCAATTTCACACAAATTTCAAAAGATGCCAATTTCCGAGTAAGGTCCAGAATAAACAAGAAAGATATTCCTGGCACTAAAATGACATTTCCTCTGTTCATTAGTCAAGTCTCAAGGGGAGTTCGCTAAAAAATATTCGACGTCTTTATTTATGAACAGATTACATTCATTTTTGGTGTACTATTAGAAGCTTATATCGAGTATCCTGTGCTGAAGTTTCAAAAATATCGGCCAAAAAGGAAATGAAATATGCAAAATTTACGAAAAATTACATTTGGCAGGGGTACTGGAGTCAGTGGTACTTGGAAAAGTGGTTTTGACACTTGCTGCTGATAGAACACTTCTAATTCCATCATTTTCCAGGTACCAATTATATAATAAATCTTATCTTCATGCTAAAAAAAAATAAAGTTTCATAACTTTTTTTGACATTTTGGAAGATGTCGGTCTTGTTGCCCACACAAATCTGAAAATATTTGGGATACTTCAGAAAGGTGCCACAAAACTTGTAAAGCAATCATTCTTCTATGTTTGTTGTGAAAATCAAGTCAATTCATTCATAAATAAGGATGCATTCCCCCTAAATAGGTAAATAACTTACTTTCGAGATATAGGCCGAAGCGCGCGGCACCCCCGCTGCCCGGGAAATAATTTTTTTCCCTGCAAAATTCGCTTTATTTTACACTTTTTGCGTGACCTACGAGTGTTTATTACAGTTAACCATTGTAAATCCGTTTTCTCTCATCACTGATGAGAGAGGTCGGACCCTCTCTTCACCTTCAGGGGAAATATTGATAGAAATTTTTTCCTCGGGGCGTCATATTATGCTATATATTTTTTTTTAAGGTGTACTTTTTATGTTTATATGCTATTATTATATTGCATTATATCATAATAGATCAATTGTGATAGATAAATAAGCCTTATAATTGATATTAGCGTGGGTATGGAATATTTTGTTGGCTGGAGGTGTCGGCCATTTTGTGCACTATTCCCAGGGGTTCCCGATTGGTGCCGTGACCATATTAGCTCCGCCCACTCGGGAATGATCTCAGATGGTGAATTTGTATTATATTAGACAAAGATATAAGAAAACGATAAAAATAACACGGAGAAAAACGTAACAAAAACGTAAACAAAGCCGAGTCAGCGCTTCTTACGCAATATGTTGCGTCAGCGCTGTCACCATGCCTGTTATATTTTATTATTTTTTTTTTTTTTTTTTTTTTTTTTTTTTTTTTTTTTTTTCAAACCGGCCGATTCCCACCAAGGCAGGGTGGCCCGAAAAAGAAAAACTTTCACCATCATTCACTCCATCACTGTCTTGCCAGAAGGGTGCTTTACACTACAGTTTTTAAACTGCAACATTAACACCCCTCCTGTTATAAATGGCTGTAATTCCTTTTAGAAACATCGTACAAGGATAATAATTATACCAGCGTGTAGCCAGAAAGTTCAGCTATTTTTTGGTAACAATAACTCAGTTTTCATATATTTTCGATTTTTTTTTGCTCCGCACGCGGGAACTCTGAATCCCCCCTCAAGGCCCCTCTTGCATTCTCTTGCTTTCCACTTTGAATTTTTATTCTCACAAAAAATAGAAGATTTACTGTTTTGCAGACTACTGCATTAGTGTAAAAAATGGTATAAATAATATTGGCGCACTTGCGAAAGAATATTAGACTCACCAGTTGACGTGTATTGGACGCTTGGCATGATTTGTTTACTTTTGAACTTTGGTAAAAATCGAACATTTCTGCTACTTTGAGCTCAATTTCAAGGTACTTTTCATTGTAAAACCAGTCAAAATCATCTCAATTTCTGTAATATGTCTTCCATTCTATAAAATGAGACCAAGAAAACTAGAATACAACAATAAATACCATACGAAAATAAAGTGCAAAGTCGCTGTTTTATTCCCAAAAAACGGTCAAAGTTTTTTTTCTCATGCACTGTGTGCTGCAGGATTTTTTTTATACTATGCACACTGACCACATAGACCCATTCTTTCATATGTAGGCCTACCAGCTTTCTCCCACTAGATTTGAGGGCGCTAGAGTTTAGGCGTACTAGTAAGTCAAAAACCCTGGGTCATAAGCCATACTAGTACGGCCGAAACCCTCAAAGGGTTAACCCCTTTCATTGTCCATGCTGTAATACTACAGGTTTGAGACAATGGGTCTATGCGCCAAGTGTGCACCATATAAAATAATCCTGCAGCACACACTGTTTAATGAGAAATATTGAGACTATTTTCAGTTTAAAACGGCAACTTTATGGTGTATTTTCGTATACTTTTATGGTTGTGTTCTTAGTTTCTTGGTCTTATTTGATAGATTGGAAGATATATTACAGAAATAGACATGATTTTCATGGGTTTCAGGACTGAAAATAGCTTGAAATTAAGCTCAAAGTAGTGGAAATGTTCAGTTTTTGCTGATATCCAAAAGTAAACAAATCACGTCACCCGCCCAATGCATGTCCAACTGGTGGTTCTAATATGCATTCACGATTGCACTGATACTGTTTATTCAATTACAGTGGACCCCTGCCTTACTATATTAATCCGTTCCTGAGAGCTCATCGTAAGCCGAAATTATCGTCAGCCGAATTAATTTTCCCCATAAGAAATAATGGAAATCAAATTTATCCGTTCCTGACACCCCAAAGTATGAAAAAAAAAAATTTTACCACATGAAATATTAATTTTAATACACACAAACTGAAGAAGACATGCACAATTACTACTATACTAAGAATAGAATACATGACACTTACCTTTATTGAAGATCTGGTGATGATTGATGGGATGGGAGAAGGGGAGAGTGTGGAAGTTATTGTTTAGAAGGGAAATCCCCTTCCATCAGGACTTGAGGTAGCAAGTCCTTTTCCAGGGTTACAACCCTTCTTCTTTTAATGCCACTAGGACCAACTTGAGAGTCACTGGACCTTTGTCGCACAACAAATCTGTCCATAGAGCTCTGTACCTCCCGTTCCTTTAAGACTTTCCTAAGATGGGCCATAACAATGTCATTGTACAGGTTGCCAACACGGCTTGCAGTAGCTGTCAGGGTAATTTTCATCCATAAAGGTTTGCAGTTCAACCCACTTTACACACATTTCCTTAATCTCTTTTTTTCAGTTCCATACTAATTCTCACCCTTTTTACCACAGGGATGGCACTAGGAGCTTTCTTGGGGTCCATGGTGACTTATTTTGCAGTTACAAGCACTAAAAACACTGGGATAATGTGAAATGTACCGAATGTATGCGTAGATGTGACCGCACTGGCTGGCTTGTAAACACTGGCACTGAGGCCACACGTGGGACACGTCGTGGACGAATCACGTAAGGCGAGGCAAAATTTTTCTGTTCAAATGCTTCGTATGGCGGATTTAACGTAACGCGATGCGTTTGTAAGGTGGGGGTCCACTGTATTACAGTATTACATAACAGTAAATCTTTTTTGTGTAAAAAAAATCAA
This sequence comes from Cherax quadricarinatus, assembly GCF_038502225.1. Taxonomy (NCBI): domain Eukaryota; kingdom Metazoa; phylum Arthropoda; class Malacostraca; order Decapoda; family Parastacidae; genus Cherax; species Cherax quadricarinatus. The sequence goes on along the minus strand of NC_091311.1, from coordinate 28,162,348 downwards.
AATGTAATTCATGTTTAAAGCCTTGGAACATAACTAACGAACAGAGGAAATGTTATTTTATTTCCAGGAATCCCTGCTTTGTTTATTCTGAACCCTATTTTGAAATTTGTGAAATGGGCCAAATTACCAATTTCTTATCACTTTATTGAGTAGTTGAAATAGTTGTTTGTGGGGTTTCTTCTGCTCAGTCGATAACACGGAAAACACTAGCAATCTGGAAAAGACACTAAGAATTTGGTCAACTGGAACAATGTAATTGGTCTAAAATAGGAATCAAGGTGGGAAAAATTGCCTGTGTGTAAATATAACTGACGCAGCAAAATTCACAAAAGCTTAATTTCATCAATTTTTCCACCAAATTTTATACTTTTGGTTTCATTACCTTCAGAAAAAGATTCTCTATCATTTCATAATTTTTTTCTTTTCTTTTAGCATCGAGATCAGTTCTCAGATTTGTCTGGACAATAAAAGGGTTAAAAAAAGAAAATGACAGACAGAGATACCTGTACAGGTTTTTCATAGGTAATAGTGAGTAGTTTTACTGTATTACTAGCTGAATTTTTGAAGGGATATAATGATCAAGACTCAGAGATTGTGGTAGATGCCAGGTAGGAGTTTTGGTAAGTATCAGTGAGAAACAACTGTTGATGTTGGTATGAGCCTCTGAGATATTTGAAAGATTAGTACTTACTATAGAAAAATTAAGCTTATTCACAGCACCAGTAGTTCAGGGAGGGATTTGTTTTTCCCTAGACTTTTTTTTTTTTTTTCTTTTGTAGATTCTTTAAATCTGAGACTAGAATTGTTCTGATATATTCTTGTGAGGATTTCAGATTCTGACTTTACCATTCCTTAGATTATTAGTATTACTGTCATTGGGGAGCAATAAATCCATAAGGGTCATATAGCACCTGGGGGGAATAGGAGGCATTTAGGTTTGATCCATGGAAGAGGAGGGCAGGTCCAATTCCTTGAATTAAGAGTTATTGCTTAGGGGAGAAGGCCTGGCTTACATTTCCCTTTTATTGTATTCCATATCAAGTAACCATGGTACACCTTTTGTGAGCCATGGATTGCTCAACATTTTTTTGCTTGTTTGTGGGCAGTGTATATTGTAGCAATTTTTTTTTTTTTTTTTTTTTTTTCAACAAGTCGGTCGTCTCCCACCGAGGCAGGGTGACCCAAAAAGAAAGAAAGAAAATCCCCAAAAAGAAAATACTTTCATCATCATTCAACACTTTCACCACACTCACACATTATCACTGCTTTTGCAGAGGTGCTCAGAATACAACAGCTTAGATGCATATACGTATAGAGATACACAACATACCCCTCCAAACCGCCAATATCCCAAACCCCTCCTTTAAAGTGCAGGCATTGTACTTCCCATTTCCAGGACTCAAGTCCGACTATATGAAAATAACCGGTTTCCCTGAATCCCTTCACTAAATATTACCCTGCTCACACTCCAACAGATCGTCAGGTCCCAAGTATCATTCGTCTCCATTCACTCCTATCTAACACGCTCATGCATGCTTGCTGGAAGTCCAAGCCCCTCACCCACAAAACCTCCTTTACCCCCTCTTTCCAACCCTTTCGAGGACGACCCCTACCCCTCTTTCCTTCCCCTATAGATTTATATGCTTTCCATGTCATTCTACTTTGATCCATTCTCTCTAAATGACCAAACCACCTCAACAACCCCTCTTCTGCCCTCTGACTAATGCTTTTATTAACTCCACACCTTCTCCTAATTTCCACACTCCGAATTTTCTGCATAATATTTACACCACACATTGCCCTTAGACAGGACATCTCCACTGCCTCCAACCATCTCCTCGCTGCTGCATTTACCACCCAAGCTTCACATCCATATAAGAGTGTTGGTACTACTATACTTTCATACATTCCCTTCTTTGCCTCCATAGATAACGTTTTTTGACTCCACATATACCTCAACGCACCACTCACCTTTTTTCCCTCATCAATTCTATGATTAACCTCATCCTTCATAAATCCATCCGCCGACACGTCAACTCCCAAGTATCTGAAAACATTCACTTCTTCCATACTCCTCCTCCCCAATTTGATATCCAATTTTTCTTTATCTAAATCATTTGATACCCTCATCACCTTACTCTTTTCTATGTTCACTTTCAACTTTCTACCTTTACACACATTCTCAAACTCATCCACTAACCTTTGCAATTTTTCTTTAGAATCTCCCATAAGCACAGTATCATCAGCAAAAAGTAACTGTGTCAATTCCCATTTTGAATTTGATTCCCCAATGTTTAGTAATAATGTAGTTTTCTAGTTTGGAATTTATATTATAGTTGAGATAGCTCTGTCAATTTATGTTTAATGGTACTGATGAAATTAAGTGAAACATTGTGATAGTGTTTAAATAGTATTTTTTTGGGTTTCAAGAGAAATTTCTGAAATGTGATAGTGTTTAAATAGTATTTTTTTGGGTTTCAAGAGAAATTTCTGAAATGTTAGTGATGAGAAAATTTATGTATTGGTCAGTTATTCTATTTGTGGTTATACTTGAATTTAAAGGTTCTAGTATTATTACATTCATTGGGGAGTGCTAAACCCATAAAGATCATGCAGCACATGGAAGAATAAAAGGCATTCAGACTTGATTCAAGGCATTTAAGCACGTGTTCAATTCTCCAAAAGCTTCTGTCATGTTGGTCTAGAGATGATCTCAAGGTGAGGCTGATGTCTCTTGTGATAACTGGCTTTGTTGACTGGAGGTATTAGGAGGCACAACTACATACTATTATGGAAGATTGACACTTGAGATTTATTTGGTTTACAAAGATTAATGTTGACATCTCCAGCAATTAGGCATTTTATTTTGTTGAGTTTACTTATTATTACTTCTTCTTCCATGGACTACAGTTCAAATCTCGTCCATTCTCCTGTTTATTCAGTTGTTCATTACATTCTAGCTCAGGTTTTACTGGCTAGGTGGCTTTGAGGGATTTGTAAATTGCTCCACTGTGAACATTAGTTCACAGTGGAGCAATTTACAGTTCACTGTGAACATTAGTTCACAGTGAATTAAGCAAATATTTACATACCATCTTCATCGTTGGTGTTCATGATATTCACAGTAGATTCCATTAGCATAGGAAACCTTTATTCTACAAGTGTAGTTAGCTGAATACCCAGGTATGTTGAATTCACTAGTAAGGTAAGGTTTTAACCAGGTCTAAATACAGTAAAGAAAAATCTGTGATATGGTGATTTTAAAGGTGCTATGATATCAATGAGTTTACTGAGAGGTGCATTATAATAGGCATTATTTGAACAGTTGCTTTACTAAGGACATTTTGAGCAGTGCTTGCGAGATTCATAAACTTGTGGGAACTGTGTAAATTTTGTAAGACCATATAACTTTGCGAGTCATTTAAACTTCATTGGAACCATATTAACTTTATAGGAGTTATTTAACTTTCGTGGGAACTGTATAAACTGCAGAGGCTTGTTATTTCCCTGCTGGCTTTGGCTAGAGAAAGGATATGGTGATATAGTAAGTACATAAGGAAACTTTTGCACATTTCAGAACATTTATTGAGGAAACATTTTGCCATGGGTGGTTTCTTTTCTGTGTGTTTGAGCTGTGTATAAGTTAGGCCAAAGCATGTACTAAAAGTGACGGACTACTTTCGCTTAACTAAATATGACAATCCTTTCTCATTCATAGCTTATACAAGATAAAACTTATGCACACAATTCAGATATGTTTTGAAGAGCAAGATACAGAAATCTGCGATCTCGCAATATTGCAGCGAGCTGATGCCAGGGTTGGTAGCAGTCACCACGTCTTGGACACGCAGTCTCGCATTTTATGCAAGTATTACTATTTTTCTTGGTTACTACTACATCCTTAAATGTATTCATCTCTATCACGTTTAAAATGTGGCTTTAATTTTTCAATGTTTACTTGTACCAAGTGTGTCGCTTAATAAATCCCACTGTGTCCAACTTGGCCCAGTAGTCTTATGTTAACCCAACCCCACATGCTTCAAATAACTAGCAATGTAAAATAAACCAGTAATTTTTACCTAATAGTAGTAGGTTCACCTGTATCCTGGTCTCCCCCCCCCCTTTTTTTTTTTTTACATAGTTGTTTGGGACAACCCATTTTTCCCCCGTAGATTTTTTATTCAGTTTCCTTAGGGTCATCGACACCATGCCCAACCCTTCTAGGGTAAGGTAGGTGCTTGAGCCCGAGCTTGCAGCTCACAAGCCTGTCATTCCTAATAACTCCCTTGGGGCGGGGATGGCAGACCAGAGAGACCTAGCTTCTCCCTATGAGCCCCGTGAGGTTGGGGAATGTGGCTAGGCCTGGGGACAGTTGGTCCCAAAGATGAAGGGGTACTTGTGCCTCCTCCCATGGGAGACTTAGGTCTCAGACACTCCCTAGACAGAGAGCCAAGGCCGGGAGAATACTGCCGAATCTTTAATAATAATAATAATTTCTTAGGGTGCCAGTTCTCAGGAAGGTTTATTAAATACACTGGAAAATATGAGGGAAGGATAACTAAGCTAATCCTGTGTGTTACAGATCTCCCAAGATGAATATTCACACTCAAAAGTATCGAATGAGGGAAAGAGATTAAGATTCTCGAAGAATGTGTCAAAATTGTCATCCCACATGGTGAATATATCAACATATTTGTCCCAGATCATGTCTGGTAGTTTGATGCTGGGAAGGATGATAGTTTCAGAGTATTTCATGTATATTATAATCATTGGGGAGCGCTAAACCCATAGGATTATACATCGCATGTGGGGGGGGAGTGATGGAAGGTATTCAGACAATTCAGGGAACCCGAGCACAGATCCAGTTCCCTAGATCATGAACCCCACACCAGCATTAAAAAACCTCCCTTGAGGGGTATTTCATGTATAGATTAGCAAGTATGGAAGAGTGGGCTCCCCACACTGCAATCAAATTTCTATTGAATTCATTGCTGAAAGAGAACATTTGGTGAGGGCTAAGATTTTCTGGTTGGAAAGTGCAAATTCCTTTAGATATGGGAGCAATTTGGTTTCAAGGAAATTCATAACATTGACTGGTACTCTAGTAACAAGGAAGTCACATCCAGACTTAACATCCTTCTGTTCTTTAGCTTTTCAATGAAATCTTCTGAATGTATCAAATGACCTGGAAAACTTTCCTAGGAAAGAAGATATTATTATTATTATTATAATAAAAAAAGAAGTGCTAAACCACAAGGGCCATACAGCACTGCAGGAAAGAAGATAGAAGACAACCATAAACATCCAGTTACAAAAAAAAAAAAAAAAAAAAGTCTACCAGATACTATGCAAAGATTACAACCAAGCGAGACATTTGTGCAACATTAGGGTATTTTTGTTCTGGAAACGTTTTGCCAGCCAGTGGCTTCAGTCCAATCCAGTGAATGGTGGAAGATGAGGAAGAGTTTGAAGTAATCAGTCCCTTAGCCAGGATTCAATGTTTTCAGTCCATCAGTCTTGATGAAAGTGCAGCATATACATGGAGAAGCCTATGTACTACAGACAAATGAAGTTAAGCAGTGGTGGGCACTCATACTTATGTAGGGCCTGGCTGTGTGGATAAAGTACTACATACTTGGGTGCAGAGAGAACAGGCTCAGATCCTGTTGTGAACTGAGATAATATTTGTAAATTTCACCTGTTTGTGACTTGTTAAGCATTCCAAAATCTCTCTGGAAGTTTACTGCCTATGGCAGGATTTGACGAAATAACTTATCACAAGCCTGGCAATCCAGGGTATGGGATACACTTTGTCTAGGCTCTCATACTTATTATCTGGAGTCCAGCTGTGTGGCTAAAGTACTGTGTACTTTGATGCATAGTGCACAGGTTTGAATCCTGCTATGGACAGATATTTGTAAATAATTTTGCCCGTTTGTGAATGTTAAGCATTCTGAAATCTTTCAAAGTGGCAGGATTTCACGAAATAACTTGTGATGGTCAGAGAAGCTAAAAATGATGTGATGTGAAGGGTGTAAGGTAGGGATAGCAGGTGGGTTCATTAGTGGTTGTCTAGGGAAGAGGTAACTAGGACATATTTGAAGTCTTGGGGATGAAGGCTGTAAGGATAGATTTGGCTCTGTCTAGGGAAGTCATGAGAGGAGTGCAGGGAAGCGTGTATTTCTGAGAGCCTTAGATATAGATGGGATTAGAGCCTTGAAGCAATTAATTTGTGGTCTCTCAGAGATGATTGGGGGTTAATACAGATTCTGAAAGTGGTGCAAAAGTCCAAGGGTGTAGATATAAAAAAACTGGAGGTTAGGGCTTTATAAGGGTTTTATACAGGGATGTTTTATAATGTGATGTGCTCAGAGGCTGAAGAGGTTGAGTTGCTTTGGAGTGAGATTTGTTATAGGTAAAATAATTTGCATCTGAAGAGTCAATAGGTGACACTGCCTGCCTGGAATGAGATACTTCGTAATTTACCTTTCTGGCATCGTAGAGCTTTGGCATGACAGTCCTCTTTCATAAATTCTGTATCTTGCTTTCCCAGAGGAAAACTGGGCACTAGTGAGAATACGAGGGGTGCCTTTCACTTCAGTTTAGGCAAGATCGTGGACAATTGCAAACACGATTGTCATGGTCTAGTTCTCTGCAGACTGGGCATACTTCTTGTAATGGCAGTACCGTGTCCATTCCACCAGTATTGTAACATCATTGAGGTGTTAGCTTTAGTTCTCTAACTGCTAAGCTGTGGCATGCTGTGTAAACTGAGGGTGGCAGTAAGGACAGTTAAATGTTAATTTAGCCGTTTATTGCTAGGGATACCTTTATCATTGGGCTAAAAGGATATGCATTTCATCATCAGTTATTTGAAGGAGTGGTTTCTGGATATCTGGGGCATATTCAAGAAAGTTTCTCTGTACTGTCATGTGTGGGATAACAGTTCAACATGTTAAGTTCAGGGTGTAGTGTATGGGGGGGGGGCTGTAGGGACAACAGCTTCTCAGCCTGGGTGTTGTCATGCACCTTGATGCATGTCAAAACGTTTTTTAATCACATATCGTCATCTTGTCCTGTGAAAGATAAAAGTTCTTGTACAATGTGATGGTCATTGATATACACGTTAGGTATGGTGGAATCAAGTGCAATTTTTTTCCCATGACTGATGTTTATAGGTATCCCGAAGTGGAAGAGGTTTCCAGATGGAGGGGGATGTCTTGACGAGCTCAATAGATATGGGTCAGTTTGTTGGTCTGCTATTGGACACTCAGAAGAACTGAAAATTGCTGAAGCAATGTGGGAGAAGCTAAGTTAAAGGTCAAGGTAAAGTGAAGGTCAGAGGTACCATAATGATTAAACTGAATACCAAAAGCTGGTTTGGGCACCAAGCAGTTGTCCAAGAGTGATACTGGATCCTGAGGAAGGTCTGTGGGTGTAGTAAGATCTGGTAAGGGTGCCTCAGTTATTAGGTATCTAGAGGACCAAAATTTAATCTCGACCAACAGGATACTTAAAACAAAAAAGGGGGCGGGGGAAGGGGGAGGGAAGAAGAGTTCAAAGTACACTATACACCCAACATCATATATACAGTGGACCCCCGGTTTACGATCACCTCCCAATGCGACCAATTATGTAAGTGTATTTATGTAAGTGCATTTGTACGTGTATGTTTGGGGGTCTGAAATGGACTAATCTAATTCACAATATTCCTTATGGGAACAAATTCTTTCAGTAATGGCACCTGAACATACTTCTGGAATGAAATAATATCGTAAACCGGGGGTCCACTGTACTCGCCCTGAGCCATGATAAACCTAGGGAAAGTGGATGCAGTCCTAACTAATGCATGTTCTGCAAACATCTTTTCTCCACAATTGTGTTAAGATTTACAAAGTGCAAGCAGGTTGACTTCACTCAACTGGTCATATGGTAAGTAAATATCTACCAATTATTGGCACTGTCTTGTCGTACAAGCACATCACATCAAGAATAACCATTGATACATTATACATATTGTACTGTATATATTTGTTTTATTCTTCACTTGTGAGTAGTTGGTAAGAGAAATCTGACTCATTAGTGACTAAGGTAAAGGGCTCATGATCTAAAGGATACAAGTGCTGTAGCACTCTAGACTGATGCAGTTTAATTTAGACAAATACAAAGTTCTCATTATTGTTATGATCAAAAAAAGCGCTACCCGCAAGGGTTATACAGTGCAGTACAAAGTTCTAAGCCTTGGAAAAGAAGAAAACCATGGCACTTAACTAAATGTAGATTTAATCACTGAATGCAAGAGATTTAGGAGTTCTGGTTATCAGTAAAGCCAAGACAGCAGTGTGTAAGTGTTAGCAGTGGAAATATAATTCTTGGCTTCCTATCAAGAAGTATAAATAGTAGGAGTCTTCAGGTTATTTTTCAACTTTATATATGTATTGTTGGTTAAGCCTCATTTAGATTATGCTGCACCATCTTATTCACTATTACAGAATGGACATAAATGAGCTGGAAAAGTACAGAGAAGGACGACAAAGTTGAGCCCGTGTATCAGAAATCTTTCATGAGGATAGACTGAGGGTGCTGAATCTGCACTGTCTGGTGTGGTGTACGATTAAGGGGATATGATTGAGGTGTATAAATGGAAAACAGGAATAAATAAAGGGATGTAAAAAATGTGCTATAAATATCCAACTAAGATAGGACTTGCAGCAATGGGTTCAAATTGGAAAAGTTTAGATTTAGAAAGTACATAAGAAAAGCACTGGTTTGATATTAAAGTTGTGGATGAGTGGAACACTCAAGTAGTATCATTGAAGCTAAAAAACTTGTGTAACTTTAAAAATAGGTTAATCAAGCATGTAAGTGGGTGTGAGCTGGACTTGCCTAGCATGGGCCAGTAGGCCTGCTGCCAGAGCTCCTTTCTTGTGTTCTTACTCCTTCCTTTTCTTTATCAACCTGATTATCTCCCTTTTCCCAGGCTCTATTATTAAATACAATATTCATAACTTGAAAAATCTGAATAGCAACAGATGAAACTCTGACCACAATGTAATTCTGAAATTATTTATTATATAAATAAGCTAGTTATGCTGATCCTTGGCTGTTACCTTCACTGGTCTACCAGTGTTGCCTCATCATCTGAACTGTGTGTGTCAGGTAGCTCATCCATTTTGTCTGTCTGTTTACTCTTGTCCTTGTTTTTTCCCAGAAGAGCTACAGTTTCAGAAGTCTGTGTAGGATCATACTCGAAAAAGTAAGGATCATCCAGGTCAGTCTCTGTTGGCGGAGACTTGGGCATGGAATGAGTTTGGTGTGCTCCATTTGGTTGAACTTGACCCACGTTTTGCATTTCTACCAAGTCTTTCTTTTTGACTGGAGAAAGAGAGGCAGTGTCTGTTGTGCTCAGCGACTGCTGCTCGCTTAGGGTGCATTGATCATCTTGCATTTTTTCCTGCCTCTCTAACTTAGCCTGTTGAAGAGATCTCTCCACGCTGTCCTCCTTGCTAATCTAAATGAAAAATCAAAATTTATATCCATTATTCTTACTCTCTTCCTACAGCAGCAAAGGGCATTAACCCTCTCAGGGTCCAGAGGCCAAATTTCAAAGTGCACACCAGGGTCCAAGAATTTTCAAAACTAAATTTTGTTATTTTTTCTTATGAAATGGTAGAGAGTCTTTTTCTGAAGATAATAAAACAAAAAGTACGAAATTTGATGGAAAATTGGCGAAATTATGCTCTCACGAATTTTGATGTGTCAGCGATATTTATGAATCAGCGATTTTGCTGACTTCGACTCCCATTTTAGGCCAATTACATTATTCCAGTCGACCAGATTCTTAGCTATTTCACTAGTATTACTTCTATTCTATCGATTGAGCACAAGAAATCGCCAAGTCAACTGTTTCAACTACAAAATAAAGTGATCGGAAATTGGTAATTTGGCCAATTTAACACAGTTCAAAATATTGCAATTTCAAAATAGGGTCGAGAATAAACAATGTAGGTATTCCTGGCACTAAACTAACATTTCCTCTGTTCATTAGTTACATTTTGAGGTTTTACAAATGAATTCCATTTTTTATTTTTTATTCACATAATGAATTTTTATTCAAGCCAAAAAATAGAAGAATTACTGTTATGCAATATTGTAATAATTTTATAAATATCATCACTACAATTGTGAATGTATATTAAACCCACCAGCTGGCGTGTATTAGACGTGTGAGGTCGTTTGTTTACTCTTGAACATCAGCAAAAATTTAACATTTCCGCTACTTTGAGCTCAGTTTCAAGCCATTTCCAGTGCTAAAACCAATCACAATCATCTCTATTTCTGTAATATGTCTTCCATTCTATCAAATGAGACCAAGAAATTGCAAATGCAACTATAAAAAAACATACGAAAAACACTGCAAAGTCGCTGTTTTAATCGAAAATCACGGTCTGTTTTTTTTCTCTTTTTATACACTGTGTGCTGCAGGATTTGTTTTGTGTGGTGCACACATACCGCATAGATGTATTCTCTCATATCTAGGCCCAAATTTACCACTCACAGCTTATCAGAGTGAGCTGAGCTCATGGCGTAGATCTACAGTTTGGACCCTGAACGTAAAGCCGTAGATCTATGGCACGGACCCTGAAAGAGTTAAATTTAAATAGTTTGTCTTTTCTTTCTGTAATACATCAAGGGGTTCTGAAAACATACAGCCTCTCATCTCTCTCAAATATATTCATTTGAAAGTTAATCACACACTTCCCTAAACTCTATATTAATCATTATTCAAGGAGAAGGGGGAGTTGCCTTGTTGCCAGTGAAGGGCTCTTGATTGAAGGAATTTGAGAAATTCACCCCTTCTTTTAAATTATCATCATCTCCCATTTCTGAAATGGATGTATGACCCTTAATATACAATAAATGTAGCGAGATGTGCAAAGATAAATGGGGGCAGGGTTGTACACGTCTGAGGGTATATCCCTTGGACATAGGGGTCAAACAGTGTCAGGGAAATGGGAGGTAATCAGATTTAATTAAAAGAATTGGAGAACAGCATCAGTTCCTTGGATATTAAGTTATTTTTAGTACTGAGAAAAAAAAATACTATACTTTTCTCCAGTTTAGCAATTAGTTTTGAGTGTAATAATAATAAGTATTTTTCTCCAGTACCAGAAGCTTTTAATTTCTGGTTTGCTTAATTTTACAAGCTTAGAGAAGCTGTTATCTCAACCTTATATTAAGCACAATGCTTTTATTGCTTTTGGTTATTATCTTACCTTTATTTGTTTTAGTTATAATGTTTTTATTGTGACAACATATCACTCTACAGAACAAAACGTAGTCATAATAATTTTTTTTGTTTGTTTTTGCATTTGTTTTTCATCATTCTTCTCAATTTTATTGACTACCAAATAATTAAATAATAGAGCTCACTTACCTTGATAACTGGGATGGTATGCATACTCTGAGAATCTTCAGAGCTACTGCGATGGTGGCCTGGCTGAGTACCATTCTTTTGTTGGTTGTTCTTGCCTTGAGAATTCCTATGGAGGTCTTCCATCTTTAAGATTGAGGGCTCACGGTGGTGATGAGCTTGTGTTGCAATTTTTGTCGGTGTCTCAGGCTCTATGACTTTTTGTGGCTCTGTCTTGTTTGTAAACCTTGAAGATTTCCTTTGCTTGGCCTCTTTGTGCTGTAGAACTTCATTCAACTCCTGAACACATTCCTCTGGCATTTTATGCTTTATTTTATTTGACTGAGGTCCAGAGCCCTTTCTCTTCCTCTCTTTTGGCGAGTCGATGCTTTCTCTGTGACCAGACTTAAACATGGTTGGTGAATCCCTGTGGCTACTTTCATCAGATTGTTTCCTGTCCTGTGATGTTCTGCTAGATCTGTGCTGGCTTCCAGAGGTTCTTTGCCTCCCCCTTTGTGTCTTTGACAAACTTTTTTCATCTTCAGTTCCATGTGAATGGGAATTGCGTCTATTCTTTGGTCTGGAGTAGGGACTTCTTGGAGATGATTCCATTCCGTTTTCCTTTTCTACATCCTTTCCTCTGTCCCTTTCATGTCTCTGGCCCTCTTGTTTAGTTGTATGTGTATCTCTGTCTACACTTGACATGTCTTTCCCTGCTCTTCGTGGCTCAGAGAGGGAGTCATCAAATACCTCAGAATGTTCTAAATCAGTAACATCATCAGGCCAGGAGCCCTCATCCTTTCCACGGGAAGGGTCAGACAGAGGAATGACTGGGTAATTTTCACCTTCAGGAGACAGTGCTGTAAGACAAGGTATTCTATATTGGAATATAAAATAGCAAAAAGGCAATATGAATAGTACATAAACTTGCATATGCATTCCATAAATACATTACTATACTTGTGTGGGGGTCCACTGACTTCCCATATTAAGTCTTGAACCCACTGTTACACAAAAAAAAAATTGTATTAAAAAAGTAGACAACTTGTATACACCCTTGTAGAGTTCAATATTTCACAAATGTACAGAATAATGTTAATGGTCTCAATATTCTTCGATTAATTTTTTTTAACTTAGTCTGTGCCAGTTAACGACAGTGTGCTGCGCTAGACGTACCAGATGAAGTCTTTTTGTTTGCTGGCTTCTCCGGGTCGCTGGTGGCATCAAGACGTGCCCTAGGCATGGGTGTCATTGGTGCCACTCTGCCCCACCTGCAACACACAAATATCAGTCCACAGGAATAACCATTATAACCCATGTTGAGGGAAGGAAACTGACATGAGCCAAGTACGTTACAATTTATTTGGTATTCATCACTTCCATTCATGCATACCCTCTGTACCAGCCAAACTGGCAGTCACATTGGAGTATTTTGGAAAGGGGCCCCGAGTATGATTCGCTGTCAGAATTGTTGCCGTTTTTTCCACAACCTGCTGAAGACAGGTTGTGGAAAGGTTGGTCGAGGACACTTACAGCTCTGGTCTATCTTAACGTGGATAAACTGCAGTGACTTGCTTTGCTCTTTTGCTCATTATCATTCAGCTGCTTTATTACATTTTGTACATATTGTAAATATGTTGGTAAAGGGAATATACAGGTACTAAAAAGTTACCCATTTGTGTTTGCCTTTCCCTTTATTTGCTTGGTGATTGTTCCTTGTCAAGAGACATGATTTAGAGTAAGGTACAATTGGCCCTTCTTCGTGTACCTCTGTTCATAAAAGAAACCCATTAGGGCTAGTATGTTGATGCTAGGGAAGGGCTATTGATCCAAGGAAGTGGAGCTAGCTCCTCTTCATCCTTGGATCAAATATGAATACTACGTCCTTTTCCACAGGCAATGTATGACCCCTAAGCATTTAATGCTTCACCATGAATATATAATAATCTTAGCTCTATGACCCTTGTGGGTTTAGCACTTAATTTCTATTGTAATAAATAATAATAATTTTCTGGTCAAGTTCTTGCAGGAGTCTTCATCAATCATATTCTTCACATTACACTTTAACAAAATAATTTTCCATGTTATTAGTCTACACAGAACCATATTCTGTGTCTAGTTACATTTAGGCCTACCTCCATCTAGCCATCTAATATCACTCTTCATCTAGGCACATGATATCCTTCTAGATACATGTTCCACTTCAAACATGCCCAAGTAGTAGTGAGCCTGACCTGGTGGTAGGTGTCTCTGGACGACCCTTGCCTGAGCGAGCGTCCTGAGCCTTGCGCTTCTCTGCTGACCTCTCCTGACGGAGCTGATCCTGCGAAAATTAATCATTAGGTCAAAATAATGTTTATATATCTATATTCTGAAGAAAAAAGACATTGTAGAACAAGCTTTTACTGGGACCTTTTGCTCTATGCAGAGCTTAAGGATTGGGGGTGGAGGGGTGAAATTTGCAGCTTGAGTAATGACAGAATAGTTTGACTTTTGTATTTGAAGTTCATAAGGGTAAGAGGCAGTTAGGGTTAAGATATAAACAACTGTTGGAGGACAGATGGGCTAGTGAGAATGCACGCAATGGGGTAGAAGATGTATGGGGTAAGTTTAAGAATACAGTGTTAGTGTTCGGCAGAAGTTTGTCTTTACAGGAAAGTGGGTGCGGGAGGGAAGAAGAGTGACTGGTGGGTAAAGGAGGTTTTGTGGGCGAGGGACTTGGACTTCCAGCAAGTGTGCACGAGCATGTTAGACAGAAATGAATGGCGATGAATGGTTTTTGGGACCTGACGAGCTGTTGGAGTGTGAGCAGGGTAATATTTAGTGAAGGGATTCAGGGAAACCAGTTATTTTTATATAGCCGGACTTGAGTTCTGGAAATGGGAAGTACAATGCTTGCACTTTAACCCTTTGACTGTTTTGGTCATATATATAAGTCTTACGAGCCAGTGTTTCGGACGTATATACAGTGGTCCCCCGCTTTTCGTAGTTCCCGGCAATCGTAAATTTCGCCAATCATAGGGGTATTTTCGTATAAACATGGACTCGCTTTTCATAGGTTGACTCGCGAGTCGTAGTTTGTCCGGAACGCATACCCACGGCATGAGCCGGGGCGGCAACCAGTCTGGCATTGTTTACCAGTGAGTGAAGGTCCCCTCACGTGCTCCAGCGAAATATTTCATAATATTCCATTTATTTTAGTGCTTGAAAGTATACTAAATAAGCTACCATGGCTCCAAAGAAAGCTCCTAGTGCCAAGCCTGTGGTAAAGAAGGTGAGAAATACGATTGAATTTAAGAAAACCATCATCGAACAATATGAAAGTGGTACAAGTGTGGCCGAACTGTCCAGGATGTATGAGAAACCCTACACAACCTTATGTTCCATAGTGGCCAAGAAAAAGGAAATAAAGGATGCTGCTGTTGCAAAGGGAGTAACTATGCTGACAAAAATGAGATCACCAGTACTGGAAGAGGTTGAGAAGTTATTATTGGTGTGGATAAATGAGAAACAATTAGCAGGAGATACTCTTATGACTTCGATTATTTGTGAAAAGGCTAGGTAGTTGCATGAAGATTTGGTAAAGAAATTGCCTGCAAATAGTGGTGATGCGAGTGAATTTAAGGCCAGCAAAGGCTGGTTTGGGAGATTTAAGAACCGTACTGGCATACACAGTGTGGTAAGGCATGGCGAGGCTGCCAGTTTGGACCACAAGGCGGCTGAAAAATATCTGCATGAATTCCAGGAGTACATAGAGGCTGAAGGACTGAAACCTGAACAAGTGTTCAATTGTGACGAAACAGGCCTCTTTTGGAAGAAAATGCCAAAGAGGACCTTCATTACACAAGAGGAAAAGGCAATGCCAGGACACAAACCTATGAAAGACAGGCTGACGCTTATGTTTTGTACTAATGCTAGTGGGGATTTCAAAGTGAAGCTATTACTAGTGTACCATTCTGAAAATCTCAGAGTGTTCAGGAAAAACAATGTTATGAAGAGTAAATTGTGTGTGTTTTGGAAATCTAATAGTAAGGCATGGGTCACGAGGGAAATTTTCGTCAAGTGGTTCAATGAAGTGTTTGGCCCTAGTGTGAAGAAGTATCTCCTGGAAAAGAAATTGGATCTCAAGTGCCTGCTAGTAATGGACAATGCACCTGCTCATCCTCCAAACCTGGATGACCTAATTTTCGAGGAGTTTGGGTTCATCACAGTAAAGTTCTTGCCCCCGAATACCACTCCTCTCCTCCAACCCATGGACCAGCAGGTTATTGCAAACTTTAAAAAACTCTACACAAAAGCAATGTTTCACAGGTGCTTGACTCTGACCACAGACACTCACTTGACCCTAAGGGAATTTTGGAGAGAACACTTCAGCATCCTCCATTGCATAACCCTTATAGGTATGGCTTGGGAGGGAGTGACTACCAGGACTTTGAACTCTGCCTGGAGAAAATTGTGGCCAGATTGTGTCAACAAGAGGGATTTTGAAGGATTTGGGACTGACCCTAATGAGCCTATGTCTGTTGTAAAATCAATTGTGGCACTGGGGAGTTCCATGGGGTTGGATGTGAGTTTGGAGGATGTGGAAGAATTGGTGGAAGACCACAATGAAGAGCTCACCACTAAGGAGCTGCAAGAGCTTCAGCAGGAAGAGCAACACATCGCAGCTCAGAATCTTGCTGCAGAGGAGGAAGAGGAAGAGAGATGGAAGAAGGTGCCTTCTTCAGAAATTAAAGAGATTTTTACTATGTGGGGTAAGATGGAAAGCTTTATGGAGAAACATCACCCTAACAAGGTTGTTGCAAGCCAGGTTGGCAACATGTACAGTGACAAAGTCTTGGGCCATTTTAGGGAAGTGTTAAAGAGATGCCAGAAACAGAGCTCTCTCCACAGTTATTTTGCGAGACAGGACTCCAGTGACTCTCAAGGTGGTCCTAGTGGCATTAAGAAACAGAGAAGAGAAGCAACCCCAGAAAAGCAAATGGTGCTTGAGGTGTTGATGGAAGGGGATTCTCCTTCCAAACTATAAACAATCCACTCTCTCCTCCTCCTCCAGTCTCCCATACACTAAGAAGAATCTCCAATAAAGGTAAGTGTTATGCTGTTAATGTTTCATTCATCATTTCCCATTGTATTGTTTATGTAATACATGTATATTTCATGTAAAAAATTTTTTTGTTTTAATACTTCTGGGTGTCAGGAACGGATTAATTGTATTTACATTATTTCTTATGGGGAAAATTGATTCGTAAATCGTAAATTTTGTTTATAGTAAAGGCTCCAGGAATGGATTAATTACGAAAAACGAGGGACCACTGTATACTCAATAATTCTAGCGGCTTCAAATCAAGCAGGAGAAAGCTAGTAGGCCCACATGTGAGATAATGTGTCTGTGTGCACACAGTGCATAATGAGAAAAAAAAAACTTGACTGTTTTTTTTTATTAAAATGCCGACTTTGAGGTGTATTTTCGTATAGGATTTATCATTGTATTCTCGTTTTCATGGTCTCATGTGATAAAATGTTAAACATATTGCAGAAATGGAGATGATTTTGATTAGTTTCACGATGAAAACTATCTTGAAAATGAGCTCAAAGTAGCGGAAATGTTCGATTTTTACCAATGTTCAAGAGTAAGCAAATCACACCACACGTCCAATACACGTCAACTGGGAAGTCTAATATTCTTTCACTAGTGCACTGATATTAATTATATCATTTTTACAATAATGCAGTAGTCTGCATAACAATAAATTTTGTATTTTTTGTATGAATAAAACATCAAAATAGAATGCAATAGTAATATAAGAGGGGCCTAGAGATGTGACTAATGAACAGAGGATATGTTATTTTAGTTCCAAGAATGTCTACATTGTTTATTCTGGACCCTATTTTGAAATTGGCATCTTTTTTAATTTGCATGAAATTGGTAAAATTGCCAATTTCTGACCACTTTATTGGGTAATTTTTCTTGTACTCAATTGATAGAAAAAATGGAGTTCTAAAGAAATAGCTACGAGTTTGGTCAACTGGAACAATGGAATTGGCCAAAAACAGGGCTCAAAGTCGGCGAAATCGCCTATGCGTATATGTCGCCGAGACCGCTAACTTCGTGGGAGTGTAATTCCATGAGTTTTCGACTAAATTTTGTACTTTTGGTGTCATTACCATCGGGAATATATTCTCTATCATTTCATAAGAAATTTTTTTTTTTTTTTTCCAAAAATTTTGCGACATAGAATGACAGTTTCAGAAAGGGGTTTGCGACAGTCAAAGGGTAAAGGTGGTGCTTGGGATATTGGCAGTTTGGAGGGATGTGTAATAGGACAGTATATATAATTGGGCCCCTGATATTATATTCTATGTGGAGTTTATTACATTATTTCAGGTCGCTTTTTATATTGTATCTTTATATATGCTTCTAAACTGTTGTACTTGGGGATTTTATTTCTTTTTGGGTCACCCTGTCTAGGTGGGAGACGGCCGACTAGTGGAAAAAAAAAATGTATGGAAGAGGGTAAGGTACCTAGGGATTGGCAGAGATCATGCATAGTTCCTTAGTATAAAGGCAAAGGGGACAAAAGAGTGTAAAAATTATAGGGGAATAAGTCTGTTGAGTATACCTGGTAAAGTGTATGGTAGAGTTATTATTGATAGAATTATGAGTAAGACGGAGAGCAGGATAGCAGATGAACAAGGAGGCTTTAGGAAAGGTAGGGGGGGGGGTGTAGACCAAGTGTTTGCAGTGAAACACATGGGTAAACAGTATTTGGATAAGGGTAAAAAGATTTTTGTAGCATTTATGGATTTGGAAAAGGCATATGATAGGGTGGATAGGGGGGCAATGTGGCAGATGTTGCAAATGTATGGCATAGGAGGTAGGTTATTGAAGGCAGTGAAAAGTTTTTATGAGGATAGTGAGGCTCAGGTTGGAGTATGTAGGGGAGAGGGGGATTATTTCCCATTAAAAGTAGGCCTTAGGCAGGGATGTGTGATGTCATCATGGTTGTTCAATACATTTATATGTGGAGTAGTAAGAGAAGTGAATGCTCGGCTGTTGGCAGGTGGTATGCGGTTAAAAGATAAAAAAATCTAACACAAAGTGGGAGTTGTCACAGTTGCTCTTTGCTGATGACACTGTTTTGGGAGATTTTGAAGAGAAGTTGCAGAGGTTGGTTGATGAGTTTGGTAGGGTATGTAAAACAAGGAAATTAAAAGCAAACATAGGAAAGAGTCAAGTGATAAAAAAAATTAGGCAATGGAAGATTGGATATCAGATTGGAGGGAGAGAGTATGGAGGAGGTGAATGTGTTCAGATATCTGGGAGTGGATGTGTCAGCAGATGGGTCTATGAAGGACGAGGTGAATCATAGAATTGACAAGGGGTAAAAGGTGAGTGGTGCACTGAGGAGTTTGTTGAGACGAAACTTTATCCATGAAAGCAAAGAGGGGAATGTATGAGAGTATAGTTATACCAATGCTCTTGTATGGGTGTAAGGCATGGGTGGTGAATGTTGCAACAAGGAGAAGGCTGGAGGCAGTGGAGATGTCATGTCTGAGGGCAATGTGTGGTGTGAATATAATGCAGAGAATCTGTAGTTTGGAGATTAGGAGGAGGAGGAGTGGGATTACCAAAACTATTATCCAGAGGGCTGAGGAGGGGTTATTGAGGTGGTTTGGACATGTAGAGAGGATGGAATGAAATAGAATGACAGAGTATACAAATCTGTGGTGGAGGGAAGGGTGGGTAGGGGTTGGAGGTAGGGAGTAAAGGTTTTGTGTGTGAGGGACTTGTACTTTCAGCAAGAGTGCATGAGTGTGTTAGACAGGAGCGAATGGAGGCAAATGGTTTTTAGGACTGTGTGTTGTTGGAGTGTAGGCAAGGTAACATTTATGAAGGGATTCAGGGAAACCGGCAGGCCGGACTGGAGTCCTGGAGATGGGAAGTACAGTGTCTGCACTCTGAAGGAGGGGTGTTAATGTTGCAGTTTAATAACTGTAGTGTAGACATGCCTCTGGCAAGACAGTGATAGAGTGAGTGATGAAAGTTTCTTTTTCGGGCCACCCTGCCTTGGTGGGAAACGGCCGATGTGTTAATAATATAAAAAAAGGGGCATGAGGATCATATCCAAGATGTTTCCTGAAGATTACCTAAAAAATAAAAATTGTTTTCATTATGACAACACTAATGACAGATTTATGCAAAACTGATAATACCAAAAGTGTTTTAGGTGACTGTACAGGATCATTATTATTGCAATCAAAGCTAAGTGCTAAACTCAAAAGGGTTATTACAGTGTGCAGGATCAAGTGAAGCCCAACTGATGTTCTTGCAAAAGCAAAAGTAGGATATTACATTTTCGTCCCCTCCCCCCCCCCTTTTTTTTTTTTGGCCTTTGCATTCAATTTCGCTTCACTTGATCCTGTACAGTTTTCAATACAAAAATAAAATGATTCTGACTGTTACCCAAGTTGCTAGTGTCACCCAACCCACCATCCTGAAAGATTTACAGAGCGAGACATTTCCTAAATAAAAAGCTTGTTTTGTAATTTGTCTCTTTTCTTCTTTGTTGTTGGCAGTTTGCCTTTTGTATTTTCCAGTATAATATAATTATTTTTCCTTTAAATAATTTTGCCAATTTTGTTCAAAATTCCTCACCACACAAATTATATTGTACAGGGACATAGCTAAAACTAAGTATGTCGTAGTAATATTTCATTGCACTTTATAAAAAAAAAAATCTTGGATATAAATTTTAAAATTATTTGAGTACAAGACTACTACCCACTGTCCCATCCTTGCAGAGTGAACACAAGAAGCACAACTACGGGCATCACATTGTACAGTGGAACTTCGGTTTTCATCTTTAATTCCTTCCAGATAGTCTGACGAAAACTGAAGCAATATTTCCCATAATAAATAATGTAAATCCTGTAATGTCAGCGTGTCTCAGGTAAGATGGTGATGGTGAAGGTCACCCTATCTTGATGAGAGATGGCCAATGTGTTAAAGAAAAATGGCCAATGAAGAGGTGTGATGAAATCTAAATGACCCTTTGGTATGTCAAGGTAGCACATGAAAATACAGTGCACATTCATAATTCAAGCAGGTTATGTTCCTAAAGACTGCGCTACCAATGATCTCGACTTATGGAATGAAAAGTACACCTACCATCCGACTTATGACCGAGTTCGGTTCCGAGAAACTGGTCGTAAGTCGAACTTTACTACTGAATATCAACAAAACATTTTTGTAATGACTTTATTGTTTTATTTTGGTATTTCATGTTTTACTTTACTTTTTATGTTGTTAGTACTGTATTTTATACTGTAAGGTTTAGGATAAACACTGTGTACAACACAAATAGTTGTTTATTTCCCAGAAATTTGGCATAAAAAACACGGTCGTAAGTCGAGCAGGTCGTAAGTCGGATGGTAGGTGTATATGGAAAATGTAGGGTTACGTTCCTCACACCTCCAGAATACGAGATTTTTTTTTTTTAAACTTCTTCAAAAATACCTTTTCCTAATGAATTTTGTTGATGAGCATGCTATATGAAATACCTGAAATTTAGTTAAGTTCACACTGTGAAAAGGAAGAGTACATGTAGCTATAAAATGGTCATATTAATACTGTACAGTATTTATTGCCTTTAAGTCTGGTTGGTGATGCTTAATTAACATCCTGGAGTGGAGAAGATAGCTCTGACTCTACTGGGTCCAGGTTGTTGGTTGGAGTTGATGTGGTGGTGAAGGTTGGAGAGCCTGGGATGTTGATGCAGCTTTATCAGTCGATTGTTGCAGCAGAATGCTCAGATATTCTGTTATATTCCACCATTTGTTTTACCATGCATACCTCTGGGCATTTTAAATCAGATAAACCACCGAGAATGGGCTGTCCTCCCTCCTCACACACATTTAATAAACTTTCCATTTCATTTAGCTGTAATGACCCATTCTTCATTCTTTCTGCTCTGTCACACTGAGGATTACTCGTTTATCTTAGTCTCATTGTCTCAGATTTAATGAATCGTTGATTCTCTAACACCAAACATTTGTGCCATCTCCACGACATGTGCACCAACCTTCAACATGTTAATTACCTCTTATTTTTTATTTTTTAAATAGGCATAGTTTCAAACTTAATTTTTTCTTGTTTTTATCAACATCACCTGCACTTTGTTTGGATACCATGATAAATATCCAGAGATGGGATGGGGTGATGAAAAGAAGTAAAACCTGAGCAATGATATACAATGACTCGTGTGGGACTGTTTACATCTATTTACGCTTCCTCATACCCTTCCCTACACCCTCCCTTGAACTGCTAAAGCAATGGAGTTACTATGCTTAAGTAACTCCTGCAGTGGTGCTTCTTGACTTAATTGTGAGACAAATGGAAATGAATTCAGCTCCAGCACACATTATGGAAATGGTGCCCTTCTCCTGGAAATGAAAACTTAAAATTTAAATTGCCCATTATTGAAAACATGAGCTGAGATCCTGTGACTTGGTTTTCTACTGGAACATACAATATATGACAAAACAGATTTTCTGTAAAGATTAGAGGTGCATATTGTCTAAGATAAAGGGTACATACTATTGAATATGATATACCTGACCTTTGATATATACCTTTGATGAGTTTCGAGAGTTTCTAATCGTGGAGCCCAGCCCTGAGCCAGGCTTGCCTGGTCAACCAGGCTGTTGCTGAAGGTACATGCAGTTGAAGATAAGTGTACATACTATCTATGGAGGCAAAGAAGGGAATGTATGAAAGTATAGTAGTACCAACACTCTTATATGGGTGTGAAACTTGGGTTGTGAATGCAGCAGCGAGGAGGCAGTGGAGATGTCCTGTTTAAGGGCAATGTGTGGTGTAAATATTATGCAGAAAATTCAGAGTGTGGAGTTAATAAAAGTATTAATCAGAGGGCTGAAGAGGGGTTGTTAAGGTGGTTTGGTCATTTAGAGAGAATGGATCAAAGTAGAATGACATGGAGAGCATTTAAATCTGTAGGGGAAGGAAAGTGGGGTAGGGGTCATACTCGAAAAGGTTGGAAGGAAGGGGTAAGGGAGGTTTTGTGGGCGAGGGGCTTGGACTTCCAGCAGGCGTGTACGAGCGTGTTCGATAGGAGTAATGGAGACGAATGGTATTTGGGGCCTGATGATCTGTTGGAGTGTGAGCAGGGTAATATTTAGTGAAGGGATTCAGGGAAGCCGGTTATTTTTATATAGCCGGGCTTGAGTCTTGGAAATGGGAGTACAATGCCTGCACTCTAAAGGAGGGGCTCGGGATATTAGCAGTTTGGAGGGATATGTTGTGTATCTTTATATGTATATGCTTCTAAACTGTTGTGTTCTGAGCACCTCTGCAAAAGCAGTGATTATGTACGAGTGAGGTGAAAGTATTTTCTTTTTGAGGATTTTCTTTCTTTTTGGGTCACCCTGCCTCGGTGGGAGACGGCTGACTTGTTAAAAAAAAAAAAAAAAAAGCTATTGAAGATGAGGGTACATGCAGTTGAAGATGAAGATACATATGGTTTAAGTAAAAAAACAATGTTTTGTATGCCCAAACTTACCCTGAGGTCACTGTTGGCCTCCCTGAGGGCTGCAGTGAGAGACAAAAGGTAGTAGATGATAAGGACGAGCAGGAGGCCTGCTGGGATGACCACACCAGGAGAGGAGACGTAGTCAACCACGGGATACAGGGAGGTTGGCAGGCCTCCAATCAGCGTGGAGGTTGCAAGCTGATAAATCCTGGGATAGTCGCTGAAGGGTCCACAGTGCCACGAGGGCTCCAACCACACTACCGCATACCTGCCAGGCATACCAGCTACTCAGTGCTCTTGTGCTTGATACTGTAGTATTAAAGTGCCTCGGTTACATTCTGATGGAAACAATCCCACCTGTGTTGGTGGCCTCATCATCCAAGGAGGTGGAGTTGCCTTTTCCTTTCATGGATTGCACCTTATTACCACCGATTACCCAGGCACTTCATGACTTACTAGCTAAGTGCTTCCACTGATATACTGTAATAACCACAACACTAATAATAAACAATAATGAACAATAATTAATGAAAGGGGGGTAAAGCAGCTAGAACTGATGGGATCATGACAGAAATGTTAAAAGCAGGGGGAGATATAGTGTTGGAGTGGTTGGTATTTTTGTTTAATAAATGTATGAAAGAGGGGAAGGTACTTGGAGTTTACCTGGAGAGAGTTCCGGGGTCAACGCTCCTGCGGCCCGGTCTGTGACCAGGCCTCCTGGTGGATCAGAGCCTGATCAACCAGGCTGTTGCTGCTGGCTGCACCCAAACCAATGTACGAGCCACAGCCCGGCTGGTCAAGAATCGACTTTAGGTGCTTGTCCAGTGCCAGCTTGAAGACTGCCAGGGGTCTGTTGGTAATCCCCCTTATGTATGCTGGGAGGCAGTTGAACAGTCTTGGGTCCCTGACACTTATTGTATGGTCTCTTAACGTGCTAGTGACACCCCTGCTTTTCATTGGGGGGATGTTGCATCGTCTGCCAAGTCTTTTGCTTTCGTAGTGAGTGATTTTCATGTGCAAGTTCGGTACTAGTCCCTCTAGGATTTTCCAGGTGTATATAATCATGTATCTCTCCCGCCTGTGTTCCAGGGAATACAGGTTTAGGAACCTCAAGCGCTCTCAGTAATTGAGGTGTTTTATCTCCGTTATGCGCGCCGTGAAGGTTCTCTGTACATTTTCTAGGTCAGCAATTTCACCTGCCTTGAAAGGTGCTGTTAGTGTGCAGCAATATTCCAGCCTAGATAGAACAAGTGACCTGAAGAATGTCATCATGGGCTTGGCCTCCCTAGTTTTGAAGGTTCTCATTATCCATCCTGTCATTTTTCTAGCAGATGCGATTGATACAATGTTATGGTCCTTGAAGGTGAGATCCTCCGACATGATCACTCCCAGGTCTTTGACGTTGGTGTTTCGCTCTATTTTGTGGCCAGAATTTATTTTGTACTCTGATGAAGATTTAATTTCCTCGTGTTTACCATATCTGAGTAATTGAAATTTCTCATCGTTGAACTTCATATTGTTTTCTGCAGCCCACTGAAAGATTTGGTTGATGTCCGCCTGGAGCCTTGCAGTGTCTGCAATGGAAGACACTGTCATGCAGATTCGGGTGTCATCTGCAAAGGAGGACACGGTGCTGTGGCTGACATCCTTGTCTATGTCAGATATGAGGATGAGGAACAAGATGGGAGTGAGTACTGTGCCTTGTGGAACAGAGCTTTTCACCGTAGCTGCCTCGGACTTTACTCTGTTGACGACTACTCTCTGTGTTCTGTTAGTGAGGAAATTATAGATCCATCGACCGACTTTTCCTGTTATTCCTTTAGCACGCATTTTGTGCGCTATTACGGCATGGTCACACTTGTCGAAGGCTTTTGCAAAGTCTGTATATATTACATATGCATTCTTTTTGTCTTCTAGTGCATTTAGGACCTTGTCGTAGTGGTCCAATAATTGAGACAGACAGGAGCGACCTGTTCTAAACCCATGTTGCCCTGGGTTGTGTAACTGATGGGTTTCTAGATAGATGGGTGGTGATCTTGCTTCTTAGGACCCTTTCAAAGATGTTTATGATATGGGATGTTAGTGCTATCGGTCTGTAGTTCTTTGCTGTTGCTTTACTGCCCCCTTTGTGGAGTGGGGCTATGTCTGTTGTTTTTAGTAACTGTGGGACGACCCCCGTGTCCATGCTCCCTCTCCATAGGATGGAAAAGGCTCATGATAGGGGCTTCTTGCAGTTCTTGATGAACATGGAGTTCCATGAGTCTGGCCCTGGGGCAGAGTGCATGGGCATGTCATTTATCGCCTGTTTGAAGTCATTTGGCGTCAGGATAACATCGGATTGGCAAAGAGCGTGTATAGTCCCTTTATATAAAGGGAAGGGGGACAAAAGAGATTGTAAAAATTATAGAGGAGTAACTTTACTGAGTATACCAGGAAAAGTGTATGGTAGGGTTATTATTGAAAGAATTAGAAGTAAAACAGAATGTGGAACTGCGGATGAGCAAGGAGGTTTTAGACTGGGTAGGGGATGTGTGGATCAAGTGTTTACATTGAAGCATATATGTGAACAGTATTTAGATAAAGGTAGGGAAGTTTTTATTGCATTTATGGATTTAGAAAAGGCATATGATAGAGTGGATAGGGGAGCAATGTGGCAGATGTTGCAAGTATATGGAATGGGTGGTAAGTTACTAAATGCTGTTAAGAGTTTTTATGAGGATAGTGAGGCTCAGGTTAGGGTGTGTAGAAGAGAGGGAGACTACTTCCTGGTAAAAGTAGGTCTTAGACAGGGATGTGTAATGTTACCATGGTTGTTTAATATATTTATAGATGGGGTCGTAAAAGAAGTAAATGGTAGGGTGTTCGGGAGAGGGGTGGGATTAAATTATGGGAATCAATTACAAAATGTGAAGTGACACAGTTACTTTTTGCTGATGATACTGTGCTCATGGGAGATTCTAAAGTAAAATTGCAAAGGTTAGTGGATGAGTTTGGGAATGTGTGTAAAGGTAGAAAGTTGAAAGTGAACATAGAAAAGAGTAAGGTGATGAGGGTATCAAATGATTTAGATAAAGAAAAATTGGATATCAAATTGGGGAGGAGTAGTATGGAAGAAGTGAATGTTTTCAGATATTTGGGAGTTGATGTGTCAGTGGATGGATTTATGAAAGATGAGGGTTATCATAGAATTGATGAAGGAAAAAAGGTGAGTGGTGCATTGAGGTATATGTGGAGACAAAAAATGTTATCTATGGAGGCAAAGAAGGGAATGTATGAAAGTATAGTAGTACCAATACTCTTATATGGGTGTGAAGCTTGGGTTGTAAATGCTGCAGTGAGGAGGGGGTTGGAGGCAGTGGAGATGTCCTGTCTAAGGGGAATGTGTGGTGTAAATATTATGCAGAAAATTCGGAGTGTGGAAATTAGGAGAAGGTGTGGAGTTAATAAAAGTATTAGTCAGAGGGCTGAAGAGGGGTTGTTGAGGTGGTTTGGCCATTTAGAGAGAATGGATCAAAGTAGAATGATATGGAGAGTGTATAAATCTGTAGGGGAAGGAAGGCGGGGTAGGGGTCGTCCTCGAAAAGGTTGGAGGGAGGGGGTAAAGGAGGTTTTGTGGGTGAGGGGCTTGGACTTTCAGCAGGCGTGAGTGAGCATGTTAGATAGGAGTGAATGGAGACGAATGGTATTTGGGACCTGACGAGCTGTTGGAGTGCGAGCACAAAAGGGATTCAGGGAAACTGGTTATTCTATATAGCCGGACTTGAGTCCTGGAAATGGGAAGTACAATGCCTGCACTTTAATGGAGGAGTTTGGGATATTGGCAGTTTGGAGGGATATGTTGTGTATCTTTATACGTATATACTTCTAAACTGTTGTATTCTGAGCACCTCTACAAAAACAGTGATAAATGTGAGGTGAAAGTGTTGAATGGTGATGAAAGTATTTTCTTTTTGAGGATTTTCTTTCTTTTTGGGTCACCCTGCCTCGGTGGGAGACGGCCGACTTGTTAAAAAAAAAAAATTAAAATTAAAATTGTTAATAATAATCATAACAATGACTTACCCTACAGGGAGCGTACAGAGGAAGAGCATGGTGAGAAGGAAGAGGAGGTAGAAGTTATTGTTGTTGGAAGCTTTGAAGACAGTCTCTGGTGGTACGTTGGAGGTGACCACTGCCCACGAGCGTACATACAACAGCACCACCAGCTTTAATGTGTTGAGTGCTGGAAGCCCCGGGGAGAAGAACATTCCCATCCTGGGAAAAGGTGCAAAGAAAGTTCTGAGACTAAGAAAATAATGTCACCTCTCCTCAAAACATGAGATAATGTAATCAATAATATTTTTATACAGGGTAGACAGGCGAGCCAGTTGAAGTCCTCTGTTCACTGGTCAACAACCAAAATGCTTCCAAGACCTGAGTAGCAATTTTCAACTAATTTTAAGTCACTGATAATGAATATCATGGTTGAAATTGTTAGCTCTACTTTTCAATATACATCTGCGTGTCACAACTGGTTCCAACAGGCTTGCGGCAGTGTGTTTCTTACCACACAGTCACTGCCCTTCATTATTGTTCGAGCAGTCATAGAAGGTGGTTATGCTGTGCAAGTTTATATTCTGAGGTGAAAGGTAGGCAATTTTCTTAGCCAAATACTTTTTAACTTATAATAAATCTTCACTGAGCCATGGACAAATCCAGTCAGGGATTCAAGTATTTAACATCAAAATTTCCCTCACCGAGTGATGCTAAGATAAGAGAGGGAGTCTTCATTGGTCCTCAGATTCGAGAGCTTCTTAAAGATGGTGACCTTGAATCAGACCTTTATGGGGAGGAGGAAGCTGCTTGGGAAGCATTCAAGTTAGCAGCGAAGGGATTTATTGGAAACAGAAAGAAAGGAAACTATGAATAATTGGTGGAAAACCTCATGAAAGCTTACAAGAGCATGGGATGTAACATGTCACTTAAAATCCACATTTTGGACTAACATTTAGACTTTTTTCCAGCGAACTGTGGGACAGTTAGTGACAAACATGGTGAAAGGTTTCACCAAGATATTTCAACCATGGAAAAATGGTACCAGGACAAATTGGGCACAAGAATGCTTGCAGACTATTGCTGGACATTGGCAAGAGATGATTCTTCAGCCCACTGTAAGCATCAAGCAAAAAGGCAGAGAGTAGGTATGGATTAGAGTTTAAAACATACTGACACACACTGTACATTATAAAATAATCAAATATTACATGTATCGTATTTTTAAACCTATAGCTAATAAGCATTTTTCAAGGTGATATTTGGATTCAGGACATAAAAATACATAAGAATTAACTAATCTCATTTAAGAAGCATACAACTTCTCCAAAATTGTTGACCAGTGTTAATTATATGACCAGATGACCCAATTAACAGTCATGTGATTAATAAACTGTCACCACAATCGCCTATTTTTTATATACAGTATCAAGTTGTGCTACTACTTAGTTTGATGCATGAAAGCTTTACTTTGAGTGAAAAATAAGTAAATAAAGGATTGCTATTAATACATAATATTAATATATAATAAGAAGATGAACACAAGGAAACATCATAAACTTATTATTTAAGTGGGGTCATACAGAGCTTGGAAAGTGAGAAGCAATCAGGTATGATCCAAGAAAGTGAAGGGTAGATTCAGTTCCCTGAATGACTAGCACCTCACCAGCCTCAAGGAACCTCCCTTCAGGGGGACCAAGAAATAGAGTGGCAGCAGGATGCATCCGAGGTACTGGTGTCAGCTAGGTCACTTGGCTTGTCAACGCTCAAGTGTCACTACACAGGTTTAATTATTATAACGTTGGGAACTGCTGAACCTACCAAGATCATACAGCACTGTGTGGCAGGGGTGAGAGCTTGCAGAGGGCAAGAAGTGGAGGTGTTAAGGCAAGAACACCCTTTCAAGAGGGGCACCTTGATACTTGAGCTCCTTCCTTGTACTACCCATGACTTCTTTCTTAGTGTTTTACGGCTCCTGTGGGTTTGTCATTTTTCTGTCAATATGACAATTCATCTACTCTTCTGTGAATAGACTAAATACAACATACAGGGCTCCAGCTCATTGAATCAAGCCTGAGTGCTTTACAGTCCCCCTGGCACTGTATGACCCTTAGCACTCTCTCATGACTGTAATAATAATTAAAAGAGTTATCTGGAAGGCTTTACTTTCCTGACACCTGGTTCTCCCCCTCATCTACTCACCAGATCATGCCTTGGTTGTTGACGAGATGAAGAATGTTCTCAGCGATCTTGAAGTCCGGGTAGCCGGGGAACTGCTTCTCCAGGTCCCAGCAGCAACAACCATTAAAGAGGCGTACGATTACAGCTCTGATGTAGTCCCCAATCACTATTGTCACCACCGTGACTACCTGCACAACACATGGGCAACAAGAAGACAGAGGGAAATGGAGATTAGAGACAAAGACCCTAACTGGTAGCTAGCATGAGCAAATCCATTAGGTATATGTGCATCAAGAAAAATTTATTCGGAATCTTATTTAAATCATTAGTGTAGTGCTTTAGTACTGCAGTTCCCTATCTTCAAAAGAATGACATCACCTCATCTTTAACCATTACACATGAACTTTGACTACAAAAAATTTTCCATAGTCTAGTGAGTATAAAATAAGTGTCTGATGTATTGACTGGTAATTTACCATGTCCATAACAGTGAGCTTGATGATCTCCTGGCCAAACATGGTCTCCCAGCAGAGTTTCCTCAACCGCTGTCGCATTTTGCTGGGGAGAAGATGCGCCCATTTCTCTGGGTTGTCCTTCATTGGCTGCACCAGAAAGGGTGGCGGCTCTGAGACCGTCGATGTTGATGGAGGAAACTCGGTAGACACAATTGTTGAAGATACAAACTCTGTGGTCGGGACGGGTGTTGACGGGGCTTCATTGGGCACTGATGATTGCGTTGGAGGCAATTGCTTAATAGTTGATGACTGTGCACTTAACATAGATGGAGTTGTGAATGTTGGAGTAAATGTTGAAGTTGGTTCCTTGATGGGCTCTGGTGGAGTAAGTACATCACAAGTAAACTTGAAACATGGAGCTTAAAGATTTAATCATTCGTGGGCATTGTCATGAAAACGATAAAGGCATTCAAATTTAAAGTACGATAAAGTACACAATTACATGAAACTATACGCTGTATAGCCCTTGTGGCTTAGCGCTTCTTTTTGATTATAATAATAATAATACATGAAACTATGATAATTCATAAATCTGATAGAGTGAGATAATAAAGACATTCTGATAGAAAATAAATATTCTTGGAATAATGAATTACTGTTAATAAATTCTTAGCTAAGTGGAATGTAGCCTCTTGTGCAGTCATTAAACTTTAAACTTAAACCTAATGATTTAAATACCAAAAAAAAGAAAAGAAAACTTAGCTTGCTAATACATATTGAAATGTTTGCACAAGTGTAGGAAAAATGACAAGTAGCATATTATTTTAGAAGATGAGGAGTTTCAATCAAATGTCTCAGTAAATTTAGCAATAATAATAACAGCCAGTTTCAGATTTTGTGACGAGTTATTATACACATCATGTCACTTCAAGAAGGGAAGGGGGGGCTGACAATTTTGGTGAAAGGCTTTTGATCCAAGGAATTGGAGCAACCCACCTCTTTCTTGTATCAAATATGATTATCACCCATTCCCGAGGCATTATATATAACTACTTGGGATTAGCACTTCTCCGTGAATATAATAAACTTTTGGCAATAATCCTTAAAGATGGTATCTATATATTCACTTACCATTACAGAGGATAACATAACAACCAAGGTCGTCATCAATCTCATAATCAGGTCCATGAGTGGAGCTCAGGGCTCCATCCATCACAGATTTAGTAGTATCTGTCCAGGTCAGGTACTCTGTTGAGGGTTGTACTGGGGATTGAGCTCCATAGCTTGGAGAGTTTAATTCACTTCTGTTTTTAATATTTTTCAGGTCTTCTATTATTCTGACCCAATAGCTGGCTCGATCGTGTGTAGCAAGATTGAAAGGTTCCTCAGTTGTTGTAAAACTGTGTTGATCTGCCTTTCCACTGTCATTCACAGTCCCTGCACGTGCTTCATTGCTTGAATTTTCTTTAAACAAATTGGTTTCTAAATTGTGACTATCGTTAGGTTCGAGTCTGAATTTTGGAGAATCAAGTAGACCATATATATCTAGGCCATCGTAATCGTTATAGTTGATAACTCGCTTTAAACGGTTTTTCATTCTAAATCCTTCATCCATGATTCCAATCCCTTGTTCTTCACCAGCAACCTGCTGGTTGATACTTTGAGTCTCATGATACGTATCTTGATTGGCATCTTGAATTTCTTGATTCCCACTCTGAATCTGTCTATCCAAACTGTGGATGTGTGTATCCATGGATTGAGCCTTTCGACCCACATTCCGAACATTAAAATCTCCTTTACTATTTGCAATGAAGTCTTGAACATTTGGAGATTTAGCTTGAGCCTTCTTATTAATGCTTTGAACCTTGTGATTCACTGCTCGATTCACTTTTCGACTTTCCTCTAAACCTATCCGACTCATCTTTTTAGCACCCTCTTGCTTCAGTAGGTAAGGTAGGATCATTGCTCGCTTCATTCTCCTTTCAGCTGAATCATCTTTATTAAATAACTTCTCTCTTTTGTTGTCAGTGTGACTGCCTTCCTCATTCTCTTCTAGATAATCCAGAAATAGTGTGTTAAATACTGCAGGAAGTCCAGGAATGGTTTTGACGAGATTCATCAGAGCTTCATTCTTCTCGTTTTTAATTATTTCAGATGTCAGTGGTGATGATACAACACGGTCCAAAGAATCGGTTGGAGTAATTTCTACTTTGGCAGATTCTGTCATTTCTGTCTTCTCTAGAACCTGACGTGTGGTCATTTCTGTGGTATCTGATGGGGTAACTAATTCTTTGATAGTGCCTGGTAGCTCTGTTTCCTTGATTTCTTGAGTAAATGACTCCCAGTTTTCGTAACGTTCAGTTGAAGTATATGGCATTGTGTCATTTCCGGTCAAAGCTTCTGATGTAATAGTGAAATGAGCTTCTTCTAGAGTCGAGAAATTCGCAAAGTAGTGCTCATCAGCACCTAGGTCCCCCACTTTGCTTAAAGTGTCGCTAGTGTTGACTCTACCTGGCGATTCTGTAGATATGGTGGCATTATCATGTGATGGTGCCAGTGACGGGGGCTTTAAAGTTGTACTCACATTGTTGTCGTCATATTCATAAATTACTCCCTCGTTACCGGGAGATGGATCATCAGTTATTTTGTCATACAATCCTTTGAACCAGTCGTAATAGTCGAATGTCGTCGGTGAGGTCAGTTTATTGGCTGGAGTGTCATTTATTATGGCAGCAGTTGTAGACACTGCTCTGGCAGTTGTTGTGGAGGGAGATGTGATAACAGGTGTTGGCGTATTTTTGGCCAGTGTGGCAGTTGTGAGACAGCGAACTGGAACTAAATGGCAGCCAGGTGGAAGAGTTTCCTTCAGTTTTGGGTCAAATTTAGACAAGGGCAGTCTGAAACGCAAAAAAAGTATAATGTCTATAAAGGAATTCAACAACTTTCAGAATTAAAATATAAACTCTGAATACTTTTCAAGGAAAAGGCAGAAGGAAATAGTCTAAAATATCCAGGGAAACTATATTTTTGACTGACATCAATTTGACTGACATCAATTAAGTTTAGCATTTTCCCATACTTTTAATACAAATGTTAAACTGGTATGAAATCTTTCATCCATGTTCTGTAATATTTATACACTGTGTCAACAATCTTTTTCACAGATTAATACATATAGGTCTATAATATTTATGATTAAACCCCTATGCAGAATCAGTCACTGTCACTGTCTAGCTCGGTCCATTAATTTACTGTTTTTACATTAAAAAAGACTTTTGTAATGTTTTTGAATCGTTTGGGAAGGGAACTGTAGTTTCTATTTGTGTCCCTGTATTTTCTCCTGACATTCATGGGAAAGCACTACATCTCTTACAAAGCCATTTCTTGCCGAGTTCTTCTGCACTATGTACACTCTAGTACATATTTGTATGGAGGGACTATTCCAACTTGTTCTTATTTGTTCAGGGAGGCAAGATATTTAGTTTCCACATTCTTTCAATATAGCTCTGTCTTTTCAGCTCAGACACATGCATCCCTTAGGAGTTTCTTAGTCATTTTGTTTTTTGACTACATAAGCAGAGCCGGATTACCACATAGGCAAACGAGGCATTTGCCTAGGGCCCCGCGGTCCAAAGGGTTCAGGGGCTCATCCAAGACTGCGCACATGGTGCAAGTGCAAAGGGGTCCCTACCTAAAAGGTTCAAGTGTTTGGAGAGTAAAATTGATTTTTAAAAATTAATCAAAACAAAAATAATGAAATAAAATAAAAATAAATAAACCTAACCATAGATGGCAACACTCAACACGCCTTTGTTTACATCAGAACAGCTGTGTTTTCCCGCTAATGGGTGAGTATGGGAGATTCCTCTCCAATTTTCTGTAGTAATTACACGTTATCTAGACTTGTACTGTGACAAATTAACTAAAGTAGAATAAGTTCACAATTTTGCCATTATATTCCAAAGCTCATTATTTGATTACCACTTTATTGTTCACCACAACTTATATTAGTCCCTTTTATATTATTATTTTATACTATAATTCTAACTTTAAAGAATTACCTTTATAGTACTACCTACTATCATATTCCCAAGCTCCATTATTTGATCATCACTATATTTGTATTAGTCCCTTTTATATTGTCTCCTTTATTTTAGATTAAAAAAAAAAAAAAAAAAAAAAACAACAACCTTAGCTCATTATTTTACATTTGTTAAATAATTCAGGTGCTATTTTTTAGCTTAAGACTATTTACTTTGTTTTATACTTAATTCTAACTATAGATTCACTACAAATCTTATGATTACAAGCATTGATCCTGATACCAATCTCTTATTTAATGACTTAAATGAATCAAACAGTTACTGTAATTACTACACTGCAGAACAATCAAAGGCACTTCTCAGTGCCAACAACAACATAACTATCTTTAACTACAATATCAGATCTTTAAGCAAGCATTACGATGACCTCATAGCATTACTAAATTCCTTACATGCCAATATGTCCATCATTACACTAACTGAAACCTGGCTAAAGCCTGATAGTACAGATGTCTATGCCATTCCTGGTTACACAGCCATACACAACTGTAGGCCAGACCAACAAGGGGGTGGCACAGCCATATACTACTCAGACCAACTAGAATGTATCACTAATACTTGCACAAGGGATGAACATGGGGAATATATAATAGCCAAATTCAAATCCAAATACCTACAAAAACCTCTCACATTGATAAACATCTACAGAGTTCCACAGTCAAACATTAGCCAATTTAGTCAAAACCTAGGAAGTATGATAACTGATGCACACATGAACAAAGATCACTTACTACTCTCAGGTGACTTCAATATAAATCTCCTGCAAGACCAGGACCCACACGTTACTGAATTCACAAACACAATGAGTAACTGTATGTTGCTACCAACAGTAACAAAACCTACAAGAGTTACAGAGACTAGTGTTTCCCTACTTGACCACATCTGGACCAACACCATATCCCCTTTAAAATCAGGCATAATTACAGATAATACCACAGACCACTACCCGACTTTCCTCATAACAACTCTTGGTAAATTACCCCAAGACACTACTAAAGTCACCTTCAGACTTCACAATGAGGCAGCCATTAATAACTTAACAACAGCAGTAGCAAACATTGACTGGCACACTGAGCTAGAAATCTATACAGATATTGACGAATGTATTAATAATTTTCTAAAAAAGACCCAATACCTCTATAACAAGCACTGCCCTAAAAAAACTAAACAGATGACAGCTAAGAGACTGAACAGTCCCTGGCTAACACCCAGCATTCTCAAATCCATAAATACAAAACACCAATATGAAAAACAGTACAGAATGGGTCACATAACCAGAGACCAAACAAAACGTTACTCGTCAATCCTAACCAGCCTGATAAGAAGGGCAAAAAAATTGTATTATGAGAACAGATTATCCAACTTACGAGGTGATATAAAAAAGACCTGGAAAACCCTATCAGAAATTCTAGGAACAAAAAAGATATCACGAAATAGCGAAATAAAATTAACAAAATCAGATGAACCCCAACTCCCACCAACAGAAACAGCAAACAGACTCAATGATTTCTTCTCCACTATAGGACAAAACCTTGCCAATAAAATCCCAAGCTCAGATACCCCACCAAATGACTACCTCACTGGCAACTACCCGAACACACTGTTCCTAGCTCCGACTAACCCATACGAAGTCTCCCTTATTATCAACACACTAAAAAACAAGGCAGGAGATTTAAATACCTTACCACCCTTTATATACAAAAAAGTGTCACAAGTGCTATCACCAATCATTGCAACACTCTTTAACAAATCCATTGAATCCTCCACCTTCCCTACAGTACTCAAAATAGCAAGGGTCACCCCGATCCACAAAGGAGGAGACCAAACAGAGTTGAATAACTATAGGCCAATATCCAACTTACACCCTCTCTCAAAAATCTTCGAAAAATTAATTCATAAACGAATCTACTCCTACCTTATCTCCCAAAACATACTCAACCCCTGCCAATTTGGATTCAGGCCTAATAAAAATACTAATGATGCTATTATACACATGCTAGAACATATATACACTGCAATAGAGAAAAAAGAAGTCCCACTGGGGATCTTCATTGACTTACGTAAAGCTTTTGATACAGTTGACCATGACTTGCTCCACGTAAAATTGTCACACTATGGTATAAGAGGGCACTCCCTCAACTACCTCAAGTCATACCTCAGCAACAGAAGCCAATATGTGTATGCAAATGGGGCAAACTCCTCTGCACAACCAATTACAGTTGGTGTCCCACAGGGAAGTGTCCTTGGCCCTCTTCTCTTTCTCCTATACATAAATGACCTACCAAATGCTTCGCAATTACTCAAACCCACACTATTTGCAGATGACACTACATACGTCTTCTCCCACCCGAGCCCAGTCACGCTAGCCAATACTGTAAATACCGAATTACAGAAAATATCTACCTGGATGAGAACTAACAAACTTACACTAAACATTGACAAAACCTACTTCATTCAGTTTGGTAACAGAGCTACAGATGTCCCTCTTAACATAATGATAAACGGATCACCTATCACAAAGCTAACAGAGGGAAAATTCTTAGGAATCCACCTTGATAATAGACTCAAATTTCATACACATATACAACAAATTTCTAAGAAAATTTCCAAGACTGTAGGCATACTATCGAAGATACGGTACTATGCTCCACAGTCAGCCCTCCTGGCCCTATATCACTCTCTTATTTACCCCTATCTCACCTATGGAATTTGTGCATGGGGCTCAACAACAAGTAACCATCTCAGACCACTAATTACCCAACAAAAGGCTGCAGTTAGAATGATAACAAATTCTCACTATAGGCAGCACACTCCACCAATATTCAATACACTAAACCTCCTCACCATACAAAACATCCATACTTACTACTGCACCTATTACATACATAGAACACTTAACTCTGATATTAACCCTCCCCTCAAACATCTCCTTGCCAACCTCAACAGAACACATGACCATAACACAAGGCACAGATCACTCTTTGATGTTCCTCGTGTCCATCTCACACTATGTAAAAACTCAATGCACATAAAAGGCCCTAAAATCTGGAATTCATTACCTGTAAATATAAAAGAAACACTACCTGTTTATAAATTCAAGTCTCTTCTCAAAGATCACTTACTCACCCAAAACCAAATAAATACTGAATAATTGAACCTTATAAATTGTATATCTTAAATGTTTCTCACAATTATATCACATAAATGTTAAACCTAAAACCCAATCTAACTTTATTATTTTTTAAATACACTACCTAACAGAATACTCCATTCTACAGAATGTACAACAATGCATACAACCATATGACCTGTCTTTGTAATACTCACTTGTGCTTTATAGTAACCTGTTTACATTAATGTTTTATCACTGATTTCATCATTGCTTAGTTAATCTTAAGTTAATTTTAAGCCAGCCCGTAATGCTATGCATAGTATAAGTGGCTTTGGCATACTGCTCTTACCTGTATTTGTTGTACCTCTGTATGTGTGCTCAAATTTTTAAATAAATAAATAAATAAATAAATGTATATGGATAAATGTTTTCGCCTCTAAATGTTAAGGGAGGTACCTGATAGGGTTACTTGACCAGTAAAGATGCATGGACCAGTAAAGACGTATTTTTGGTAAAAATACTATAAAGAAAAACCTAAAAATGCAAACTGACTTCCATTTGTAGGTTTTAAAAGCACTTTGTCCTGTCTTTAAGTCATTATCATTTCAATAACAGATCTCGATTGATCTACATCACTTCCGTCGCAAATGCTTAGTTTTCAAGTTGCGACGGAAGTGATGTAGAACATCAATTAATTTACTACATATTTCCCCAGAAACACATAAGCCACATCAGAAAATCGTTGGTTGGGTGAAACTGAAAATTGTCCCTGCATTCTTTAATTCTCATGTCCTTATCTATGGTGGTAGGCCATATATCATGCAAAACATAATGATTAGTTTAGTTATGAAAATGGTAATACAGGAGGGCCCCGCTTTACGGCGTTCCGCTTTACGGCGTTCCACTAATACGGACATTTCAAATTATGACCAAAACTCACTATACGGCTCCCCCCACCTGACTTTCTAATACGGTCACCGTGCCCCACCCTGTTTGTTTACATTCTCCATGAGCTCAGTAAGCACTAAGTCTCTCCATTTTGTCTGGAAACTCCAAAATTTCAAATGTTTTTAAAAGTTATTTCATATTTTATATATACTCTGATAATTATACTTATGTATACCTGTACCTAAATAAACTTACATACATCGAGTCATTTAAATGTCGTATATTACGTTAATATACACATTTTCATTAATCCATCCATGATATTTTTTTCAAAATTATATAATAAACACGATGCATAACATATAAATAAGATAAATACACCCCACAGTAGAATAAATAAACAAATGTGAGATGTCGTAGCAGACGACTTGCACAAGTGGTGATAATAACAATACCGAGTCTCATTAAATGTCGTATATTACGGTAATATACACATTTTCATTAATCCATCCATGATATTTTTTTCAAAATTATATAATAAACACGATACATAACATAAAAAGATGATAAATACACCCCACAATAGAATAAATAAACATAAATATAAGATGTGGGAGCCACATAACTTGTACAAGGGACGGCAAGAATAACATTTTCTCTAATCTAACATAAGAGTAAATGTGTTACTGGGGGTAACTGTAGAAAATTATTCCTTTCGTATGTATGTAAGTAAGTTTATTCAGGTATACACAAATACAGTTACATAGATTATCATACATAACAACATACGTGTAGAGAACCTAGGATAACCCAAAAAAGTCAGTGTGACTTATTTCCATTGCCTTCACTCAGAGCTTCATTTCTTCTCAAAATGATGTTACATGAGAATGGGAGTGTTCTTCTTTATTAATTCTACCGTATCAATGTAGAGACAACCTGTACACAATGTAACTTGTACACAAACCAGACGTGTACATTTCGTTTGTTTACAAAACTTACCTTCCCCTGGTTTGTTTACATAACTGCGCCTGCCCCCTCTCATGTACTCATTCTTTCTCTCTCTCATTTATTCGTTTTATCTCATTTACTTACTCCTGACCCTACATTAAGACTACAAATATTTTAAGGTAAGTAATGAGTGAACTGTATATACATTTTATCGCTCTGGGATGCTTAAATATCATAGAATAGTATGTGTGGGTGGGGTGGCCTGGTGAGGCTATTACAATACATACCACACTTGATTTCTTACAATAAATACTACTTGTCTCACCCTAGATTAAGACTATAAATATTTTAAGGTAAGTAATGAGTGCACTATGTGTGTATTGTACCTTTTTATTGTTTTTTGATGCCTGGTTCTATTGCTAACTTAATATATGTTAGTGTAAACTTGTTATCTAGTGTTTGTATGCATTTATAAGTGGAAAAAAAGGGTGTTCCACTTTACGGCGATTTCCGCTTTACGGCGGTAGCCTGGAACCTAACCCGCCGTATAAGTGGGGCCTTCCTGTATAAATACCATTGTGCATTGTTCTTGGACTCGGTATGATTTCTGTTTAAGTAAATTGGAGATCAAGGAGGATGAATTAGTAAAATATTCGTAGCCCAAATCACTAACCTAATCTATGGTAAACGTTCTGTATATGACTCCTTTCTGGTAACGTCTTGAATTTTTAGATGTGCAGCCAGAGGAAAGGGGGCTACAAGGGCCATATCCCCCCAATTGACAAAAAAATTTTTTAATAATTAAAAAATTAATAATTGATAATGAAAAATTTGTATTTGCATGATTACAGACAGTGATACATCCTCATTATGGCATCTCGTGAACGTGATGTTGGACGTTCTTATGCGAGTGGGTCACAGAGAAGAAAGAAGAAAATTCAAGAAGAAGAACAGAAAAAGAAAGCTGCAGAAAGATCACAGACATGCTCACGAAAACAGTTTCTGATGTTACCAGTACAGTTGAATCTGCAGATACGTCAGATCATACAGGAAGCCCTCCCTCCATTATTTCTCAGCCAGCATCTACTTCTTTTGTGTCTCCTCTCAATGTCTCAATGGACATTTCATCCACAGGATTTGTCTTAAAAGATCCTGCCTCATGGCCAAATGTAATCCCAGATTCTCTACGTAATGCTTTCATTGCAGAAAACTTCAGTCAAACTCTGAACATTGAGTTTAGGAAATCAGCAAGGATTTATGATGATGGAAGTCATCGTTATTTAAAGTCATCTATGTTTTATAGGAAGCTTGCAAATTCAGAAACTGTGAAAAGATCATGGATGGTATACTCTGAAAGCTCAGGAAAAGTGTACTGTTCAGCATGCAAACTATTTTCTACCAAAGAAAATACCTTCACACAGGGGTTCAATGACTGGAAAAATTCCAAGCGTTTCGAGGAACATGAAAACAGCACCACTCACAGGAGCTGCATTTTAGCCAGTGTATTTCGTGCACAGAAAAAAGGCTTATTGGATTCTCATTTGGAAAATCAAACTGAAAAAGAGCGCACTTATTGGAGAAAAGTTCTAGAAAGAGTTGTTGCTGTTGTAAAATTCTTAGCTCTAAGAGGACTTGCTTTCCGTGGAGAAAATGAGGTTTTTGGTTCAGAAAACAATGGCAGTTTCCTAGGGATCATAGAACTGTTAGCACAATTCGATCCATTCTTAGCAAATCATGTGTCACGCCTTGGGAATGCAGGAAGAGGCACTGTATCTTACATGTCATCTACTATATGCAATGAATTTATTGAACTGATGACTAAGAAGGTCCTCAATAACATCATAGCAGCTGTGAAAACTGCAAAATACTTTGCAATAAGTGTAGATTCAACACCAGATATTTCACATACAGATCAATTGACATTCATTGTTCACTTTGTCGACTCCAGTGGTAAGCCTGTAGAGCGCTTTATAAAATTCATTCCTCTTTCAGGCCATGATGGAGAAATGATGAATGTAGTACTGGATACTCTGCTTGAACATGATCTCTCTATTATGGATTGCCGTGGCCAGAGCTACGACAATGCAAGTAACATGTCGGGTAAATATAATGGATTGCAAGCCCGTATCAAGCAAATCAACCCACTTGCTGAATATGTGCCCTGCTCAGCACATTCTCTTAATCTTGTTGGGTCATGTGCTGCGGAGTGTTGTGTCACTGCAGTTTAATTTTTTGGACTTTTACAAGCACTCTTTAATTTTTTCTCTGCTTCAACGCATTAGTGGAGTATACTCAAGTCAACCATTCATGGAGATGTCATCAAATCATTATCAACAACAAGGTGGTCAGCGCAGCATGATGCAACACATGCTTTGAAAGACAGCTTTGCTGAAATACGTTCTGCTTTAATCCAAATAGCAGAGGATGAAGACCAGACAGCAACTACAAGAAGCGAAGCAGCCAGCTTAGCATCAAAATTGGAAGATTTTGAATTGGCCTTACTCTGTGTGCTTTGGGACTGTATACTGGAACGGTTAAATGCCACGAATAAGACACTTCAGAAAACTGAAATTGAAATGGCTACTTGTGCTAACCTCTATGCAGGCTTAGTGGAATTTGTAAGCTCACTTCGCAATGATGAAGCTTTTGAAATGTTTGAAGAGAAAGCTAAACTGCTGGTGAAAGACTACAGTTACCGGGCTGATCATCAGCGGTCAAGGAAGAGGAAACGCAATTTTGAAGAGCCAGACAATGAAATTGTGTTGCTACCAAGGCAGAAATGTAAGACAGCTACATACTTCGTCATTCTGGATTCACTGATTATAGAATTGGTGAAAAGAAAAGAAATCTACCAGAATCTCAATGACAAGTTTGGATTTCTGTTCAAAATTACTACTATGCCAGTTGCAGAATTGAAAGAAGCTGCATTAAAGATGCAACAAAACCTTTCAGCAGATTTTCAGGACACATTTGTTGAAGAAATAGTTAATTTTTCTGGGTATATGAATCAGATTAAAGCTCCATCTGAAAAATGTGCACCCTCAGCTGCTTTGAAACATTTAAGAAATGCAGGTATCTCAGAAACCTTCCCTAATGTTGACATAGTGTATCGCCTTTACCTAACACTTCCAGCTACTAACTGTGAAGGAGAACGTTCATTTTCCGTTTTGAAAAGAGTGAAAAACCAGCTCCGTTCAACAATGAGCCAAGACAAATTGTGTAACCTAACCTTGTTGACCATTGAGTCTGATCTAACAAGAAATATTGATTTTCAGAATATAATTGATGATTTTGGCAATATGAAATCCAGAAAAAAGTTTATTTAAGAAGTGCCTGTGAATATAAACAATTCTTTACTTTCTTGAGTTTATATGATTTGATAGTCTAATGCATGATGCAATGATAACAATAATGGTCAGTGATTTATAAAGGGAATAATAGTGCTGTAGTGGTTATGCTGAATATAATAGGAACATGATGTCACTGCTTTAATAGCCTAATCTAGTAATACTATGCTGTCTTGAGTTTATTCTCTTTAAAATGCATGATTTAACAAGATAGTTATAATGGCTGTTGGTAAATGGTTTTGGTTGTCTTGATGTACTTTCCCTATTAAATTTAATCTAAATAGCCAGAATGTAATTAATTAGACCTTAAACAGGCTCACACCGACCCCCCCCACCCCCAAGCTGGAAGGGGTCGCTTCGCTTACCCGTAACTCAAAGGGGCCCCGCCAATCTGAATAGCCTATGGCCCGGAGACTTCTTAATCCGGCCCTGTACATAAGGGGTTCTATTTGAGTGCTGCATACTCAAAGAAATCTCAAATATGTGGTAGAAGTGTCTTGAAGTCAATGTCTAGATTTCTAAAGGCATTTATGTTTACTAGTTTAGCACGTGCCACTAATGTCATTTTGTTTGTGTGTTTGAGGGGACAGGTTTGGTATTGGTTCCTATTTTTTTTTCTTTTCTTCTTTTTCAAATTTTATTAATTTGTAATTTGTTGGGTCGAAATCTAGTAATCATTTGTCTGACCATTCCCGTAGCTTGTTCAGGTGTTCTTGTAACCTCCTAATGTTCTCTGTTGCTTTGTGTTTACAAATTAGGGATCTCAGACATACTTATACTGTATATAAATGTAGGAGTTCACTTCTGCACGTGAATAGTATGAGGCCTAGTACTTAACCCTGGGGAAGAACCCTGTTGGCAAGTCATTACAGTAATATACACAAGAAGATTATAGGCTATAGGGCAGGGGTGGGTAACCCTTAGCACGCGTGCCAAACCTGGCACCCGAACGACTTCTTTCCGGCACGCTAACCTCTGGTCTCATCTCAAAAAACATAAAATTTTGACATCACGTATCCGTTCCAAGAAAAGCGGGGAAACAGTCCCCATATGTTTCCAGAGATTTTGTATCGAAGTTATGGCCGACTTTGGCATGCACACTTATAAAGGTTGCCCACCCCTGCTATAGGGCAAAGTATTAAGCCTTGGGAAACACTACTGGTTAAATTTTTCCAACCTGACACACTGTCACGACAACTTTGTTGCCTTCCATTCTGGTATTCCTGGATCAGTATTAACCTGTGCTAATACTGCACCTTAATCCTTACTTGCGTCTTCAGTTATGAAGCAGTCTTCAGTAAGCACTAAATCCTGACAGTTCACCCATCCTTCTTATCTAGCTTTTCCTAGACTGTTGCGAGATTATGAATTAAATGAATATTTACATTTAGTGAAGGCAGCAGTGAGCCAGCACCCACTGTCTCTCACTGACACTACCTGATTTATCCCATATGTGCGCAACAATGAGCCAGTATCCATTGATCCGCATTCTGGCACCCCGTGACTCATCCTATGAAGGCAGAAGTGAGTCAGTATCCACTGATACCCACACTGGCCCTATTGGACTCACCCTGTGAATGCTGCAGCAGCCAGAAGTGTAGTGCCCAAGGTGGTACCGAGTCCTAGGGGCTGCCCCTCGTGGGGAGCTGTTGAGCCAGGCGTCGTAGTTGGCAAAAACATGGAGGCTGTGGTCAAGTCGATCATAGACTCGGTTATGCCTAGTTGTGAAGCATTTAGTGTATCATAAGTGGAAATATTAAAGTTATTAGACAGGTAGGAAACATCTGTGGTGTTTATATAGAGCCAGGGAAAGCGAGACTCATTAGAAAGGAGTGGCATAGTTTGGGAGCTGGTGGTAAAATCCGAGGGAGTTGACACACTGTAGGTCTCAGTCAAGTTGCTCTTCAACTCGCCCAGTTCTGTTGTCTGA
The DNA here is from genome assembly GCF_038502225.1 of Cherax quadricarinatus. Taxonomy (NCBI): domain Eukaryota; kingdom Metazoa; phylum Arthropoda; class Malacostraca; order Decapoda; family Parastacidae; genus Cherax; species Cherax quadricarinatus. The sequence goes on along the minus strand of NC_091311.1, from coordinate 28,118,387 downwards.
AATATGTTTAATAGCCTTTTATTATTTAAATAATAATTATCTTAGCTTTATCCTCAATTTCAGATAATCTAGGAATATCTTGCAAGTTGTTACTACTTGCCATGTCGTCGACTTTGGAGAAAAGTGCAAAGATGAGGGTGTAGAGGTTGAGGAGGTTGAGAGCCATTATACGTGCGAGTTGCCACTGAAGCTGGTTCCTCGGGTGTCGCACTTCCAATAGTCCAACGATCTGTCGTATGAAGAAATCTCGGTATTTATTCCATATTAAGGTGGCCAGAATGTGGTAATAAACTGGATAATATAGTAGTGGAGGCAGATTCGATACACATCTATATCAGTAGGTGTAATTGCTCTCAGGAGGCTAGATGAGAGCGACTGTCATGGTTAATTAAGATGTTTGGGCAATGAGCAAATTTTTGAACCCAGCAACTACAGCTAGCTAAACACATGAATGGGAGCAGAGTTTCAGTGCCCATAAACGCAGTGGAAGGTACAGTGGGATAAGCCATTATCACACTCAAGGAAATAAGGAAAATTGACACTGTTTATAGCAACGGGGAAAAAAAATGCTGCAGCTCACGTCAAAGATGTTCGGGTAGATCATGGATATGAGGGTGAGGATGATGGTAAGTTCGTTCTGACGGTACCAGGAGGAGGAAGCGTCGACTCCCTCAGAGCGCTGCACCAGGAGCACCACAGCATAGGCACTGGCTATGATCAACAGCAGCACTATCAGATGAGCTAACACACGGCGAGCTCGGAGCTTCCAGCTGCAAAAGGGGACCACTCGTGTCAATATGCTTATAGGCACTGTATTGATGGCGAAACGTCTACAAAATAGATACCTAGAAAAAAAAAAACCATACCACGGACGGGGATAGAACCTCCGATCAGAGTGTGTCTCAATTTTCATCTTTCAGTCTGATGCATTGTAATAAAGTTGGTAGAATTACAGACAATATGTTAAGTAAAAGGACACAAGTGCAACTAATGTGGCATTTTATTGTGGCAACTACTACTACAACAACTTATATCACTACTACTACCACTAGTATTGCACCTCACTCTGAGCCTATATATACCCTCTGTGTCCATGTACTGTTTGTAACGGCTTGTCAAAGCTCCTGGAGAGCGAAACGTTGCCACAATAAAATGTCACATTAGTTGCACTTGTGTCCTTTTACTTTACAGTCGGATGCATTCCTAGCTGGGATATATGAAGTCAGGGAATAAATAACTATAAACAAATATCACTTTCATTTTTTGTTAAATCTATAAAAAAAAATTGTGCATGGCATACGTATTGTAGGAATGACACTCACATTTACTGTATAACATTATTGTCTAGTGTAGATGTACAGATAGTAAATAGTTACATTTCATGTCATGCTTTGTGTTTGTTAGATGTGCTACCCATGGTTATTGGAAAAAACGCGACAGAACATAGTTTTCTCATTGCCTTTTATTTTTTGACTATAATAATAATGTAACCACGGATGAGTGATATTGATCAATAACAACAATGCGCTAGCCAAGGATTCGAACCCATGTTGTACTGGCCTGCCTCATGGTAAGCGAGAACCACATAACACTTTAAACCACAGTACCACCCAACCCTACAAGAATGGCGCAGCCAGCAGAGCTAGCTGTTGGGTCGCCATCCGAGGGCATACGGTGTGGGAGCTTTTAAGCTAATTTCATTCTCATTCCTGTTTGGCGTACTAGCCTCACGAGCAGTATTTATATATTGTAACCACGGACGAGTGGTATTGATCAATAACAATTGTCACAGCCGGTTCAGCCGGCTGTGACAAGTTGCCTTCAGAGAGGTAATGAGAGGTTTTCAGGATAACCTACGGTCAAAGAGAAGGCCTAGAAACCTTACCGTATCACGTTTAGGTATACGCGAGCCATAGAGGTACAAAAGATGATAGATGAGAGCGTCTAGTAAAAGTAATTTGGCGAGTTTTAGTAGTGGATAATTTAAACCCATGCATGGTTGCCCAATGGGAAACACGGTTGACCGCATGCTGGAGAGAAACTGTAATGAGGTGACAGTCAGCACCTGCACAAGCAATAGTGAAGTCATCAACAGAGGGATGACCAAATATTGGATGGAAGAAGAGAGGTCAAATCATTTATAGCAAGGAGGAGAAGTGTTGTGCTCAAAACATCCCTGGGGGACGCCTTCAGCTTGGACAAAGTCCGGGGACAGCATATTATTAACCCGAACACGGAAATTATATATATATATATATATATATATATATATATATATATATATATATATATATATATATATATATATACATATGCAAAAAAACCACTCTGATAATGTGAGTAGTCACGAAAGCGCTTGGAATTTCTCTATTCTTTCAGAGTGGTTGTTTTGCATATTTTGAAATCACCTGTTTACTGTGATCTTATTGCATATATATATATATATATATATATATATATATATATATATATATATATATATATATATATATATATATATATATATATTATATATTTTATATATGACTTGTCCTGGGAGGGAATGAGTGCCCTACTCCGCCTCATCACACATCTTCCACTCCTCCCTTTCTTCCACCGCCCACCACAAGGACGGGAGACCCCTCTCCCCCTCCACCACCACCATGAACCACATGCGGTATGTGCCATGCGCCATTTTCCCTTCAGCTTGGGCTTACCACACAGTTTGAGGTATGGCAGATGATGAAGCCAGCCAGCCACAAAGACAGGGAAACAATGCACCCAACAATGAAAGAAGAGGCACATGTCAGGTGTGTGGAGAGTTTCGAGCACGCAACAATGATGGCCGCATTCGTGCACACAATGGGTGTGCAGGATCACATATGCCCCCAGCAGAGAGCAGCCCACAGCCTCCACAGGCAGATGACAATTCCAATGGCAACCTCGTCACTTGCGATAACCTTCTGTTGGCATTCAAATCCACTGCTAGCAGTACACTATCCCACATCCCTAAAGTTGCTCGCCCATATGCAGCAGGGAAATTCACAGACCTTAAGCGGGTGAATGGAGGTTCCACCAACTTAGAAGCCCGAGGCACCATCCAAGCATGGCGCAACCTACTCTTGTTCGGCAATGTCTGTCTTGCAGTTCCTGAAAGACGAGGCAAACTGCTAACCACGTCAGTTATCAAGGTAGTGCGCAACTACCCAAGAACGGATAACTGTGTCCCTCTGCCCCATCATCGCAGGAATCAAAGAGAAAGAAAAGTCCCACTGAAAACGAGAAAATTTGCGCACAGGTTAGCAAAAAAATCGAAGGTAACACAGTGGGAGCAATAAGAATAATTACAAGTGATGACACTGTAGCCCCCATGGATGAGACCACGGCTCAAGCACTAAGAGACAAGCATCCAATCAGGGACACCATAGCCATCAACGACAACCCTGAGGAAGACCCCATCATTGAACAATTAACTTTGCCAGACTCGGAAGTCTATAAGGCGATCGTGTCATTTCCAGCAGGATCTGCAGGAGGTTACACTGGAATTCGACCTCAGCACCTCAAAGAGATGGTAAATCTAGTACTCGGTGAATCTGCATCAATTCTTCTCACCGAGTTAACAACTTTCGTCAACAATTGCCTGGCTGGGCGAATCCCAGAAGAAATTAAACCTTTCTTTTTTGGAGCCTCAGTATGTGCTTCGAAGAAGAGGGATGGGGGAATCAGACCCATTGAAGTTGGAAACACTCTTCGCCGTCTCGTTGCCAAAGCAGCAGTGAGAAACATTCGCCTAGAAGCTGCCACTTTACTCCAGCCACACCAACTGGGCTTTGGGGTCTCTCAAGGCAGTGAAGCTGCAGCTCATGCTGCAAGGGCCTACATCAGAGACCTACCAGAAGACAAGGCCATAGTTAAACTTGATTTTAGAAATCCCTTTAATATGGTGAAGAGAGATGCTGTTCTGCCAGCTGTTCGGGTTCGGTTCCCCAGTCTCTTTCCCTTCATTTCAGCCGGCTACAGCAAACCCTCAATTCTTTTGTTTGGAGAACATGAAATTCAATCATCAGAGGGTGTTCAGCAGGGTGACCCACTCGCTCCACTTCTCTTCTGCTTGGCAGTAAGAGAACTAACTTCCAGCCTACGCAGTGAGCTCAATATCTGGTACCTGGATGACAGCACTCTGGCAGGTACTGAAGAGTCCCTGGTAGGGGACCTACAACTGGTGAAAACACAGGGAGAAGACTTGGGACTCATCCTCAATCCCTCCAATTGTGAAATCATCACAGCAAACCAGGAAATAATCAATGCTGTGCGAAGAATCCTCCAAGAAGTCTCAACTACAACTCCGTCCAACAGTACCCTCTTGGGGGCACCGCTGGGTCACCAGGCCATCGATACTGTCCTCAGGGACAAACTGAATAACCTGATGAGAATGGAGGAGAGAATAAGTGATCTTGATGCCCATGATGCTCTGTATCTCCTCACAAGGTGTCTCACTATGCCAAGACTCGCTTACTTCTTGAGGTGTGCACCCTCTTTTGACAACCCAACACTCGATGAATATGATGCACACCTGAGATCAACTTTTAAGAAGGCACTGAACCTGTCACTAGAGGATGAGCAATGGGATCAGGCAACCCTCCCAGTGCGACTGGGAGGTATAGGGGTGCGTAAAACAACGCATGTTGCTTTACCTGCTTTTCTGTCTTCGTGTTTGGCTTCCAGTGCATTAGTCAAGAAGATAGTGCCCGAACGCTTGAGAGACGTGGTAGGAGCTCAAGACCCCAGGTTTACTGAAGCAGCGATTCGGTGGGACACCCTTACAGACTCCTCCAGTAGACCAGCTCCTCCCAAACAGCACAAACAGTCCCACTGGGACAAACCGATCATGGAAAAAAATCGCCAACACAATGCTCTCCAATGCTTCAGGAAAGAGCAAAGCTCGTCTTCTGGCAGTGAAGGCACCACATTCAGGAGATTTCCTGTTAGCTGTTCCCAATTCCTCCCTGGGCACCCGTCTCGACCCACAGGCCATTCGGATTAGTGTTGCTCTTCGCCTAGCCGCCCCCATCCTCACTGAACACAGGTGTATTTGCGGCAGGGCTACAGCTGATCAATTCGGACTTCATGGTCTCGTGTGTCACACAGCAGAAGGGAAGTATGCCAGACATGAGGAGGTCAATGACATAAAGAGAAGCCTCGCCACAGCCCGTTGCCCAGCTCAACGGGAACCCCAAGTACAGAGGTCTGATGGAAGTCAAAAGCGTCCTGATGGAGCCACTATGCTACCCTGGAAGGATGGAAAACAGATTGCCTGGGACTACACCTGTGCTGCCACATTGGCAGACACCTACTTGCCATACTCCGTAGTGGAAGGGGGTGGAGCTGCCAGCCACAGGGAGACCCAGAAGATCCGAAAATATGAAGACCTTCCCCCTTGCTATAACTTCATTCCAATAGGGTCGGAGACCCATGGAGCATGGGGCAAGTGTGCTCTAAAGTTCCTCAAAGAGCTAGGTGAAAAGCTCATCATAGAAACCAAGGACCACAGGGCGACCAGCTTCCTCTTTCAGAGACTCAGTGTTGCGATCCAGAGAGGAAATGCCTGCAGCATTCTGGGCACGCGGCCCACCGCAGGGGAGCTGGACGAAGTATTCGAGATGAAGCTCTGAGTTACCTATGTTGTTTTACTTTCTGTTGTATTTTTGTTAATGTTTGGCCAATGTATTTTGTCTTTAAATAAAACATACTTGAAATATAGGGGGTGGTAGGAGAAAATTCTCAAACAGCTTCAGGGAGAACCTAGAGTTTTCCCTGAAGCAAGTTTATTCTTTCTCTGAGGATGAGGGTCCCTACGACAGTTCTAGAGGTGGTACCTCCCTATATTTTTATATATAACTATATATATATATATATAATATATATATATATATATATATATATATATATATATATATATATATATATATATATATATATATATATATATATATAATTTATATAATACATAATATATATATATATATATAAATATATAAAAATATATTATATATATATGTATATAATATATATTAAACACGCTAGATAACAGGGATATCTTGCTACTCCTACTTACACTTTGGTCACACTTCACAGACACGCACATGCATATTAATATATATATATATATATATATATATATATATATATATATATATATATATATATATATATATATATATATATATATATATATACATCTAGGTTTTTCTCCTTTTTCTAAATAGCTCTTGTTCTTCTTTATTTCTTCTATTGTCCATGGGGAAGTGGAAAAGAATCTTTCCTCCTTAAGCCATGCGTGTCGTATGAGGCGACTAAAATGCAGGGAGCAATGGGCTAGTAACCCCTTCTCCTGTAGACATTTACTAAAAAAGAGAAGAAGAAAAACTTTATACAACTGGGATGCTTGAATGTGCGTGGATGTAGTGCGGATGACAAGAAACAGAAGACTGCTGATGTTATGAATGAAAAGAAGTTGGATGTCCTTGCCCTAAGCAAAACAAAGCTGAAGAGGGTAGGGGAGTTTCGGTGGGTGGAAATAAATGGGATTAAATCTGGAGTATCTGAGAGAGTTAGAGCAAAGGAAGGGGTAGCAGTAATGTTGAAGGATCAGTTACGGAAGGAAAAAAGAGAATATGAATGTGTAAATTCAAGAATTATGTGGATTAAAGTAAAGGTTGGATGCGAAAAGTGGGTCATAATAAGCGTGTATGCACCTGGAGAAGAGAGGAATGTAGAGGAGAGAGAGAGATTTTGGGAGATGTTAAGTGAATGTATAGGAGCCTATGAACCAAGTGAGAGAGTAATTGTGGTAGGGGATCTGAATGCTAAAGTAGGAGAAACTTTTAAAGAGGGTGTGGTAGGTAACTTTGGGGTGCCAGGTGTAAATGATAATGGGAGCCCTTTGATTGAACTTTGTATAGAAAGGGGTTCAGTTATAGGTAATACATATTTTAAGAAAAAGAGGATAAATAAGTATACAAGATATGATGTAGGGCGAAATGACAGTTTGTTGGATTATGTATTGGTAGATAAAAGACTGTTGAGTAGACTTCAGGATGTACATGTTTATAGAGGGGCCACAGATATATCAGATCACTTTCTAGTTGTAGCTACACTTAGAGTAAAAAGTAGATGGGATACAAGGAGAATAGAAGCATCAGGGAAGAGAGAGGTGAAGGTTTATAAACTAAAAGAGGAGGCAGTTATGGTAAGATAAAACAGCTATTGGAGGATAGATGGGCTAATGAGAACATAGGCAATGGGATCGAAGAGGTATGGGGTAGGTTTAAAAATGTAGTGTTAGAGTGTTCAGCAGAAGTTTGTGGTTACAGGAAAGTGGGTGCGGGAGGGAAGAGGAGCGATTGGTGGAATGATGATGTGAATAGAGTAGTAAGAGAGATAAAGTTAGCATATGAGAAGTTTTTACAAAGTAGAAGTGATGCAAGGAGGGAAGAGTATATGGAGAAAAAGAGAGAGGTTAAGAGAGTGGTGAAGCAATGTAAAAAGAGAGCAAATGAGAGAGTGGGTGAGATGTTATCAACAAATTTTGTTAAAAATAAGAAAGTTTTGGAGTGAGATTAACAAGTTAAGGAAGCCTAGAGAAAAAATGGATTTGTCAGTTAAAAATAGGAGAAGAG
>NC_091311.1:28086121-28110629 GCF_038502225.1 Cherax quadricarinatus | reverse complement strand
AAAAAAATGATGGATGGCTTTCAAAATTCTCCCCCTGTGTTTATTAAGGGATATTTCTCCTGGCTGTCGAAATAAAATAAAACACGATATTACAACAACGAATTTCCTGGTTGGTTCACAAAAATTGCGGCCTTAAAGGGGGAAATTCGCTGCATAGACTAGGGAAATTTCTCTTGTACGAGGGAGCATATGCACTCTCGTGAATTTTGACTTTATGGTCCATACGGGTTTAGAGAGCACTTTTACAAACACAACATCTCATAAATTTTGTAATATTAGTTCCATTTTTTGTGACACGTCAGTATATCTTATTAATGAAATATCTGACAACAGAATTTTTTGAAGAAGAGTCATATTTTTTTCTTGTCAATTTTTTTCTTGCTGCAGATAAAATAGAAACTGTAAATATATATCGAGATGTACTTTTTTAGGGCCTAGTTCATAGGCCTTCTTGTGTTTTTGCTTACCATCCACAGGACGGACATGGGGTGCACTACCATCCACAGGACGGACATGGGGTGCACTACCATCCACAGGACGGACATGGGGTGCGCTACCATACACAGGACGGACATGGGGTGCACTACCATCCACAGGACGGACATGGGGTGCACTACCATCCACAGGACGGACATGGGGTGCGCTACCATCCACAGGACGGACATGGGGTGCACTACCATCCACAGGACGGACATGGGGTGCACTACCATCCACAGGACGGACATGGGGTGCACTACCATCCACAGGACGGACATGGAGTGCACTACCATCCACAGGACGGACATGGGGTGCACTACCATCCACAGGACGGACATGGGGTGCACTACCATCCACAGGACGGACATGGGGTGCACTACCATCCACAGGACGGACATGGGGTGCACAATAAACCAGCTACTACCATTCACAGGTTGGATATGCTGGGACGACTTAAAGAACTTCCACACAACAACAGCATACATCATGCAGTAGAACATGGGTGCTCCCTACTACCTGTTGTAGCACCTAGATACTATCTACTGCCTGTGGTAGCACCTGCGTTCTCTCTACTACCTGTGGTAAATACTCGTGTCTCAAGAAGAGATAAGTCTCCCAGGAATAACATAAAGAGGAAGAATTTTTGAGAGAACAATATACGATACTAAGCAGTCTGAACCGTCTTTCTTTCACTCAGTTGTGTCCATGATCTTCCAGCCTTCCTTCAACTCCCATATATTATTAGAAGCATATACTATCTCGTCATATTTGTACTGGTATTGTAATTTAAGTAACTAGAACCCTTCACTCCGTAAACTTAACAATTATATTGCCCTATTGTGACTTTCACTACCAATTAACTACCAATTTGACCAACATTAACAGCCTCCACGAATGTTAGAGAGAACTGTTCAACTAAAACTTCCAACAAACTATTCTTGAAAAATGTCACTTGTAGTTATATGTTATAAGAAGTCACAGGGGACTTTAAGGCTGCTTGAGATGCTCTCCATAACCTGCGTCTCTCTTGGTAAAATGTTAGTAATGTCACCGTTTTTGACTCCAGTTTTAAAACATTCTTCACAGTATATTGTATTTTATTATTAAGTGAGAGATAATTATGTGAGATGGTCGTTAGCGTTATAGAAGGGAGGGATGGGAGGAGGGAATGATGGGGATGGGAGGAGGGAATGATGGGGATGGGAGGAGAGAATGATGGGGATGGGAGGAGGGAATGATGGGGATGGGAGGAGGGAATGCTGGGGATGGGAGGAATTCAGGGAGGGATAGAGGGAGGGTGGGAGGGTACGAGTGCTGACTAATATTTCACTCCTATCGACAGACGTGTGAAGGGTTGTTGACGGAGGTGGCATCATAGGCCAGCCCTTGGCTCTGGCACCGCTGCCAAGGAGGAAAGGGAGAGAGGGAGTGAAGGAGGGTGGGAGGGTGTTAGAGGAGGTAGGGACAGAGAGATTCAGGGTTAAGGATGGACTAAGGATGGCAAGACGCAGTTACTGCTAAACTAAGGCTAGGCTGTAATTATCTCTTGCAGTACGGTTTGTATGGAGTTACCATTAACCAAAATGGAAGGTGTGGAGAGAGAGACTGGGGTCATATACTGGTGTGTGAATAGACAGGATCAAGCACTAGTGTATGGACAGAGACAGGGCTAAACAATAGTATGTGGACCGAAACAGGATCAAATACTAATGTGTGGACACAGACATGGGCCACACGCTAAAATATGGACAGATACAGGGTCAGACACTGAAACACTTTATCGTAAGAATGTCGAAGCACTCAGTCCTTCAGACACCTCCTTGCAAACCTTAGAGAATATACTAATACGATATTTGAGACCGAATCCGCATTTTCCATCGACTGGACGAAGAAGACGACTTAATGACTGTTCCAAGATGGAATCTCCATATTGTCCAGTATACAATAGTTATATGGAATATAATAATTATAATATATAAAATGACTAATATACAGTATCTGAACCTCCGCTCGCAGGATGAGCTCTGCGGTGCTCAGTAAACTGGTCGCTCAGGCGGGACAAGTGACTGATTGATGGGTTGACTGACTTACTGGGTTGGAGGGAGCAAAACAAAAAAAAATGTTGGCAGAGGTGGAGGGGAATGGAAGGGAGAAAAAAGTAGAAGGAATGGGAAAGAAAGAATGAAAGTGAAGAAGAAAGGAGAAGCGTGAAAGAGGCATAATAAACGAAATAAAGAATATGAGAGAAGAAGTAAGGAGCGTCAGAAAAGAATATGCGTGATGGACGAAAGAGCATGAAAGAAAGAACTTGAAAGATAAACGAAGGAGCTTGAAAGAAGAAAGAAGGAACTTGAAAGAAAATAGAAGGAGCTTGAAAGAAGAAAGAAGGAGCTTGAAAGATGAACGAAGGAGCTTGAAAGAAGAAGCTTAAAAAAGTTGTACACAGACAAGTTCGTCGTAAGAACAAGTTCTGGGGTACAAGTGAACATGCCTGTACAACTTTACGTTCATCTTGTACCTGCTTATGAAGAGACGTGCTGAGACATTCATATATAAATGTGAGATAATGGAGACAGTCTCCATATCTCACATGGAGACTGTCTCCAAAATCCCTCATTAACCAGCAGTATTAAGTCACACTAGAGTGGTTGGTTAATTACGTTTAATTACGGTAAATTACACCAGGATTATTAAGGCTACATGTCATATGTTCACCACCAGTCACTCATTGTTTCCTTCCTGTCAGGTATTCCCTTATCCATTGCAATGCTGTTCCTGATATTCCCGCTCCTTTAGCTCTTGTACCACTCTCTTGTGCATACTGTGTCATCTCTATCTTCTGTCACCTTGTCATAGAATTTCAGGAGGTTTGTGCAGCTTGTGCAGGTTGTACTGGTTGTGCTGGTTGTGCTGGTTGTGCAGGTTGTGCTGGTTGTGCTAGTTGTGCTGGTTGTGCTGGTTATGGTGGTTGTGCTGGTTGTTCTGGTTGTCAAGTTTGAACCCACTCTTTCTAGGTACTCCACCACTCTTCTCCTAATAATCTTCTCCTTAACTTTTACACGATATACCAGTCAGTGACACTAGTCTATAGTTTAATGTTGCCTGTCTGTCTCCTTTCTTAATTAAAAAAATGGAACTACATTTGTTGTCTTCCACACTAGCCGCACACACAGTGCCTCTGCTCCCTCTCTTAGAACCCACGGAAAGATGTTACCTGGTTCCACCAACTTCATGGTGTGTGTGTGTGTGCGTGTGTGTGTGTGTGTGTGTGTGTGTACTCACCTTGTTGTACTCACCTAGTTGAGGTTGCAGGGGTCGAGTCCAAGCTCCTGGCCCCGCCTCTTCACTGGTCGCTACTAGGTCACTCTCTCTGAACCGTGAGCTTTATCATACCTCTGTTTAAAGCTATGTATGGATCCTGCCTCCACTGCATTGCTTCCCAAACTATTCCACTTCCTGACTACTCTGTGGCTGAAGAAATACTTTCTAACATCCCTGTGATTCATCTGCGTCTTCAACTTCCAACTGTGTCCCCTTGTTGCTGTGTCCCATCTCTGGAACATCCTGTCTTTGTCCACCTTGTTAATTCCTCTCAGTATTTTGTATGTCATTATCATGTCCCCACTATCTCTCCTGTCCTCCAGTGTCGTCAGGTTGATTTCCCTTAATCTCTCCTCGTAGGACATACCTCTTAGCTCTTGGACTAGTCTTGTTGCAAACCTTTACACTTTCTCTAGTTTCTTTACGTGCTTGGCTAGGTGTGGGTTCCAAACTGGTGCCGCATACTCCAATATGGGCCTAACGTACACGGTGTACAGTGTCCTGAACGATTCCTTATTAAGATGTCGGAATGCTGTTCTGAGGTTTGCTAGGCGCCCATATGCTGCAGCAGTTATTTGGTTGATGTGCGCTTCAGGAGATGTGCCTGGTGTTATACTCACCCCAAGATCTTTTTCCTTGAGTGAAGTTTGTAGTCTCCGGCCCCCTAGTCTGTACTCCGTCTGCGGTCTTCTTTGCCCTTCCTCAATCTTCATAGCTTTGCACTTGGTGGGGTGTGTGTGTGTGTGTGTGTGTGTGTGTGTGTGTGTGTGTGTGTGTGTGTGTGTGTGTGTGTGGTGACAATCATTACACTATCATGCTTTTAATATTTATAATAAACAATGGAATTCCTGTAAGTCTTGATACACAGTAGAGTGTATTATTTTTGACTCTTCCTGCCACTTTAGCGACTCTTAATAACTGCGATAACTTAGGAGTGATCTTGAGTGTTCTTGACACCGTCAAGATTCTCGCTCCTTGAGAGGATAAGCTAAGAGCCTTTACGATGGTGCCAGGAGAGAGAGAGAGAGAGAGAAAGAGAGAGAGAGAACACATGAAGATCACCTGACACTCAACACCTAGGTCGTCTACAGAAAACCGTCTGAATCTTGACGGTGGACTATCAACCATGGTAATTTGATTGAGGCAAGGATAGTAAACTAAAAAAACAATCTTTCCCATCCTCCCCTCCCTCACTCTTCCCCTACCTCCCTTCCCTCACTCTTCCCCTACCTCCCTTCCCTCACTCTTCCCCTACTTCCCTTCCCTCACTCTTCCCTTACCTCTTCTCCCTCACTCTTCCCCTACTTCCCCTCCCTCACTCTACCCCTACCTCCCCTCCCTCACTCTTCCCCTACTTCCCTTCCCTCACTCTTCCACTACCTCCCTTCCCTCACTCTTCCCCTACCTCCCTTCCCTCACTCTTCCCCTACCTCTTCTCCCTCACTCTACCCCTACTTCCCCTCCCTCACTCTACCCCTACTTCCCTTCCCTCACTCTTCACTTACCTCTTCTCCCTCACTCTTCCCCTACTTCCCCTCCCTCACTCTACCCCTACCTCCCCTCCCTCACTCTTCCCCTACTTCCCCTCCCTCACTATTCCCCTACCTCCCCTCCCTCACTCTTCCCCTACTTCCCTTCCCTCCGGCATATGCTAGCCATGAAACAAGAGGTAACAATATACTTTACAATCTAGAAAAGACAGCCAGGGTTTTTCCTGCTGTTAACTACAGTGCCCGAGGTGGAGTGTGGGCGGCAGGAGGTGGTAGCCACTACCTGGAGCACTTCCTGGAGTACACTACCTGGAGTACACTACCTGGAGCACTTCCTGGAGTACACTACCTGGAGTACACTACCTGGAGCACTTCCTGGAGTACACTACCTGGAGCACTTCCTGGAGTACACTACCTGGAGTACACTACCTGGAGCACTTCCTAGAGTACACTACCTGGAGTACACTACACAACTACACCTTTACTCACTCCTCACACCCTGGTTAGGAGTATTTTCAGCGTTCCATAACTCTGTGATGAACCTCTGCTTCAGCGGTGCTAGAGAGCTTGCTACCATGTTTTGTACTAGTGTTTCACACCAGTGTCTCATACTAGTGGTTCATACTAGTGTCTCATACTAGTGTCTCATACTAGTGGTTTACACTAGTGGTACATACTAGTCTCTCATACTAGTGGTTCATACAAGATCTGAGGAACTCACACCTCTGCAACACAATTGTCCTCAAGGACTTCACCTTACGAAACAAAGCAAATGCGATAATAATTAGACAATGTAGATTATAGGGAAAAAAATGAACATGTTATTAGAAGGGAAAACTTACGTGCCCCTTAATCTTCTTACATAGTTAACCCCAGGTCCCCTACATTTCCTCACAGCTCTACAGTCTCTCTCTATATCTCTATATCTCTCTATATCTCTAAATTTCCATAATGATCAACAGTCACTGTGGCTGACGGTGTCAGGAAGACTCCTGTGGATGTCAGTCTCATGGAAATTATAGTGTCATCAGGAGGCATAGTAATTTATTAAAAGTAATAAAACTGGATAAATGAACAATGAGCTTGTACCGTCATGCCATACTAGTCACATAGTGGAGAGAAAAACTAGCTGGGTGTACAAGCTATGTATATAAGTCGTATTACAGCACGCAGGACTTGGCCTCATACAAGGTGTAATCTGGTGACAGGGAGGGAAGGTGGGAGGGAAGATGGGAGGGATGGTGGGAGAGGAGGTGGGGGGAGGTAAGAGGAAAGGTGGGAGGGAACAAGGGAGACATGGAAGGTAGAGGTGCGATGATGTCAGGAGGTAGGTTCTGTATCTAGAGGTAGGTTCTGTACCTAAAGGTAGGCTGTGTATCAGGAGGTAGGTTGTGTGCCTAAAGGTAGGTTGTGTACCAGGAGGTGGATTCTGTATCTGGAGGTAGGTTCTGTATCTAGAGGTAGGTTCTGTATCTAAAGGTAGGTTGTGTACCAGGAGGTAGGTTCTGTACCTGAAGGTAGGTTCTGCACCAGAAGGTAGGTTCTGCACCTAAAGGTAGGTTGTGTACCAGAAGGTAGGTTCTGTACCTGGAGATAGGTTCTGTACCTGGAAGTAGGTTCTGTACCTGGAGGTAGGTTCTGTACCAGGAGGTAGGTTCTGTACCTGGAGGTAGGTTCTGTACCTGGAGGTAGGTTCTGTACCTGGAGGTAGGTTCTGTACCTGGAGGTAGGTTCTGTACCAGGAGGTAGGTTCTGTACCTGGAGGTAGGTTCTGTACCAGGAGGTAGGTTCTGTGCTTGGAAGTAGGTTCTGTACCAGGAGGTAGGTTCTGTATCAGAGGTAGGTTCTGTACCTGGAGGTAGGTTCTGTACCTGGAGGTAGGTTCTGTACCTGGAGGTAGGTTCTGTACCTGGAGGTAGGTTCTGTACCGGGAGATAGGTTCTGCATCAGAGTTAAGAGAGCTTTACAGGACACACGGGGGGTGATGCTGCACGTATCATCCTTGCTCATCTCCCTCACTTCTCTCTTTCCTTCATCATCCCTCACCTCTCTTCCCTCCATCATCTCACTTTTCTCTTTCAACCATCACCTTCTCCTTCCATCGCTTTCCTACTCCATCACCTCTCTCCCCTCCATCACTTCTCCTCCCTCCATCACCTCTCTTCCCTCCATCACCTCTCCTCCCTCCATCATTTCACCGTATTTGGTCTTCCTCCCTCATAAGTCTCCCAGATATACGGTGGAGGATATCATCTGCAGCAAATAACGTGTGACTGGAAAAATGAGAGTTGCTTTCAACCCCAAGTTACTGTTATGGTGGGATGAAGAGGCACACACACACATACACACACGCACACACACACACACACACACACACACACACAAAACACACACACACACACACACACACACACACACACACACACACACACACACACACACACACACACACACACACACACACACACACACACACACGCTAGTATTATAATTATTAGAACTACTTTCAGTGTTAATGGTATCTCATTAGTATTACGGATACACAGAAGTGAATTGTATTTCTGGGACATATAAACAACTGACGTGCTCACACACACACACACGCACGCACACACATACACACTCGGGGCCAGGAGATGGGTCTCGACCCCTGAAACCACAACTAGGTGAGTACACACAGCTGATCCTTGGAATTTGACCGCCTCCCCCACAGACCTCTTACCTTTCCCCTCCCTCGCGTTTCTCCCTCTCAATACCCTCTTTCCCTCCTTTCTCCCTCTCTCTCTCTTTCTCTCCCTCTCCCTCTCTTTCTCCCTCTCTCTACCCTTTCTCTCCCCCTCACATTTCTCTCTCTCCCCCTTGGTCTTATCCCTCACCCCCATACTCTCTCCTCTCTCTCCCTCTTTCTACCCTTTCTCTCTCCTCTCTCTCCCTCTTTCTACCCTTTCTCTCTCTCCCCCACACCCTCTCCCTCCTCTACACATGTAGTAAAAGGTAGTACATAACTGGGTGAAAGAATGACTTGTTAACACACGCTAGTATTATAATTAGAACTACTCTCAGTGTTAGTGGTATCTCATTAGTATTACGGATACACAGAAGTGAATTGTATTTCTGGGACATATAAACAACTGACGTGCTCACACACACACACACGTGCGCACACACATACACACTCGGGGCCAGGAGCTGGGTCTCGACCCCGAAACCACAACTAGGTGAGTACACACAGCTGATCCTTGGAATTTGACTGCCTCCCCCACAGACCTCTTACCTTTTCCCTCCCTCGCGTTTCTCTCTCTCATAGCCTTCTTCCCTCCTTTCTCCCTCTCTCTCTCTTTCTCTCCCTCTCCCTCTCCCTCTCTTTCTCCCTCTCTCTACCCGTTCTCTCCCCCCTCACAGTTCGCTCCCTCCCCCTTGGTCTTATCCCTCACCCCCCGACTCTCTCCTCTCTCTCCCGCTGTCTACCCTTTCTCTCTCCTCTCTCTTCCTCTTTCTACCCTCTCTCTCTCTCTCCCCCACACCCTCTCCCTCCTCTAGCCTTCTGTCTGTGGTAATAAAAAGTAAAAAAAAAAAAAAAAAAAAAAAAATGGGTGGCCTTAGAGGACGGAAACCCAGAGATCTGGTGGACGAACCAGGGAGGAAAGACTGGGAGCTAGAGCTCCAAAAAAGGGAGGAAGAGTGGGGAAGGAAGATAGTAGAGCTTGGTAAGAAAATGGAGGAGCGGATAGCTGAAGAGTGCAGGAAGTGGGAAGTACAGGTCTTAGCAGCAGAAGCTAGGATACAGTGCTTAGAAGAGAAACTGCAAAGCCTGAAACAGATTAGAGAGACAAATGACAATTCAGGTGTGACATCAGGAAATTCAAAGTCAGGCGCAGACAAGGGGATGGTAAGCAACAAAGGAGACATGCCGAACATGAAGGCCCTATCAGACCCACGTGGGGCCAGGGAAAAGACGACGAGCACACTAAGATCAAACGACAGGTCCGAAGACAATGAAGGTATGCTATATGCAGAGATTCTAACAGCCAACTGCAGTAGCAAGGGACAGCTGGTCAGGAAAGACAGTCCACTGAGAATAGAAGTTTCAGATATGACAGGGACTGAAGGCAAGAAC
Organism: Cherax quadricarinatus; assembly: GCF_038502225.1. Classification (NCBI taxonomy): domain Eukaryota; kingdom Metazoa; phylum Arthropoda; class Malacostraca; order Decapoda; family Parastacidae; genus Cherax; species Cherax quadricarinatus. The sequence goes on along the minus strand of NC_091311.1, from coordinate 28,101,224 downwards.
ATGTCAATGGAAGGAAATAAAATGCCTCAGAGGACGCAGATGGAGACTCAGTGGGAGGAGGAAAGGGCGAGGTCAGTTTTTGTGTACGGGCTCCAAGAAGCCAAGGGGGCCAACTTTGAAGAAATAAAACAGGAGGAGAAAAAAATGATTGAAGGCATCATGAAAACAATAGGGGAGGGCAATATGACCCAGGTGACAAATTTTCAGAGAATTGGGTGGTTTGCGAGTGGAGGATACGGCCTGTCAGAGTAACTTTCAAGGAAGAATCAGTTCGAACCAGGATTCTGCAAGAGAAAGCAAGACTGAGGGACAAAGAGGGGTACCAGAGAGTATACCTCGACCGCGACAGAACACAAGAAGAAAGGACTACACTGAAAGAGAGGGTACAGAGACGCAAGGAGGAACGAGAAGCAATGAAAATGAGCAGGACCCAGACACAGGAGGAAGGGCAAACACACCCCACAGAATCTCCCACCAAAAGACTCCACCCGCGACATTCCCAACGCAACTGAGCAACCTATACTACAACCCACTCACTGTTCCCTCTGCCACCAATCCCCATATCACAAACCTCACCCCAACAGCTGTCCCTTATGGGCATTCTGACCCCACCCCCATCAACACAAACCCCACCTACACCACAGCCCCATATAGGCCCCCACCAAGGCTCTCGCTCCCCCAACCCCAATATTCTTGCATGACCACAATGATAGAAAAGAAACTAAAGGTTTGGTACACAAACGCGGATGGAATAATGAATAAACATGAGGAGTGGAATGAAAGAATCAGTGAAAAATCCCCAGACATCATAGCAGTCACAGAAACAAAACTCGCTGAGACAATAACAGACACAATCTTCCCAACAGGATATCAGATCCTGAGGAAAGATAGAAGGAGTAGAGGGGGAGGAGGGGTTGCACTGCTCATAAAACACCGATGGGGATTTGAGGAAATGGAAGGCATGGACATGATTGGAGAAAGAGACTACATTGTAGGTACAATTCAGTCCGGAGAACATAAAGTAGTCATTGGAGTGATGTATAACCCACCACAGAACTGCAGGAGGCCAAGAGAGGAGTACGAAGAAAACAACAGGGTGATGGTGGACACACTGGCTGAGGTGGCAAGAAGAGCTCACTCGAGCAGAGCAAAGTTACTGGTAATGGGCGATTTCAACCACAGGGAGATCGACTGGGAAAACCTGGAGCCACATGGGGGTCCCGAAACATGGAGAGCCAAGATGATGGATGTGGTACTTGAAAACCTCATGCATCAACATGTCAGGGACACAACCAGAGAGAGAGGGGAGGATGAGCCAGCAAGACTGGATCTTGTGTTCACCCTGAGCAGTTCAGACATTGAGGACATCACTTATGAGAGGCCCCTTGGAGCTAGCGATCATGTGGTTCTGAGTTTTGACTATATAGTAGAGTTACAAGTGGAGAAGGTAACAGGAACTGAAGGGGACAGGCCAAACTATAAAAGGGGGGACTACACAGGTATGAGAAACTTCCTGCAGGAGGTTCAGTGGGACAGAGAAATGGTAGGAAAATCAGTAAACGAGATGATGGAATATGTGGCAACAAAGTGCAAGGAGGCAGAGGAAAGTTTTGTTCCCAAGGGAAACGGAAATAATAGGAAGACCAAAACGAGTCCTTGGTTTACCCGAAGGTGTAGGGAGGCAAAAACTAAGTGCAACAGAGAATGGAAAAGGTACAGGAGGCATAGGACCCAGGAAAACAAGGAGATTAGTAGAAGAGCCAGGAACGAGTATGCACAGATAAGGAGGGAGGCCCAGCGACAGTATGAAAACGACATAGCATCGAAAGTCAAATCTGACCCGAAACTGCTGTATAGCCACATTAGGAGGAAGACAACAGTCAAGGACCAGGTGATAAGGCTGAGGAAAGAAGGTGGAGAACTCACAAGAAACGATCAAGAGGTATGTGAGGAGCTAAACAAGAGATTTAAGGAAGTATTTACAGTAGAGACAGGAAGGACTCTGGGGGGACAGACCAGACGGGGACACCAGCAAGGAATACACCAACAAGTGTTGGACGACATACATACAGATGAGGAGGAGGTGAAGAAACTGCTAAGGGACATCGATACCTCAAAGGCAATGGGACCAGACAACATCTCCCCGTGGGTCCTTAGAGAGGGAGCAGATATGTTGTGCGTGCCACTTACCACAATCTTCAACACATCCCTGGAAACTGGGCAACTACCTGAGGTATGGAAGACGGCAAATGTAGTTCCCATTTTTAAAAAAGGAGACAGAAAAGAGGCACTAAACTATAGACCTGTGTCATTGACGTGTATAGTATGCAAAATTATGGAGAAGATTATCAGGAGGAGAGTGGTGGAGCACCTGGAACGGAACAGGAGTATAAATGCCAACCAGCACGGATTCACGGAAGGCAAATCCTGTGTCACAAACCTTCTGGAGTTTTATGATAAAATAACAGAAGTAAGACAAGAGAGAGAGGGGTGGGTTGATTGCATCTTCTTGGACTGCAAGAAGGCCTTTGACACAGTTCCTCACAAGAGATTAGTGCAGAAGCTAGAGCATCAGGCGCATATAACAGGAAGGGCACTGCAATGGATCAGAGAATACCTGACAGGGAGGCAACAACGAGTCATGGTACGTAATGATGTATCACAGTGGGCACCTGTGACGAGCGGGGTCCCACAGGGGTCGGTCCTAGGACCAGTGCTATTTTTGGTATATGTGAACGACATGACGGAAGGGTTAGACTCAGAAGTGTCCCTGTTTGCAGATGATGTGAAGTTAATGAGGAGAATTAAATCTGATGAGGACCAGGCAGGACTTCAAAGAGACCTGGACAGACTGGACACCTGGTCCAGCAAATGGCTTCTCGAATTTAATCCTGCCAAATGCAAAGTCATGAAGATGGGGGAGGGGCACAGAAGACCACAGACAGAGTATAGGCTAGGTGGCCAAAGACTGCAAACCTCACTCAAGGAGAAATATCTTGGGGTGAGTATAACACCGAGCATGTCTCCGGAAGCACACATCAATCAGATAACTGCTGCAGCATATGGGCGCCTGGCAAACCTGAGAACAGCATTCCGATACCTTAGTAAGGAATCATTCAAGACACTGTACACCGTGTATGTCAGGCCCATACTGGAGTATGCAGCACCTGTTTGGAACCCGCACTTGATAAAGCACGTCAAGAAACTAGAGAAAGTACAAAGGTTTGCGACAAGGTTAGTTCCAGAGCTAAGGGGAATGTCCTATGAGGAAAGATTAAGGGAAATCGGCCTGACCACACTGGAGGACAGGAGGGTCAGGGGAGACATGATAACGACATATAAAATACTGCGTGGAATAGACAAGGTGGACAAAGACAGGATGTTCCAGGGAGGGGACACAGAAACAAGAGGCCACAATTGGAAGTTGAAGACACAAATGAGTCAGAGAGATAGTAGGAAGTATTTCTTCAGTCATAGAGTTGTAAGGCAGTGGAATAGCCTAGAAAATGACGTAGTGGAGGCAGGAACCATACACAGTTTTAAGACGAGGTTTGATAAAGCTCATGGAGCGGGGAGAGAGAGGGCCCAGTAGCAACCGGTGAAGAGGCGGGGCCAGGAGCTAGGACTCGACCCCTGCAACCACAAATAGGTGAGTACAAATAGGTGAGTACACACACGATAAAAGTCAAGAGAGAGTGAATCTAGTAACGACCAGCGGAGAAGCGTGGACAGGAGCTATGAATCGACCCCTGGAATCACAAATAGGTGAGTACATACATACACACACACAGCTGTAGAGTACACACAGTTGTTGCGTTGCATACATATCTTGCGATATACACGTAGCTGGTGTAATGTACACACTAGTTGTGTAAGCCACACTGGTGGTGTTGACTGGCGACCACATGGCTGACACCTGGGTGAGAACAGCTGACTGATGTGTTTACACTCACCTGACGATCAGCTGATAACGAGAAGACACGCCCCCTGGCCTAGACCACCAAGATACTGAAACATTGGAAAGCTGCTCACTCTACCTGAGTGTAGTAGAGGCAGTACGAGGGTAGACAACAACTCTCCATGGAGGTGCTACTCTCCTCCTCTCAAATGAACGTGAAAAGGAAACGTGTCATATATTTTGCATTCTGGTGGGATTGCTTATTCTTTTCTTTCTGTGTCCAAAACACCTATGATGATTGCCAAATCTTACACATTTCTACTTACATTCAGTATACACATACATTTGCATTCCTATGTACTTCTTAATTGCTCTTAGTCCTTTATATATTTTCTTTTCCGCCACGGTATGCTGGTCAGAGGGCGAGTCCTGGGATAGATAATCCTCAGAAGTACTAACAGATAACATAATCACACACACACACACACACACACACACACACACACACACACACACACACACACACACACACACACACACACACACACACACACACACACACACACACATCGAAAATCAAGACTGACCCGAAACTGTTGTATAGCCACATCAGGAGGAAGACAACAGTCAAAGACCAGGTGATCAGATTGAGGACAGAAGGTGGAGAACTCACAAGAAATGATCATGAGGTATGTGAGGAGTTAAACAGGAGATTTAAGGAAGTTTTTACAGTAGAGACAAGAAGGGCTTTGGGAAGACAGCACAGAAGGGAACATCAAGAGGGAATATGCCAACAAGTGTTGGATGACATACGAACAACCGAGGAGGAGGTGAAGAAGCTGCTAAGTGACCTTGATACCTCAAAGGCGATGGGACCGGACATCTCCCCATGGGTCCTTAGAGAAGGAGCAGAGATGCTGTGCGTGCCCCTAACCACAATCTTCAACACATCCCTTTAAACTGGGCAACTACCTGAGAAATGGAAGACAGCAAATGTAGTCCCCATATTTAAGAAAGGAAACAGAAATGAGGCTCTAAACTACAGACGTGTGTCTCTGACATGTATTGTGTTCAAAGTCATGGAGAAGATTATCAGGAGAGTGGTGGAACACCTGGAACGGAACAAGATCATAAATGAAAACCAGCATGGGTTCATGGAAGGCAAATCCTGTGTCACAAACCTCCTGGAGTTTTATGACAAGGTAACAGAAGTAAGACACGAGAGTGAGGGGTGGGTTGATTGCGTTTTCCTAAACTGCAGGAAGGCCTTTGACACAGTTCCCGACAAGAGATTAGTGCAGAAGCTGGAGGATCAGGCGCATATAACAGGGAGGGCACTGCAATGGATCAGGGAATGCCTGACAGGGAGGCAACAACGAGTCATGGTACGTGAAGAGGTATCACAGTGGGCGCCTGTGACGAGCGGGGTCCCACAGGGATCAGTTCTAGGACCAGTGCTATTTTTGATATATGCGAACGACATGATGGAACGAATAGACTCTGAAGTGTCCCTATTCACAGATGATGTGAAGTTGTTGAGAAGAATTAAATCGGATGAGGATGAGGCAGGACTGCAAAGAGAACCTGGACAGGCTGGACATGTGGTCCAGAAACTGGCTTCTCGAATTCAACCCTGCCAAATGCAAAGTCATGAAGATTGGGGAGGGGCAAAGAAGACCGCAGACAGAGTATAGACTAGGTGGACAAAGACTACAGACCTCACTCAGGGAGAAAGACCTTGGGGTGACCATAACACCGAGCACGTCACCGGAGGCACACAACCAAATAACTGCTGCAGCATACGGGCGCCTGGCAAACCAGAGAATAGCGTTCCGATATCTTAATAAGGAATCGTTCAAGACACTGTACACTGTGTATGTTAGGCCCATACTGGAGTATGCAGCACTAGTCTGGAACCCACACCTGGTCAAGCACATCAAGAAGTTAGAGAAAGTACAAAGGTTTGCAGCAAGGCTAGCCCCAGAGCTCAGGGGAATGTCGTAAGGGGAAAGGTTGAGGGAAATAGGACTGACGACACTGGAGGACAGAAGGGTCAGGAGAGACATGATAACGACATACAAGATACTGCAGGGAATAGACAAGGTGGACAGAGATAGGATGTTCCAGAGAGGGGACACAGAAACAAGGGGTCACATCTGGAAGCTGAAGACTCAGACGAGTCACAGGGACGCTAGGAAGTATTTCTTCAGTCATAGAGTTGTCAGGAAGTGGAATAGCCTAGCAAGTGAAGTAGTGGAGGCAGGAACCATACATAAATTTAAGAAGAGGTATGACAAAGCTCAGGAAGCAGAGAAGGAGAGGACCTAGTAGCAATCAGTGAAGAGGCGGGGCCAGGAGCTGAGTCTCGACCCCTGCAACCACAATGAGGTGAGTACAATTACGTGAGTACACACACACACACACACACACACACACACACACACACACACACACACTACAATCCATACCCACAGCTTCCACCCAACACCGAGCTATAGAATCCCACAGTATGCTACCAGGTCTGCCACCCTCACAGGCCCCCCAAACCACAGTGTTGGAAAGGAAACTGAAGGTATGGTACACAAACGCTGATGGAATAACAAATAAGTGGGAGGAGTGGCACGAAAGAGTCAAAGAGGCATCAACGGACATCATAGCTCTCACAGAAACCAAGCTTACAGGTATGATAACAGACACCATCATTCCAACGGGATACCAGATCCTGAGGAAAGACAGAGGGAACAGGGGGGGGGGTGGATTGGTGGCATTGCTGATCAATAACTGATGGAATTTTGATGAGCTGGAGAGAGGAGACAGCGGAGAAGAAAGTGATTACATAGGGGGAATGCTTCACTCTGGAGGTCCCAAGGTGGTAATAGCAGTGATGTATAACCCACCACAGAACAGCAGGAGGCCAAGGCAAGAGTACGACGACAGCAATAGAGCGATGGTTGACACACTGGTTGCAGTGGCCAGAAGAGCTCATGCATGCAGGGCAAAGCTCCTGATCATGGGTGACTTTAACCACAAGGAGATCGATTTGGAGAACTTGGAGCCGCAAGGGGGCCAAGATACATGGAGGGCTAAGATGATGGAGGTGGTACTGGAAAACTTCATGTACCAACACGTAAGGGACGCTACAAGAGAGAGAGGAGAGGATGAACCAGCAAGGCTGGACTTAGTAATCACCTTGAGTAGTTTACCTGGGGTTTACCTAGAGAGAGTTCCGGGGGTCAACGCCCCCGCGGCCCGGTCTGTGACCAGATATCGAGGACATCACATATGAAAGACCCCTTGGGGCCAGCGATCATGTGGTTTTAAGCTTCGAATACACAGTAGAGCTACAAGTGGAGGGAGAAGCAGGAAGGCCAGGACGAATGAAGCCAAACTACAAGAAAGGGGACTACACGGGAATGAGGAACTTCCTGAACGGGGTTCAGTGGGACAGAGAACTGGCAGGGAAGCCAGTTAATAAGATGATGGAATATGTAGCAACAATATGAAAGGAGGCTGAGGAGAGGTTTGTACCCAAGGGTAACAGTAATAATGAAAAAGCCAGGATGAGCCCATGGTTCACCCAAAGGTGCAGGGAGGCAAAAACCAAGTGTGCTAGGGAATGGAAGAAATATAGAAGGCAAAAGACCCAGGAGAATAAAGAGAGCAGTTGTAGAGCCAGAAACGAATATGCACAGATAAGAAGGGAGGCCCAAAGTCAATATGAAAACGACATAGCAGCGAAAGCCAAATCTGATCCGAAACTGTTATACAGCCACATCAGAAGGAAAACAACAGTCAAGGACCAGGTAATCAGGCTAACGAAGGAAGGAGGAGAGACAGCAGGAAATGAACGTGAAGTATGTGAGGAACTCAACTAGAGATTACAAGAAGTGTTCACAGAGGAGACAGAAGGGGCTCCAGAAAGACGGAGAGGTGGGGCACACCACCAAGTGCTGGACACAGTACACACAACCAAGGAAGAAGTGAAGAGGGTTCTGAGTGAGCTAGATACCTCAAAGGCAATGGGGCCAGATAACATCTCCCCATGGGTCCTGAGAGAGGGAGCAGAGGCGCTGTGTACCCCTAACAACAATTTTCAATACATCTATCGAAACAGAGAGATTGCCTGAGGCATGGAAGACAGCAAATGAAGTCCCAATCTTTAAAAAAGGAGACAGACATGAAGCACTAAACTACAGACCAGTGTCACTGACATGTATAGTATGCAAAATCATGGAGAAGATTATCAGGAGAAGAGTGGTGGAACACCTAGAAAGGAATGATCTCATCAACAGCAGCCAACATGGTTTCAGGGACGGGAAATCCTGTGTCACAAACCTACTGGAGTTCTATGACATGGTGACAGCAGTAAGACAAGAGAGAGAGGGGTGGATGGATTGCATATTTTTGGACTACAAGAAGGCGTTTGACACAGTTCCACACAAGAGATTGGTGCAAAAACTGGAGGACCAAGCAGGGATAACAAGGAAGGCACTACACTGGATCAGGGAATTCTTGTCAGGAAGACTACAGCGAGTCATGGTACGTGGCGAGGTGTCAAAGTGGGCACTTGTGACCAGCGGGGTCCCACAGGGGTCAGTCCTAGGACCAGTGCTGTTTCTGGTATTTGTGAACGACTTGACGGAAGGAATAGACTCTGAGGTGTCCCTGTTTGCAGATGACGTGAAGTTGATGAGAAGAATTCACTCGATCGAAGACCAGGCAGAACTACAAAAGGATCTGGACAGGCTGCAGACCTGGTCCACCAATTGGCTCCTGGAGTTCAATCCCATCAAATGCAAAGTCATGAAGATTGAGGAAGGGCAAAGAAGACCGCAGAATGAGTACAGTCTAGGGGGCCAGAGACTTCAAACCTCACTTAAGGAAAAAGATCTTGGGGTGAGTATAACACCAGGCACATCTCCTGAAGAGCACATCAACCAAATAACGGCTGCAGCATATGGGCGCCTAGCAAACCTCAGAACAGCATTCCGAATCTTAATAAGGAATCGTTCAGGACCCTGTACACCGTGTAGGTTAGGCCCATATTGGAGTATGCGGCACCAGTTTCGAACCCACACCTAGCCAAGTACGTAAAGAAACTAGAGAAAGTGCAAAGGTTTGCAACAAGACTAGTCCCAGGGCTAAGAGGTATGTCCTACGAGGAGAGGTTAAGGGAAATCAACCTGACGACACTGGAGGACAGGAGAGATAGGGGGGACATGATAACGACATACAAAATACTGAGAGGATTTGACAAGGTGGACAAAGACAGGATGTTCCAGAGATTGGACACAGTAACAAGGGGACACAGTTGGAAGTTGAAGACACAGATGAATCACAGGGATGTTAGGAAGTATTTCTTCAGCCACCGAGTAGTCAGTAAGTGGAATAGCTTGGGAAGCGATGTAGTGGAGGCAGGATCCATACATAGCTTTAAGCAGAGGTATGATAAAGCTCACGTTTCAGGGAGAGCGACCTACTAGCGACCAGTGAATAGGCGATGCCAGTAGCTCGGACTCGACCCCTGCAACCTGAACTAGGTGAGTACAACTAGGTGAGTACACACACACACAGACACATACACACACACACACACACACACACACACACACACACACACACACACACACACACACACACACACACACACACACACCCACATACACACTGTTACAAAAAACGCGATTCTAAAAGCTTAGAGATCTCCAGTGAATACTAGAAAGGACTGCCCTTCTAGCATCCAGCCTGTTACTGGGTTTTCGTAACAATTAGTCAGTATCCTTGTCCAATTATCCATTAGAATTCAGTATGATTCAATAGTGCTTCAGGATTACAACTGGTAGGCTACTAACTAGAGAAATTAAAATTTAATAAATTTATTAATCATTAAGTTGTCTAGGCGTATATCAAATTAAATTAAATTAATCACAGTAATCAAAATAATATTAATCACTTCTCTCGTGTATAGTAGTATTGTGTTGAAAGCACATGTCTTAAAGTCTGGTACATTAAGTAATATTACAAATATGTACAAGTAAGTTTGTATGTGTGTAAGTGCTCTAAATAGTTCGCTATGTCTCACGACTCGACTAGACTTAAACAAGTGACTGACAAAGTCCTCAAATAAACTAACTTCTTGACCAACTGGCAGTCAGAACAGTCTGCTTGAACAATAAAAAGAATGCTAAGCCCACTAGCAATATAACAAGCAACTGGGACACAATCAGGATCAAGGAGATAATATAACGACACTAAGTAGGGACCATCTGCAGATCCTCCACAAAAGTCACCAAACTCCCATACTACTGAATCTAAGTTCAGCATAAGAAAATCACCGACTGTGACAGTACACAGATACCAGTATAAATTAGGTCAGAAGCTACAGCTCAGGACCTAAGTTGCTCAGAGTGTCTAGGCGACACACAACCTCAGTACAACGTCGAAAGTCACTAAGTCTATACAATGTTCTGTGAACAGAGTCTCCAGAACTAACAACAATAATAATAAGACAGAGACGATCTTTCAACAAGGGCCAATAAGGAAGAGTTAGGCACTTGTCAGGAATACGTCCAACCACCAAGAGAGTCTAGACCAGACTGAATACTTCAGGCGAGGTAAGAACACCCCCCTTCCCCTCGATCACGTGATAGCTCCGTGGACAGTTGCTGCCCAGCAACAGAAGCCGGCAGAGAAACGAGCAATGAGCGATAATTACAGTAGTTAGACAATCAAGACTTGAACTTTGAGCACATAATATATGTGTTACATCCTACCTAACAACATAACTAATTAAGTCAAATAATAATATAAAGCAATATATTTACGATTTAGCTATTATCGCAAATATAAGCAATATAAAATTATATGAAAAGGTAATAATTATATACATATACATATATATTCATAATATACTTTGTAACCCATTCAGGGGTTGCAACACACACACACACACACACACACACACACACACACACACACACACACACACACACAGGCACACACACACACACACACACACACACACACACACACACACACACACACACACACACACACACACACACACACATATATACACACACACACACACACACACACACACACACACACACACAGCTAAAAGGTATGTCCTATGAGGAGAGGTTAAGGGAAATCAACCTGACGACACTGGAGGACAGGAGAGATATGGAGGACATGATAACGACATACAAAATACTGAGAGGAATTGACAAGGTGGACAAAGACAGGATGTTCCAGAGATTGGACACAGTAACAGGGGGACACAGTTGGAAGTTGAAGACACAGATGAATCACAGGGATGTTAGGAAGTATTTCTTCAGCCAAAGAGCAGTCAGTAAGTGGAATAGTTTGGGAAGCGATGTAGTGGAGGCAGGATCCATACATAGCTTTAAGCAGAGGTATGATAAAGCTCACGGTTCAGGGAGAGTGACCTAGTAGCGATTAGTGAAGAGGCGGGGCCAGGAGCTCGGACTCGACCCACGCAACCTCAACAACTAGGTGAGTACACACACACACACTGTACTTGTCTAGGTTATTTCCATAATCAAGATTTGCTGTTTAATTTGTTAAGTGTAAGACCTCTCCAGCGAACACGGGCCATTAAGGTTACAAATGACCTGCGCGCTAATACCAGAAATCCTTGAGGATTTAAAGTAATCTCGCTACGTATATACATTAAGATACATGCATTTTCCGTGAATACATACACACTGTCTACTAATATTAATTGTAATTTGAGTACATCCGCTAGTGACCCACAAGTGAGCCTGGAACCAAGTCTTTCCCAGTGTTTGACTATACTAACGTTTGTCCCTTACTTTCCTATGGCTTCGTAACGTCTCGGCAATTACCAATAAAGAAAAAATAATTAACATCGCTCCATTCTTTATTAATAGCATTACTGCGTCAATAACATCTTTGGACTCTCAGGGTTATTGTAAGAAATTCCTGCATGTTACATAAGAAATACCCAGATGATATGAGGCTTGGGTGGGCCACAGTGATGGCAGCCCTGGGTTACGGTGTTTATAATTTGGCTGAGATGGATCATAAAATGCTGGTATGTTTACATCTCGTTCAACTCTCAGGGAAATGGTTGGGGAGGGAGGTTAAAATATTTCGATGTATTAAAATTAGCAACTGTGGGTCCAGCCAGACAGTGTCTGGAGTCACTATCAGGGACTCGGAGAGACGGTTCAACACCCTGGCTTAATTGTAGATTTGTCAGCTAGTTAGGAAGGTGCCACGAGACAGTAAACACCATCAGGTAAGAAGAAAAAGAGCAAAGTATTGAGATATTTCTTCTCTTCCTACTCACCACCACTCACAGTAATTTATCTCAATTATCTCGTGCATATCAATCAGTTTTGTGTGATGGAATATGTCAGGGAGACATGGCTAGCTTCTGCTCTCGTAACTGTTATATTTATATAGAGCAACAGCCGTACACTGTGGGTGTTCCACCATGTAACAAATGAACAGATCAGCAGAACACTGCTGATATGCCCAATTTATGGTCAGAAATGACAATTTATCAGCGCTACTCTCCTTGTCTGCCAATGTGAGAGAAGAAGCAGAAATAGTACTGAGTAAACACCATTGAAATGGAGGATGGAGGGTGGGAAGGAGGGTGGTAGGAAGAGACGGAGCGATAGAGGGAGGGAGGGAAGGAGGGAAGGAAGGAAGGAAGGAAGGAAGGGAGAGAGGGAGAGTAAGCGGGATCTAGTGAGAGGGAGGGAGGGTGGGAGAGAGGTAGGGAGGGATAGAGGGAGGGAGGAAGGGAGGGAGGGTGGGAGGGAGGGGGGAGGGACGGACGGACGGACGGATAGAAGGAGGGAGGGAGGCAGGGAGGAATGAAGGAAGGGAGGAAGACAGGGAGGGTAGGAGGGATGTAGGGAGAGAGGGAGGGATTAGAGAGGGAGGGAGAGAGAAGTCAAGGAAAAAGTAAAGTAGAAACTTATCATAAACAGGATCGCCGCTGCCTCCTTTTCCGTCTACTCTTCATTGTTGAATAATTCTCTCTCTGTCTGTCTCTCCATCTTCATCCTCCACTCCTCCATGTTCAAAACGTGACTGTGTCAAAGACAATAAGACACAGTAACAGCTCTGAGCCCATTCCTGCAAGATAGATTATTCAGCAAAATTAAATATCACTTCTAAGACAATATAGATTCTACACACTGATTTGAGAATAGGTATGACAGAGATCACAAGGCTAGGAGTGAGTTCACTTCTGTCTCAGCTACTTAAGAGGTGGGGTCAGGAGCTCAGAATTGGCCCAACAATCATAAATCGGTGAATACAAATAACAGAGAACAAATGAGCTCATAGAAACAAAGCAAGATATTGATGTAGCAAGTCAGAGTAAAAGTTGATAAGATAAGATAAGATAAGATTTCGTTCGGATTTTTAACCCCGGGGGGTTAGCCACCCAGGATAACCCAAGAAAGTCAGTGCGTCATCGAGGACTGTCTAACTTATTTCCATTGGGGTCCTTAATCTTGTCCCCCAGGATGCTACCCACACCAGTCGACTAACACCCAGGTACCTATTTGCTGCTAGGTGAACAGGACAACAGGTGTAAGGAAACGTGTCGGAATGTTTCCACCCGCCGGGAATCGAACCCGGGCCCTCCGTGTGTGAAGCGGGAGCTTTAGCCACCAGGCCACCGGGCCACAATTTATAAAAAAAAAAAAACCGCTCTCGAGAGCAATTAAACCCAACTGGTGAAGATTTCAGTGTACCCAGACGACCATCAATCAATCAATTTTATTTCTTTGCAAGCAGTACATTGAGATTATGTATTTACAATAATGAGTTGCGGTACAAAGAGCCACTATCTCATGCCTAGGTATTATGGGCAGAGTTAATTTAATGGCTTACTGACTACTTAATACTAAAGAATTTATCATAGTTTAAGTTGTACAATAGTTTCAATAGTAAATATTGAAATTATATTATGGGAATATAACATTGTGATTTGCTGAAAGTAGTTAACTTTATGAGAAAGTTATAGTTGGTTGTAGGGCAGTACTGTTTTGGGTAGGTATTTACATTACTATGTAGTACTAGTCAATGTATGAACTTGGGCGTCTAGTCTTGAAGTTTTAAGATTTAGTTAATTGGGAGATTTTTTGGTAAAGTTAAAATATTGAGTAATGAGTACTTAGTCTTGGGTGAATAAGTAGCTTTTGAGAAGAGTCTTAAATTGATTTCCAGACCATGAATGAGTAGTATGGAAGGGCAGCATAAATGCCAGCGAGGGATGCACAGGAACCCAAGTGAGGTTTTATAGGGAAAATAAAGTTCGTTTGGTCACTAAAACAGACCCGTGAGTATGTCAACGATCTCGCAAGTATTGTGTTATGATTGAAAAGTAATCAGACATTGGTAAGTGCCTGAAGGAGATGGGAAGGTCCTGGTCTGCTGATTATGTAGAAGGATCCACAAACAGAAACAACAGTAACTTGAAGGCCAGTACTCACTAGCTTTGGCTTTGCTGACTAAAGATGAATCCCTGAATGAACGTGAAGCCTAAGAACAAGAACGTGGGATTACTCAAGAGAGTTGACGTCATGCCATGCGGTGTGTGCATCAGACAACACACGAGGCGGCAGATATAGTAACAATCTGGATGACAACAGCAAGGTGGCTATAAACTAAAACGTGAAAATACTGGCGGACTCCACCAACTGTCCTTAAGAAATGCGATTGGAAAAGACATCAGCATACACTTTCCCAGGTAAGGAAGTGCAACCATCAGTAAACACAGCAAGGACACTGCAAGTGGATATGATAAAAATAAAGTGTAGGGCCATAGAAGAAAACTCAGCCAGTGGAAAACGACGGAGAAAATCGTAATATTAACTTTTTCCAAGAAAGAATTGTTGAACCTTAGTAGACCACTCAACTCATAGGTGAAAGTTTTCAAATCACCTTAAAAAACTTCGCCTTTGAGCGAAACGCTGAATTTTGTAATGACTTGCTTTACTGTGAGAGACTTTGTGTTACCCTGCTTGAGGAAACATTGTATTACCCTGCTTGAGGAAACATTGTATTACCCTGCTTGAGGAAACATTGTATTACCCTGCTTGAGGAAACATTGTATTACCATGTTTGAGGAAACATTGTATTACCCTGCTTGAGGAAACATTGTATTACCCTGCTTGAGGAAACATTGTATTA
>NC_091311.1:28026121-28083621 GCF_038502225.1 Cherax quadricarinatus | reverse complement strand
GCCTTGTACATAACAGTAAGGCCACCCACATCCCTCCTATGTTGAAGGCTCTGCTGAAATGACAGCTCTTTCTCTCTAGCTCTCTCTCTCTCTCTCTCTTCCTCTCTCTCTCTTCCTCTCTCTCTTCCTCTCTCTCTTCCACTCTCTCTTCCTCTCCCTTTTCTCTTTTCCTCTCTCTCTCCCTCTCTCTCTCTCTTCCTCTCTTACTCTCTCTCTCTTCCTCTCTCTCTCTCTCTCTCTTTCTCCCTCTCTCTCTCTCTCTCTCTCTCTCTCTCTCTCTCTCTCTCTCTCTCTCTCTCTCTCTCTCTCTCTCTCTCTCTTCCCTTGTCACTCCCCCCTCTATCTCTTACCTTTTCCCTCTCTCTCACTTTCTCCCCCTTTTCCCTTCTTTCCCCCTCTCTCCTTCTACCCTCACCTTCTCTCTTTTTCTCCCTCTCTCTCACTCTCTCCCCCTTTTCCTTTCTCTCTTTCTCTCTCTCACTAAAAAAAAATAAAAAAAAAATGGTTGGGACTCGCAGGAATCAGGGATCAGATGACAATGGTGCTGGTAGGGAGGAATGGATGGAGGAGCAGTGGAAAAGGATAGAGCAAGATTGGGAGAGAAAATTAGGAGAGCTTTCTGAAAAAATGGAGAAAGAGCTCTCTGTGAAATGGGAGAAGAGGTTGGAGAATTGGGAGTCACAAGTCGAAACTGCAGTAGCCAGGGTAAAGGTCCTAGAATTTGAGGTAAACAGGCTGAAGCAAGTCTCAGGGGCAGTGACAAGAGAAGACACATCATACGAAGCTGAGAGGCTGAACAGGAAGGAAGGAGATATGAATTATGCTAAGGTCATATCAGCCTGCAAAGAAGGGCCAGGGAGTGGAAGGGAAGAGTAGCTGGGTGCAGATGGAGAGGGAGATAGTTCAAATGCTGAGGCACAACCATGCTACCAAGAGCCACTGGAAAAATCAAGGAAGAAAATGACCACATACAGGCAGGAACCAGAGTCACAGAGGGAGAGGCAATGGCAGGAGGAAAGGGCAAAATCAGTGTCTATCCATGGGCTTCGGGAGAGAGAGGAAAGGACACACACTGAAAGACGGCAGGAAGAAAGAAAGGAGATTGAGAAAATCATCACAGAAATAGGGGGAGAAGACATAGACGAGATTGTAAATTTTCAGAGAATAGGGGGGTACTTGAAGGGGAGAAACCGACTGATCAAGCTGATTCTCAGGACAGAAACAGTGTGGAACAGGATCCTCCAAGAGAAACCACTGTTGAAAAGCTCGGAAGAGTACAAGAAGGTGTTACTAGACAGAGACAGAACACAAACAGAGAGACAGTAGCTGAGGGAGAGGAAAAAAAAGCGAAAGGAGCTAGGAAAGGAGACAAGGATGGAGCCAGCAGAGGTCAGTCAGAACAGAACAGAGCAGCAAGGGCAAGCACACACACGACTATCCTCAGAACCACACAACCTATCACACCATCCCAACACACAATACAATCCATACCCACAGCTTCCACCCAACCCCGAACCATAGAATCCCACAGTATGCTACCAGGTCTCCCACCCCCACAGGCCCCCAAATCACAGTGTTGGAAAGGAAACTGAAGGTATGGTACACAAACGCTGATGGAATAACAAACAAGTGGGAGGAGTGGCAAGAAAGAGTCAAAGAGGCATCACCAGACATCATAGCACTCACAGAAACCAAGCTTACAGGTATAATAACAGATGCCATCTTTCCAACAGGATACCCGATCCTGAGGAAAGACAGAAGGAACAGGGGGGTGGGAGGAGTGGCATTGCTGATCAAACACCGATGGAATTTTGATGAGCTGGAGAGAGGAGACAGTGGAGAAGAAAGTGATTAAATAGCGGGAACGCTTCACTCTGGAGGTCCCAAGGTGATAATTGCAGTGATGTATAACCCACCACAGAACAGCAGGAGGCCAAGGCACGAGTATGACGAGAGCAATAGAGCGATGGTTGACACACTGGTTGCAGTGGCCAGAAGAGCTCATGCATGCAGGTCAAAGCTCCTGATCATGGGCGACTTTAACCACAAGGAGATCGAATGGGAGAACTTGGAGCCACACGGGGGCCAAGATACATGGAGGGCTAAGATGATGGAGGTGGTACTGGAAAACTTCATGTACAAACACGTAAGGGACACTACAAGCGAGAGAGGAGAGGATGAACCAGCAAGACTGGACTTAGTATTCACCTTGAGCAGTGCAGATATTGAGGACATCACATATGAAAGACCCCTTGGGGCCAGCGATCATGAGGTTTTGAGCTTCGAATACACAGTAGAGCTACAAGTGGAGGGGAAAGCAGGAAGGTCAGGACAAATGAAACCAAACTACAGGAAAGGGGACTACACAGGAATGAGGAACTTCCTGAATGAAGTTCAGTGGGGCAGAGAACTGGCAGGGAAGCCAGTTAATGAGATGATGGAATATGTAGCAACAATGTGCATGGAGGCTGAGGAGAGGTTTGTACCCAAGGGAAACAGGAATAATGAAAAAGACAGGATGAGCCCATGGTTCACCCAAAGATGCAAGGAGGCAAAAACCAAGTGTGCTAGGGAATGGAAGAAATATAGAAGACAAAGGACCCAGGAGAATAAGGAGAACAGTCGTAGAGCCAGAAACGAATATGCTCAGATAAGAAGGGAGGCCCAACGTCAATATGAAAACGACATAGCAGCAAAAGTCAAATCTGACCCGAAGCTGTTATACAGCCACATCAGGAAGAAAACAATAGTCAAAAACCAGGTAATCAGGCTAATGAAGGAAGGAGGAGAGACAACAAGAAATGACAGTGAAGTATGTGAGGAACTCAATAAGAAATTCAAAGAAGTGTTCACAGAGGAGACAGAAGGGGCTCCAGAAAGATGGAGAGGTGGGGTACACCACCATGTGCTGGACACAGTACACACAACCGAGGAAGAAGTGAAGAGGTTTCTGAGTGAGCTAGATACCTCAAAGGCAATGGGGCCAGATAACATATCTCCATGGGTCCTGAGAGACGGAGCAGAGGCACTATGCGTACCCCTAACAACAATATTCAATACATCTATCGAAACAAGGAGTTTGCCTGAGGCATGAAAGACAGCAAATGTAGTCCCAATCTTTAAAAAAGGAGACAGACACGAAGCACTAAACTACAGACCAGTGTCACTGACATATATAGCATGGAAAGTCATGGAGAAGATTGTCAGGAGAAGTGTGGTGGAATACCTAGAAAGGAATGATCTCATCAACAGCAGCCAACATGGTTTTAGGGACGGGAAATCCTGTGTCACTAACCTACTAGAGTTCTATGACATGGTGACAGCAGTAAGACAAGAGAGAGAGGGGTGGGTGGATTCCATTTTCTTGGACTGCAAGAAGGTGTTTGACACAGTACCACACAAGAGATTAGTGCAAAAACTGGAGGACCAAGCAGGGATAACAGGGAAGGCACTACAATGGATCAGGGAATACTTGTCAGGAAGACAACAGCGAGTAGTGGTACGTGGCGAGGTGTCAGAGTGGGCACCTGTGACCAGCGGGGTCCCACAGGGGTCAGTCCTAGGACCAGTGCTGTTTCTGGTATTTGTGAACGACATGACGGAAGGAATAGACTCTGAGGTGTCCCTGTTTGCAGATGACGTGAAGTTGATGAGAAGAATTCATTCGATCGAAGACCAGGCAGAACTACAAAGGGATCTGGACAGGCTGCAGACCTGGTCCAGCAATTGGCTCCTGGAGTTCAATCCCACCAAGTGCAAAGTCATGAGGATTGAAGAAGGGCAAAGAAGACCGCAGATGGAGTACAGTCTAGGGGGCAAGAGACTACAAACATCACTCAAGGAAAAAGATCTTGGGGTGAGTATAACACCAGGCACATCTCCTGAAGCGCACATCAACCAAATAACTGCTGCAGCACATGGGCGCCTAGCAAACCTCAGAACAGCATTCCGACATCTTAATAAGGAATCGTTCAGGACCCTGTACACCGTGTACGTTAGGCCCATATTGGAGTATGCGGCACCAGTTTGGAACCCACACCTAGCCAAGCATGTAAAGAAACTAGAGAAAGTGCAAAGGTTTGCAACAAGGCTAGTCCCAGAGTTAAGAGGTATGTCCTATGAGGAGAGGTTAAGGGAAATCAACCTGACGACACTGGAGGACAGGAGAGATAGGGGGGACATGATAACGACTTACAAAATACTGAGAGGAATTGACAAGGTGGACAAAGACAGGATGTTCCATAGACTGGACACAGCAACACGTGGACACAGTTGGAAGCTAAAGACACAAATGAATCACAGGGATGTTAGGAAGTATTTCTTCAGCCACAGAGTAGTCAGGAAGTGGTATAGTTTGGGAAGTGATGTAGTGGAGTCAGGGTCCATACATAGCTTTAAGCAGAGGTACGATAAAGCTCATTGTTCAGGGAGAGTGACCTAGTAGCGACCAGTGAAGAGGCGGGCCCAGGAGCTTGGACTCGACCCCTGCAACCTCAACTAGGTGAGTACCTAGGTGAGTACACACACACACACACACACACACATACACACACACATACACACACATACACACACACACACACACACACACACACACACACACACACACACACACACACACACACACACACACACACACACACACACACACACACTCACACACACACACGCATGCACACACACACACACAGTGTTTGTCTATGGGCTAGACGAAGCTAAAGGGGAAACTTATGAGTAAAGAAAGCAGGAGGAGAAAAAAACGATTGAAGGTATCATGAAGGTGATAGGTGAGGGGGACATGACCCAGGTGGCAAATTTTCGGAGAATCGGGTGGTTCACAAAGAAAAGGAATCGGCCTCTCAAAGTAATTTTCAAGGCAGAATCAACCCGAACCATGATCCTGCAGGAGAAAGCACGGCTGAGAGGCAGGCAGGAGTTCATGAGTGTGTACCTCGATCGAGACAGAACACAGGAGGAAAGGAAGACGGTGAAAGAGAGAGTTCAGAAACGAAAGGAGAAATGGGAGGAAATGAAAAAGGAGAGCAGAATAACCCAGGAACAAGTGGAAGGACAAGCACACCCCCCAGAAAAACCTGCAGAAGGACCCCAGCCACGACACCCCCAAGGCAACTGAACAATCCAAACCAACCATCACACACCGATCCCTCTGTTGCCACCCCCCGCACCACAGTTACAGTATTAGAACCGAAGTTGAAGGTTTGGTACACAAATGCAGATGGATTAACAAATAAACATGAGGAATGGCAAGAAAGAATCAATGAGAAGTCCCCAGACTTCATAGCAGTTACAGAAACAAAACTCACGGGGACAATAACAGATGCAATCTTCCCACCAGGATACCAGATCATGAGGAAAGATAGAAAGGACAGAAGTTGAGGTGGGGTTGCTCTGCTAGTAAAAAGCAGATGGAAATTCGAGAAATTGGAAGGCATAGATGAGACGGGAGAAAGAGACTACATAGTAGGTACACTTCAGTCTGGGGAACACAAGGTGGCCATTGCAGTGATGTATAATCCACCACAGAACTGCAGGAGGCCAAGAGAGGAATATGAAGAGAGCAACAGAGCAATGGTGGACACACTTGCTGAGGTGGCAAGAAGAGCTCACTCCAGCAGAGCAAAGTTGCTGGTTATGGGGAATTTCAACCACAGGGAGATTGACTGGGAAAACCTGGAGCCACATGGGGGTCCCGAAACATGGAGAGCCAAGATGATGGACGTGGTGCTGGAAAACTTCATGCACCAACATGTTAAGGACACTACCAGAGTGAGAGGGGAGGATGAACCAGCAAGATTGGACCTTGTGTTCACCCTGGGAAGTTCAAACATTGAGGACATCACGTATGAGAGTCACCTAGGAGCTAGCGACCACGTGGTTCTGTGCTTTGAATATATAGTAGAGCTGCAAGTGGAGAGAGTAATGGGAGTTCAATGGGAAAAGCCTGACTATAAAAGAAGGGACTACATAGGGTTGAGGAACTTCCTGCAGGAGGTCCCGTGGGACAGAGAACTGGCAGAAAAGCCAGTAAATGAAATGATGGAATATGTAACAACAAAATGCAAGGAGGCAGTGGAAAGGTTTATTCCCAAGGGCAACAGAAACAACGGGAAGACCAGAACGAGCCCCTGGTTTACCCGACGGTGTAAGGAGGCAAAAATAAAGTGCAACAGAGAATGGAAAAAAGTACAGAAGGCAGAGAACACACGAAAATAGGGAGATCAGTCGCAGAGCCAGGAACGAGTACGCACAGGTAAGGAGGGAGGCCCAGCGACAGTATGAAAATGACATAGCATCGAAAATCAAGACTGACCCGAAACTGTTGTATAGCCACATCAGGAGGAAGACAACAGTCAAAGACCAGGTGATCAGATTAAGGACAGAAGGGGGAGAACTCACAAGAATTGACCAGGAGGTATGTGAGGAGCTAAACAGGAGATTTAAGGAAGTTTTTACAGTAGAGACAGCAAGGGCTGTGGGAAGTCAGCACAGAAGGGAACATCAAGAGGGAATATACCACCAAGTGTTGGATGGCATACGAACAACCAAGGAGGAGGTGAAGAAGCTGCTAAGTGACCTTGATACCCCAAAGGCGATGGGACCGGACAACATCTCCCAATGGGTCCTTAGAGAAGGAGCAGAGATGCTGTGCGTGCTTCTAACCACAATCTTCAACACATTCCTTGAAACTGGGCAACTACCTGAGAAATGGAAGACAGCAAGAAAGGAAACAAACGAGGCGCTAAACTACAGACCTGAGTCTCTGACATGTATTGTGTGCAAAGTCATGGAGAAGATTATCAGGAGGAGAGTGCTGGAACACCTGGAACGGAACAAGATTATAAATGAAAACCAGCATGGGTTCATGGAAGGCAAATCTTGTATCACATACCTCCTGGAGTTTTATGACAAGGTAACAGAAGTAAGACACGAGAGAGAGGGGTGGGTTGATTGCATTTTCCTAGACTGCAGGAAGGCCTTTGACACAGTTCCCCACAAGAGACTAGTGCAGAAGCTGGAGGATCAGGCGCATGTAACAGGGAGGGCACTGCAATGGATCAGGGAATACCTGACAGGGAGGCAGCAGCGAATCATGGTACGTGAAGAGGTATCACAGTGAGCGCATGTGACGAGCGGGGTCCCACAGGGGTCAGTTCTAGGGCCAGTGCTATTTTTGGTATATGCGAACGACATGATGGAAGGAAAAGACTCTGAAGTGTCCCTATTCGCAGATGATGTGAAGCTGATGAGAAGAATTAAATCGGATGAGGATGAGGCAGGACTGCAAAGAGACCTGGACAGGCTGAACATGTGGTCCAGAAACTGGCTTCTCGAATTCAGTCCAGAGAAATGCAAAGTCATGAAGATTGGGGAGGGGCAAAGAAGACCGCAGACAGTGTATAGGCTAGGTGGACAAAGACTACAAGCCTCACTCAGGGAGAAAGACCTCGGGGTGACCATAACACCGAGCACGTCACCGGAGGCACACATCAACCAAATAACTGCTGCAGCATACTGGCGCCTGGCAAACCTGAGAATAGCGTTCCGATACCTTAATAAGGAATCGTTCAAGACACTGTACACTGTGTATGTTAGGCCCATACTGGAGCATGCAACACCAGTCTGGAACCCAAACCTGGTCAAACACGTCAAGAAGTTAGAGAAAGTACAAAAGTTTGCAACAAGGGTAGTCGCAGAGCTCAGGGGGATGTCATACGAGGAAAGGTTGAGGGAAATCGGACTGACGACACTGGAGGACAGAAGGGTCAGGGGAGACATGATAACGACATACAAAATACTGCGGGGAATAGAAAAGGTGGACAGAGATAGGATGTTCCAGAGAGGGGACACAGGAACAAGGGGTGACAACTGGAAGCTGAAGACTCAGACGAGTCACAGGGGCGTTAGGAAGTATTTCTTCAGTCATAGAGTCGTCAGGAAGTGGAATAGCCTAGCAAGTGAAGTAGTGGAGGCAGGAACCATACATAGTTTTAAGAAGAGGTATGATAAAGCTCAGGAAGCAGAGAGAGAGAGGACCTAGTAGCAATCAGTGAAGAGGCGGGGCCAGGAGTTGAGTCTCGACCCCTGCAACCACAATTAGGTGAGTACAATTAGGTGAGTACACACACACACACACACACATACACACACACACACACACACACACACACACACACACACACACACACACACACACACACACACACACACACACACACACACACACACCCACACACACACACAAACACCCACACACACACACACACACACACACACACACAAACACCCACACACCCACACACACACACACACACACACACACACACACACATATACACACACACATACACACACACATATACTGAGGTTTATGGGGCATAAACCGATCGTTTCCGCTGTCACCGCCTCCGTTTTGGTGAGCACTGAACGTCTAACTGCTCTGAATTCATACACACACACCCACATTTTCTGCATACACAGATATTTAGTAGACTTATATATATATATATATATATATATATATATATATATATATATATATATATATATATATATATATATATATATATATATATATATATATATATATATATATATATATATATATATATATATATATATATATATATATATATATATATATATATATATATATATATATATATATATGTGTGTGTGTGTGTGTGTGTGTGTGTGTCGTGCCGGATATGTAAAACTGGTCAATTAGCAAGAACTCCTTTAAAATTAAGTCCTTTCTAAAATTTTCCCTAGTACGTTTAAAGATATATTTTTTTTCATTAATGTTGATGTAAAAATTTATAATTTTGCACCAAAAGGAACTTAGAAAACTTACCTAACGTTATTATAACAAGCGCAATTTATTTTAGCCTAACCCAACTAAATATATTTTAGATTTGTTTACAATAATTTAATACTAAACAAACACAGTGAAATATATTTTTTTCGTTAGGTTCAGAATGATTTTGGCGAAATTATTGCATATGCAAATTTTCGCTTGTCTTGTAAGGCAAGATGAGCGTTGCTATTTAAGCCAAGATCGCAAGTTCTGCCTATTCGGCACGACATTTTATATATATATATATGTATATATATATATATTTATATATATATGTATATATATATATTTATATATTTATATATGTATATATATATAATTGTATATATATATATTATATATATATATATATATATGTATATATATTATTACATAATATGGTACAGAAGATCCAAGAGATACACTATTGATATAAAGGTGGCACATACGGTACATGTTGTTACGTGTGTATCACCGATTATAAGGCGAAAATCTCATCCAGCTCCTCAGAGCTGGGGCGTGTGCCCAAAATACAGCAGGCATTACCCCTTTGAACAGCAGCACTTAGCCGCTGGAACAGAAAACTAGCTGCCCTGGGATCCCTAGTTACCCTGATGAGTCTTTTTCCCAGCTCCTTAAGGAATTTAGATGCACTCTTTCCCCATGAGCCAAGGGTCTCTGAGCCTATGGGAACAAACATATAATGATGGGCAAGTTCTCCATATTTTCTAGACTTTTGGGACTCCCTGAAGCTGGCAGCTGCCCCTCCTTCCTCCCTGGTGTATTGGAGATAGGTATCAGCCAAGGTAGATGCACATGTATAGTCCCACACCACCTGCTTCCCATCTGTCCAGGCTTGAAGGGTGATACCATCTGGACGCTTCTGGCTGCCATCAGATCTGCATAGTTGGGGTGGCTCCCTTACTGCTGGGCATCCAGCTGTTGTGAGGCTCCTCTTGATAATGTTATTAACCTCCTCATGTCTTGCAATCTTTCCCTCGGATTTACGGCACACAAGACCATGGTACCCGAATCGGTCTGCTGCTTCACTGCCACAAATACACCTGTGTTCGGCGAGAATAGGGGCGGCAAGTCGAAGGGCAACACCGATGCGGATGGTCTGTGGGTCGAGACGTGTGCCAAGGCTGGAGTTGGGAACAGCCAACAGAAAGTCCCCAGCATGAGGGGCTCTCACTGCCAGGAGGCGGGCTCTATCCTTCCCTGACACACTCTGAAGCATTGTTGAGGCAATATTTTCCACTATTGGACCATCCCAGTGCGATTGTTTGTAGTTGTTGGGGGGAGCAGGTCTGGCTCCAGAGCCCGTTAGATTATCCCAGATCATTGCTCCGTCAATGAATTTTTGGTCCTGGACTCCTATCTTGTCCCTAAGATGTTCAGGGAGAATCGCTGCTACAAGCTCTCTGGATGCAATACACGAGGACATATATATATATATATATATATATATATATATATATATATATATATATATATATATATATATATATATATATATATATATATATATATATATATATCGTTAATTCGTTTCAGAATTTCATATGTCGTTATCATGTCCTCCCTATCTCTCCAGTCCTTAAGAGTTGTGAGACTGAGTTTTAACCTCTCCTCGTAGTACAAACCCCTCAGCTCCGGGACTAGTCTTGCTGCAAACCTTAGCATTTTCTATAATTTCTTGTCGAGTTTGAGCAGGTGTGGGTTCCATACTGGTGTTGCATACTCCAATATGGGGCTGACATACACGGTGCACAGTGTTTTGAATGCCTCCTTACTTAGATGTCAAAACGCTATTCTCAGGTTTGTCAGGCGTCCGTATGCTACAACAGTTATTTGGTTGTTGTGCGCCTCAGGAGATATGCTCGGAATGATGCTCCCTCCAAGATCCTTTTCTTTGAGTGAGTTTTGCAGTCTTTGACCTCTTGAGCTGTACTCCGTTTGCGGTCTTCTTTGTCCTTTCCCAAGCTTCATAACTTTGCACTTGGTGAGGTTAATCTCTAGGAACCTTTTGTCAGACCAGGCACGTAGCCTGTCCAGATCCTTTTGTAGGCTTACCTGATCCTCGCCCGCTTGTATTCTCCTCATTACGTTCACATCGTCTATGAACAGGGACACTTCTGAGTCTATCCCTTCCTTCATGTCATTCACATATACAACAAACAGCACCGGACGTAGGACTGACCCTTGTGGAACCCTATTCGACACATACACCCACTCTTACACCTCGTCTTGTACTAACATACGTTTTCTTCCTGTCAAATATTCCCTGATCCACTGCAGTACTTTCCCTGCTATTTCTGCCTGCTGCTGTAGATTTTCCATTCCTTGAAGTCGTGCTAGTTGTCATGTATGAACTCATTCCTTTCTAGGTGTTCCACCACTCTTTTCCTGATAATCTTCTCCATGACTTTACAATCTATACATGTCAGCGACACTGGCCTGTAATTTATTGCAGAGAGACTGTCACCTCTCTTTAAAATCGGGATTACATTTGCTGTCTTCCACACCTCAGGCAGTTTCCCGGTTTCGATATATGTATTGAAGATTGTTGTTAGTGCCACACACACAGTGTGTGTGTGTGAGAGAGAGAGAGAGAGAGAGAGAGAGAGAGAGAGAGAGAGAGAGAGAGAGAGAGAGAGAGAGAGAGAGAGAGAGAGAGAGAGAGAGAGAGAGAGAGAGAGAGAGAGAGAGAGTGTGTGTGTGTGTACTCACCTAATTGTACTCACCTAATTGTGGTTGCAGGGGTCGAGACTCAGCTCCTGGCCCCGCCTCTTCACTGATTGCTACTAGATCCTCTCTCTCTCTGCTTCCTGAGCTTTATCATACCTCTTCTTAAAACTATGCATGGTTCCTGCCTCCACTACTTCACTTGCTAGGCTATTCCACTTCCTGACGACTCTATGACTGAAGAAATACTTCCTAACGTCCCTGTGACTCGTCTGAGTCTTCAGCTTCCAGTTGTGACCCCTTGTTCCTGTGTCCCCTCTCTGGAACATCCTATCTCTGTCCACCTTCTCTATTCCCCGCAGTATCTTGTATGTCGTTATCATGTCTCCCCTGACCCTTCTGTCCTCCAGTGTCGTCAGTCCGATTTCCCTCAACCTTTCCTCGTACGACATCCCCCTGAGCTCTGCGACTAGTCTTGTTGCAAACCTTTGTACTTTCTCTAACTTCTTGACGTGCTTGACCAGGTGTGGGTTCCAGACTGGTGCTGCATACTCCAGTATGGGCCTAACATACACAGTGTACAGTGTCTTGAACGATTCCTTATTAAGGTATCGGAACGCTATTCTCAGGTTTGCCAGGCGCCCGTATGCTGCAGCAGTTATTTGGTTGTGTGCCTCCGGTGACGTGCTCAGTGTTATGGTCACCCCGAGGTCTTTCTCCCTGAGTGAGATCTGTAGTCTTTGTCCACCTAGCCTATACTCTGTCTGCGGTCTTCTTTGCCCCTCCCCAATCTTCATTTGGCAGGATTGAATTCGAGAAGCCAGTTTCTGGACCACAAGTCCAGCCTGTCCAGGTCTCTTTGCAGTCCTGCCTCATCCTCATCCGATTTAATTCTTCTCATCAACTTTACATCATCTGCGAATAGGGACACTTCAGAGTCTATTCCTTCCATCATGTTCGCATATATCAAAAATAGCACTGGCCCTAGAACTGATCCCTGTGGGACCCCGCTCGTCACAGGCGCCCACTGTGATACCTCTTCACGTACCATGACTCGTTGCTGCCTCCCTGTCAGGTATTCCCTGATCCATTGCAGTGCCCTCCCTGTTACATGCGTCTGATCCTCCAGCTTCTGCACTAATCTCTTGTGGGGAACTGTGTCAAAGACCTTCCTGCAGTCTAGGAAAACGCAATCAACCCACTCCTCTCTCTCGTGTCTTACTTCTGTTACCTTGTCATAAAACTCCAGGAGGTTAGTGATACAAGATTTGCCTTCCATGAACTCATGGTGGTTTTCATTTATAATCTTGTTCCGTTCCAGGTGTTCAAGCACTCTCCTCCTGATAATCTTCTCCATGACTTTGCACACAATACATGTCAGAGACACAGGTCTGTAGTTTAGCGCCTCGTTTCTGTTTCCTTTCTTAAATATGGGGACTACATTTGCTGTCTTCCATTTCTCAGGTAGTTGCCCAGTTTCAAGGGATGTGTTGAAGATTGTGGTTAGAGGCACGCACAGCATCTCTGCTCCTTCTCTAAGGACCCATGGGGAGATGTTGTCCGGTCCCATCGCCTTTGAGGTATCAAAGTCACTTAGCAGCTTCTTCACCTCCTCCTCGGTTGTTCGTATGTCATCCAACACTTGGTGGTATATTCCCTCTTGATGTTCCCTTCTGTGCTGACTTCCCACAGCCCTTCCTGTCTCTACTGTAAAAACTTCCTTAAATCTCCTGTTTAGCTCCTCACATACCTCCTGGTCATTTCTTGTGAGTTCTTCCCCTTCTGTCCTTAATCTGATCACCTGGTCTTTGACTGTTGTCTTCCTCCTGATGTGTATGTGTGTGTGTGTGTGTGTGTGTGTGTGTGTGTGTGTGTGTGTGTGTGTGTGTGTGTGTGTGTGTGTGTGTGTGTGTGTGTGTGTGTGTGTGTGTATGTGTGTACTCACCTAGTTGAGGTTGCAGGGGTCAATCCATAGCTCCTGGCCCCGTCTCTTCACTGGCCGGTACTGGGTCACTCTCAATGCACCATTAGTTTTACGATACCTCTGCTTAAAGCTATGAATGGATCCTGCCTCCACTACATCACTTCCCAAACTATTCCACTTCCTGACTACTCTGTGACTGAAGAAATACTTTCTAACATCTCTGTGATTCATCTGAGTCTTCAACTTCCAACTGTGTCCCCTTGTTGTTGTGTTCCATCTCTGGAACATTCTGTCTCTGTCCACCTTGTCAATTCCTCTCAGTATTTCATATGTCGTTATCATGTCTTCCCTATCTCTCCTGTCCACCAGTTTCGTCAGGTCGATTTCCTTTAACCTCTCGTCGTAGGACATACCCCATAGCTCTGGGACTAGTCTTGTTGCAAAAATTTGCACCTTCTCAAATTTCTTTACGTGCTTGGCTAGGTGTGGGTTCCAAACTGGTGCCGCATACTCCAATATGGGCCTAACGTACACAGTGTACAGGGTCCTGAACGATTCCTTAATAAGATGTCGGAATGCTGTTCTTAGGTTTGCCAGGCGCCAATATGCTGCAGCAGTTATGTGGTTGATGTGCGCCTCAGATGTACCTGGTGTTATAATCACCCCAAGATCTTTTTCCTTGAGTGAGGTTTGTAGTCTCTGGCCTTCCCCAATCTTCATAACTTTGCTCTTGGAGGGATTGAACCCCAGGAGCCAATTGATGGACAATGTCTGCAGCCTGTCCAGATCCCATTGTAGTTCTGCCTAGTGTGTGTGTGTGTGTGTGTATGTGTGTATGTGTGTGTGTGTGTGTGTGTGTGTGTGTGTGTGTGTACTCACCTATTTGTACTCACCTATTTGTGGTTGCAGGGGTCGAGTCACAGCTCCTGGCCCCGCCTCTTCGCTGATTGCTACTAGGTCCTCTCTCTCCCTGCCCCATGAGCTCTATCATACCTCGCCTTAAAACTATGTATGGTTCCCGCCTCCACTACGTCACTTTCTAGGCTATTCCACGGCCTGACTACTCTATGACTGAAGAAATACTTCCTAATATCCCTTTGATTCATCTGAGTCATGTCTCCCCTGACCCTCCTGTCCTCCAGTGTTGTCAGGCCGATTTCCCTCAACCTTTCTTCGTAGGACAATCCCCGTAGCTCTGGGACTAGTCTTGTTGCAAACCTTTGTACTTTCTCTAACTTCTTGACGTGCTTGACCAGGTGTGGGTTCCAGACTGGTGCTGCATACTCCAGTATGGGCCTAACATACACAGTGTACAGTGTCTTGAACGATTCCTTATTAAGGTATCGGAACGCTATTCTCAGGTTTGCCAGGCGCCCGTATGCTGCAGCAGTTATTTGGTTGTGTGCCTCCGGTGACGTGCTCAGTGTTATGGTCACCCCGAGGTCTTTCTCCCTGAGTGAGATCTGTAGTCTTTGTCCACCTAGCCTATACTCTGTCTGCGGTCTTCTTTGCCCCTCCCCAATCTTCATTTGGCAGGATTGAATTCGAGAAGCCAGTTTCTGGACCACAAGTCCAGCCTGTCCAGGTCTCTTTGCAGTCCTGCCTCATCCTCATCCGATTTAATTCTTCTCATCAACTTTACATCATCTGCGAATAGGGACACTTCAGAGTCTATTCCTTCCATCATGTTCGCATATATCAAAAATAGCACTGGCCCTAGAACTGATCCCTGTGGGACCCCGCTCGTCACAGGCGCCCACTGTGATACCTCTTCACGTACCATGACTCGTTGCTGCCTCCCTGTCAGGTATTCCCTGATCCATTGCAGTGCCCTCCCTGTTACATGCGTCTGATCCTCCAGCTTCTGCACTAATCTCTTGTGGGGAACTGTGTCAAAGACCTTCCTGCAGTCTAGGAAAACGCAATCAACCCACTCCTCTCTCTCGTGTCTTACTTCTGTTACCTTGTCATAAAACTCCAGGAGGTTAGTGATACAAGATTTGCCTTCCATGAACTCATGGTGGTTTTCATTTATAATCTTGTTCCGTTCCAGGTGTTCAAGCACTCTCCTCCTGATAATCTTCTCCATGACTTTGCACACAATACATGTCAGAGACACAGGTCTGTAGTTTAGCGCCTCGTTTCTGTTTCCTTTCTTAAATATGGGGACTACATTTGGTGTCTTCTATTTCTCAGGTAGTTGCCCAGTTTCAAGGGATGTGTTGAAGATTGTGGTTAGAGGCACGCACCAATATGCTGCAGCAGTTATGTGGTTGATGTGCGCCTCAGATGTACCTGGTGTTATAATCACCCCAAGATCTTTTTCCTTGAGTGAGGTTTGTAGTCTCTGGCCTTCCCCAATCTTCATAACTTTGCTCTTGGAGGGATTGAACCCCAGGAGCCAATTGATGGACAATGTCTGCAGCCTGTCCAGATCCCATTGTAGTTCTGCCTAGTGTGTGTGTGTGTGTGTGTATGTGTGTATGTGTGTGTGTGTGTGTGTGTGTGTGTGTGTGTGTGTGTACTCACCTATTTGTACTCACCTATTTGTGGTTGCAGGGGTCGAGTCACAGCTCCTGGCCCCGCCTCTTCGCTGATTGCTACTAGGTCCTCTCTCTCCCTGCCCCATGAGCTCTATCATACCTCGCCTTAAAACTATGTATGGTTCCCGCCTCCACTACGTCACTTTCTAGGCTATTCCACGGCCTGACTACTCTATGACTGAAGAAATACTTCCTAATATCCCTTTGATTCATCTGAGTCATGTCTCCCCTGACCCTCCTGTCCTCCAGTGTTGTCAGGCCGATTTCCCTCAACCTTTCTTCGTAGGACAATCCCCGTAGCTCTGGGACTAGTCTTGTTGCAAACCTTTGCACTTTCTCTAATTTCTTGACGTGCTTGACTAGGTGCGGATTCCAAACTGGTGCTGCATACTCCAGTATGGGCCTGACATAAATGGTATACAGAGTCTTAAACGAATCCTTACTGAGGTATCGGAACGCTATCCTTAGGTTTGCCAGGCGCCCGTATGCTGCAGCAGTTATCTGATTGATGTGCGCCTCAGGAGATATGCTCGGTGTTATACTCACCCCCAGGTCTTTTTCCTTGAGTGAGGTTTGCAGTCTTTGGCCATCTAAACTATATTGTGTCTGCGGTCTTCTTTGCCCTTCCCCAATCTTCATGACTTTGCATTTGGCAGGGTTAAATTCAAGGAGCCAGTTGCTGGACCAGGCTTGTAGCCTGTCCAGGTCTCTTTGTACTCCTGCCTGATCCTCATCCGATTTGATTCTTCTCATTAACTTCGCATCATCTGCAAACAAGGACACTTCTGAGTCTATCCCTTCAGTTATGTCGTTCACATATACCAAGAACAGCACAGGTCCTAGGACTGACCCCTGTGGAACCCCGCTTGTCACAGGCGCCCACTCTGACACCTCGTCGCGTACCATGACTCGTTGTTGCCTCCCTGACAGGTATTCTCTGATCCATTGCAGTGCCTTTCCTGTTATGTGTGCCTGATCCTCTAGCTTTTGCAGTAACCTCTTGTGAGGAACTGTGTCGAAGGCCTTCTTGCAGTCCAAAAATATGCAGTCGATCCACCCCTCTCTCTCTTGTCTTACTTCTGTCACCTTGTCATAAAACTCTAGTAGGTTTGTGACACAGGATTTTCCTTCCCTGAAACCGTGCTGGTTGTCAATTATACACTTGTTTCTTTCCAGGTGCCCCACCACTCTCCTCCTGATGATCTTCTCCATGACCTTGCATACTATACACGTTAGTGATACAGGTCTGTAGTTTAGTGCCTCATGTCTGTCTCCCTTTTTAAAAATTGGGACTACATTTGCCATTTTCCATACCTCAAAGAGTTGCCCAGTTTCAAGTGATGTGTTGAAGATCTTTGTTAATGGCTCACACAATATCTCTGCTCCCTCTTTAAGGACCCATGGAGAGATGTTGTCTGGTCCCACCGCCTTTGAGGTGTCAAGTTCGCATAGCAGCTTCTTCACCTCCTCCTTGGTTATATGTACCTCATCCAGGACTTGCGGGTGTGCCCCCCTGTTCTGATTTCCTGGAGTCCTACTGGGTTCCACTGTAAATACCTCTTTAAATCTTGTGTTGAGCTCCTGACATACCTCGTGGTCGTTTCTTGTGAATTCCCCATCACCCTTCCTCAGTGTGTGTGTGTGTGTGTGTGGGTGTGTGTGTGTGTGTGTGTGTGTGTGTGTGTGTGTGTGTGTGTGTGTGTGTGTGTGTGTGTGTGTGTGTCTGTGTGTGTCTGTGTGTGTCTGTGTGTGTGTGTATGTGTGTGTGCGTGAGTGTGTGTGTGTGTGTGTGTGTGTGTGTGTGTGTGTGTGTGTGTGTGTGTGTGTGTGTGTGTGTGTGTGTGTGTGTGTGTGTGAGTGTGTGTGTGTGTGTGTGTGTGCGCGCGGTGCAAATTAAGCCGAACCGACTTAATTCGGTCCAAGTCGGCCCGAAACGTAGTCAAAAGTTCCAGTCTCCTATATGCGAGACATTTGTGTAACCCATAAAAGAGTAGCAGGAACAATTCACCATCTAATAAATCGTGGCAGTAACAAGTCACACCCCACAATACAGAAACTGCAACAATTAACAATACACAATACAGTAACTGTAGCAGTTCACAACCCACAGAACCGTGCCTGCACCAGTTCACGACCCACAGTACAGTCCCTAAACCAGTTCACAAAGAACAGTACCGTGCCTGCACCAGTTCCCAACCCACAGTACCGTGCCTGCACCAGTTCCCAACCCACAGTACCGTGCCTGCACCAGTTCATAACCCACAGTACCGTGACTGCACCAGTTCCCAACCCACAATACCGTGCCTCCACCAGTTCACAACCCGCAGTACCGTGCCTGCACAAGTTCACAACCCACAGTACCGTGCCTGCACCAGTTCACATCTCACAGCACCATACTTGTACCAGTTCTCAACCCACAGTACCGTGTCTGTACCAGTTCACAAACCACAGTACCGTGCCTGCACCAGTTCACAAACCAAAGTACCGTGCCTGCACCAGTTCACAAACCACAGTACCGTGCATGCACCAGTTCACAAACCACAGTACCGTGCCTGCACCAGTTCACAAACCAAAGTACCGTGCCTGCACCAGTTCACAAACCACAGTACCGTGCCTGCACCAGTTCACAAACCACAGTACCGTGCCTGCACCAGTTCACAACCCACAGTACCGTTCCTGCACCAGTTCACAACCCACAGTTCCGTGCCTGCACCAGTTCACAACCCACAGTACCGTGCCTGCACCAGTTTACATCCCACAGTACCGTACCTGTACCAGTTCACAACCCACAGTACCGTGCCTGTACCAGTTCACAAACCACAGTACAGTGCCTGCACCAGTTCACAACCCACAGTACCGTGCCTGCACCAGTTCACAAACCACAGTACCGTGCCTGCACCAGTTCACAACCCACAGTACCGTGCCTGCACCAGTTCACAACCCACAGTACCGTGCCTGCACCAGTTCACAAACCACAGTACCGTGCCTCCACCAGTTCAGAAACCACAGTACCGTGCCTCCACCAGTTCACAACCCACAGTACCGTGCATGCACAAGTTCACAACCCACAGTACCGTGCCTGCACCAGTTCACAAACCACAGTGCCGTACCTCCACCAGTTCACAACCCACAGTACCGTGCCTGCACCAGTTCACAACCCACAGTACCGTCCCTGCAAAAGTTCACAACACACAATGCCGTGCCAGCACCAGTTCACAACCCACAGTACCGTGCCTGCACCAGTTCACAACCCACAGTACCGTGCCTGCACCAGTTCACAACCCACAGTACCGTGCCTGCACCAGTTCCCAACCCACAGTACTGTGCCTGCACAAGTTCACAACCCACAGTACCGTGCCAGCACCAGTTCACAACCCACAGTACCGTGCCTGCAGCAGTTCACAACCCACAGAACCGTGCCTGCACCAGTTCACAACCCACAGTTCCGTGCCTGCACCAGTTCACAACCCACAGTACCGTGCCTGCACCAGTTCCCAACCCTCAGTACGGTGCCTGCACCAGTTCATAACCCACAGTACCGTGCCTGCACCAGTTCACAACCCACAGTACCGTCCCTGCACCAGTTCACAACCCACAGTACCGTGTCTGCAACAGTTCAAAACCCACAGTACCGTGCCTGCACCAGTTCCCAACCCTCAGTACGGTGCCTGCACCAGTTCATAACCCACAGTACAGTGCCTGCACCAGTTCACAACCCACAGTACGGTGCCTGCACCAGTTCATAACCCACAGTACAGTGCCTGCAACAGTTCACAACCCACAGTACCGTGCCAGCACCAGTCCACAACCCACAGTACCGTGCCTGCAGCAGTTCACAGCCCACAGTACCGTGCCTGCACCAGTTCACAGCCCACAGTACCGTGCCTGCACCAGTTCCCAACCCTCAGTACGGTGCCTGCACCAGTTCATAACCCACAGTACCGTGCCTGCACCAGTTCACAACCCACAGTACCGTGCCTGCACCAGTTTCCAACCCACAGTACCGTGCCTCCACCAGTTCACAACCCACAGTACCGTGCCTCCGCCAGTTTCCAACCCACAGTACCGTGCCTCCACCAGTTCACAAACCACAGTGCCGTGCCTCCAACAGTTCACAACCCACAGAACCGTGCCTGCACCAGTTCACAACCCACAGTACCGTGCCTGTACCAGTTCACAACCCACAGTACCGTGCCTGTACCAGTTCACAACCCACAGTACCGTGCCTGCACCAGTTCACAACCCACAGTACCGTGCCTGCTGCAGTTCACAACCCACAGTACCGTTCCTGCACCAGTTCACAACCCACCGTACCGTGCCTGTACCAATTCACAACCCACAGTGCAGTGCCTGCACCAGTTCACAACCCACAGTACCGTGCCTCCAATAGTTAACAACCCGCAGAACCGTGCCTGTACCAGTTCACAACCAACAGTACCGTGCCTGCACCAGTTCACAACCCACAGTACCGTGCCTGCACCAGTTCCCAACCCACAGTACCGTGCCTGCACCAGTTTACAACCCACAGTACTGTGCCTGCACCAGTTCACAACCCACAGTACCGTGCCTGCACAAGTTCCCATCCCAGAGTACCGTGCCTGCACAAGTTCACAACCCGCAGTACCGTGCCTGCGCCAGTTCACAACCCACTGTACCGTGCCTGTACCAGTTCACAACGCACAGTACCGTGCCTGTACCAGTTCACAACCCACAGTACCGTGCCTGCACCAGTTCACAACCCACAGTACCGTGCCTGCTGCAGTTCACAACCCAGAGTACCGTTCCTGCACCAGTTCACAACCCACCGTACCGTGCCTGTACCAATTCACAACCCACAGTGCCGTGCCTGCACCAGTTCACAACCCACACTACCGTGCCTGCAACAGTTCACAACCCACAGTACCGTGCCTCTAATAGTTAACAACCCGCAGTACCGTGCCTGTACCAGTTCACAACCAACAGTACCGTGCCTGCACCAGTTCACAACCCACAGTACCGTGCCTGCACCAGTTCACAACCCACAGTACCGTGCCTGCACCAGTTCACAACCCACAGTACCGTGCCTGCACCAGTTCACAAACCACAGTACCGTGCCTCCACCAGTTCACAAACCACAGTACCGTGCCTCCACCAGTTCACAACCCACAGTACCGTGCATGCACCAGTTCACAACCCACAGTACCGTGCCTGCACCAGTTCACAAACCACAGTGCCGTACCTCCACCAGTTCACAACCCACAGTACAGTGCCTGCACCAGTTCACAACCCACAGTACCGTCCCTGCACCAGTTCACAACCCACAATGCCGTGCCAGCACCAGTTAACAACCCACAGTACCGTGCCTGCACCAGTTCACAACCCACAGTACCGTGCCTGCAAAAGTTCACAACCCACAATACCGTGCCTGCACCAGTTCCCAACCCACAGTACTGCGCCTGCACCAGTTCACAACCCACAGTACCGTGCCAGCACCAGTTCACAACCCACAGTACCGTGCCTGCAGCAGTTCACAACCCACAGAACCGTGCCTGCACCAGTTCACAACCCACAGTTCCGTGCCTGCACCAGTTCACAACCCACAGTACCGTCCCTGCACCAGTTCACAACCCACAGAACCGTGCCTGCACCAGTTCACAACCCACAGTACCGTGCCTGCACCAGTTCACAACCCACAGTACCGTCCCTGCACCAGTTCACAACCCACAGTACCGTGTCTGCAACAGTTCAAAACCCACAGTACCGTGCCTGCACCAGTTCCCAACCCTCAGTACGGTGCCTGCACCAGTTCATAACCCACAGTACAGTGCCTGCACCAGTTCACAACCCACAGTACCGTGCCTGCACCAGTTCAGAACCCACAGTACCGTGTCTGCAACAGTTCACAACCCACAGTACCGTGCCAGCACCAGTTCACAACCCACAGTACCGTGCCTGCAGCAGTTCACAACCCACAGTACCGTGCCTGCACCAGTTCACAGCCCACAGTAATGTGCCTGCACCAGTTCCCAACCCTCAGTACGGTGCCTGCACCAGTTCATAACCCACAGTACCGTGCCTGCACCAGTTTACAACCCACAGTACCGTGCCTGCACCAGTTCGCAACCCACAGTACCGTGCCTGAACCAGCTCACAACCCTCAGTACCGTGCCTGCACCAGTTCACAACCCACAGTACCGTGCCTCCGCCAGTTTCCAACCCACAGTACCGTGCCTCCACCAGTTCACAAACCACAGTACCGTGCCTCCAACAGTTCACAACCCACAGTACCGTGCCTGTACCAGTTCACAACCCACAGTACCGTGCCTGTACCAGTTCACAACCCACAGTACCGTGCCTGCACCAGTTCACAACCCACAGTACCGTGCTTGCTGCAGTTCACAACCCACAGTACCGTTCCTGCACCAGTTCACAACCCACCGTACCGTGCCTGTACCAATTCACAACCCACAGTGCAGTGCCTGCACCAGTTCACAACCCACAGTACCGTGCCTGCAACAGTTCACAACCCACAGTACCGTGCCTCCAATAGTTAACAACCCGCAGTACCGTGCCTGTACCAGTTCACAACCAACAGTACCGTGCCTGCACCAGTTCACAACCCACAGTACCGTGCCTGCACCAGTTCCCAACCCACAGTACCGTGCCTGCACCAGTTTACAACCCACAGTACTGTGCCTGCACCAGTTCACAACCCACAGTACCGTGCCTGCACAAGTTCCCATCCCAGAGTACCGTGCCTGCACAAGTTCACAACCCGCAGTACCGTGCCTGCGCCAGTTCACAACCCACTGTACCGTGCCTGTACCAGTTCACAACGCACAGTACCGTGCCTGTACCAGTTCACAACCCACAGTACCGTGCCTGCACCAGTTCACAACCCACAGTACCGTGCCTGCTGCAGTTCACAACCCACAGTACTTTCCTGCACCAGTTCACAACCCACCGTACCGTGCCTGTACCAATTCACAACCCACATTGCCGTGCCTGCACCAGTTCACAACTCACAGTACCGTGCCTGCAACAGTTCACAACCCACAGTACCGTGCCTCCAATATTTAACAACCCGCAGTACCGTGCCTGTACCAGTTCACAACCAACAGTACCGTGCCTGCACAGTACCGTGCCTGCACCAGTTCACAACCCACAGTACCGTGCCTGCACCAGTTCACAACCCACAGTACCGTGCCTGCACAAGTTCACAACCCACAGTACCGTGCCTGCACCAGTTCACAACCCACAGTACCGTGCCTGCACCAGTTCACAACCCGCAGTACCGTGTCTGCGCCAGTTCACAACCCACTGTACCGTGCCTGTACCAGTTCACAACGCACAGTACAGTGCCTGTACCAGTTCACAACCTACAGTACCGTGCCTGCACTAGTTCACAACCCACAGTACCGTGCCTGCTGCAGTTCACAACCCACAGAACCGTTCCTGCACCAGTTTACAACCAACAGTACCATGCCTGCACCAGTTCACAACCCACACTACCGTGCCTGCACCAGTTCCCAACCCACAGTACCGTGCCTGCACCAGTTCACAACCCACAGTACCGTGCCTGCAAAAGTTCACAACCCGCAGTACCGTGCCTGTACCAGTTCACAACCCACAGTACCGTGCCTGCACCAGTTCACAACCCACAGTACCGTGCCTGCACCAGTTCACAACCCACAGTACCGTGCCTGCACCAGTTCACAACCCACAGTACCGTGCCTGCACCAGTTCACAACCCACAGTACCGTGCCTGCACTAGTTCCCATCCCACAGTACCGTGCCTGCACCAGTTCACAACCCGCAGTACCGTGCCTGCACCAGTTCACAACCCACAGTACCGTGCCTGCACCAGTTCACATCCCACAGTACCGTACCTGTACCAGTTCACAACCCACAGTACCGTGCCTGTACCAGTTCACAAACCACAGTACCGTGCCTGCACCCGTTCACAAACCACAGTACCGTGCCTGCACCAGTTCACAAACCACAGTACCGTGCCTGCACCAATTCACAACCCACAGTACCGTGCCTGCACCAGTTCACAACCCACAGTACCGTGCCTGCACCCGTTCACAAACCACAGTATCGTGCATGCACCAGTTCACAAACCACAGTACCGTGCCTGCACCAGTTCACAACCCACAGTACCGTTCTTGCACCAGTTCACAACCCACAGTACCGTGCCTGCACCAGTTCACAACCCACAGTACCGTGCCTGCACCAGTTCACATCCCACAGTACCGTGCCTGCAACAGTTCACAACCAACAGTACCGTGCCTGCACCAGTTCCCAACCCACAGTACCGTGCCTGCACCAGTTCACAACCCACAGTACCGTGCCTGCACCAGTTCACAACCCACAGTACCGTGCCTGCACCAGTTCACAACCCACAGTACCGTGCCTGCACCAGTTTACAACCCACAGTACTGTGCCTGCATCAGTTCACAACCCACAGTACCGTGCCTGCACCAGATCACAACCCACACTACCGTGCCTGCACCAGTTCACAACCCACAGTACCGTGCCTGTACCAGTTCACAACCCACAGTACCGTGCCTGTACCAGTTCACAACCCACAGTACCGTGCCTGCACCAGTTCACAACCCACAGTACCGTGCCTGCACCAGTTCACAACCCACAGTACCGTGCACCAGTTCACAACCCACCGTACCGTGCCTGTACCAACCAACCCACAGTGCCGTGCCTGCACCAGCTCCCAACCCACAGTACCGTGCCTGCACCAGTTCACAACCCACAGTACCGTGCCTGCACCAGTTCACAACCCACAGTACCGTGCCTGCACCAGTTCACAACCCACAGTACCGTGCCTGTACCAGTTCACAACCCACAGTACCGTGCCTGCACCAGTTCACAACCCACAGTACCGTGCCTGCACCAGTTCACAACCCACAGTACCGTGCCTCTAATAGTTAACAACCCGCAGTACCGTGCCTGTACCAGTTCACAACCAACAGTACCGTGCCTGCACCAGTTCACAACCCACAGTACCGTGCCTGCACCAGTTCACAACCCACAGTACCGTGCCTGCACCAGTTCCCAACCCAGAGTACCGTGCCTGCACCAGTTTACAACCCACAGTACTGTGCCTGCACCAGTTCACAACCCACAGTACCGTGCCTGCACTAGTTCCCATCCCACAGTACCGTGCCTGCACCAGATCACAACCCGCAGTACCGTGCCTGCACCAGTTCACATCCCACAGTACCGTGCCTGCACCAGTTCACATCCCACAGTACCGTACCTGTACCAGTTCACAACCCACAGTACCGTGCCTGTACCAGTTCACAAACCACAGTACCGTGCCTGCACCCGTTCACAAACCACAGTACCGTGCCTGCACCAGTTCACAAACCACAGTACCGTGCCTGCACCAATTCACAACCCACAGTACCGTGCCTGCACCAGTTCACAAACCACAGTACCGTGCTTGCGCCCGTTCACAAACCACAGTATCGTGCATGCACCAGTTCACAAACCACAGTACTGTGCCTGCACAAGTTCACAACCCAGAGTACCGTTCTTGCACCAGTTCACAACCCACAGTACCGTGCCTGCACCAGTTCACAACCCACAGTACCGTGCCTGCACCAGTTCACAACCCACAGAACCGTGCCTCCAATAGTTCACAACCCGCAGTACCGTGCCTCCAATAGTTCACAACCCGCAGTACCGTGCCTGTACCAGTTCACACCGTGTGCCTGCACCAGTTCACATCCCTCAGTACCGTGCCTGCAACAGTTCACAACCCACAGTACCGTGGCTGCACCAGTTCCCAACCCACAGTACCGTGCCTGCTCCAGTTCACAACCCACAGTAATGTGCCTGCACCAGTTCACAACCCACAGTACCGTGCCTGCACTAGTTCCCATCCCACAGTACCGTGCCTGCACCAGTTCACAACCCGCAGTACCGTGCCTGCACCAGTTCACAACCCACAGTACCGTGCCTGCACCAGTTCACATCCCACAGTACCGTACCTGTACCAATTCACAACCCACAGCACCGTGCCTGTACGAGTTCACAAAGCACAGTACCGTGCCTGCACCCGTTCACAAACCACAGTACCTTGCCTGCACCAGTTCACAAACCACAGTACCGTGCCTGCACCAATTCACAACCCACAGTACCGTGCCTGCACGAGTTCACGAACCACAGTACCGTGCCTGCACCCGTTCACAAACCACAGTATCGTGCATGCACCAGTTCACAAACCACAGTACTGTGCCTGCACTAGTTCACAACCCACAGTACCGTTCTTGCACCAGTTCACAACGCACAGTACCGTGCCTGCACCAGTTCACATCCCACAGTACCGTATCTGCACCAGTTCACAACCCACAGCACCGTGCCTGTACCAGTTCATAAACCACAGTACCGTGCCTGCAACAGTTCACAAACCACAGTACCGTGTCTGCACCAGTTCACAAACCACAGTACCGTGCCTCCACAAGTTCACAACCCACAGTACCGTGCCTGCACAAGTCCACAAACCACAGTACCGTGCCTGCACCAGTTCACAAACCACAGTACCGTGCCTCCACCGGTTCACAAACCAAAGTACCGTGCCTGTACCAGTTCACAACTCACAGAACCGTGCCTGCACTAGTTCACAACCCACAGTACCGTGCCTGCTGCAGTTCACAACCCACAGAACCGTTCCTGCACCAGTTTACAACCAACAGTACCATGCCTGCACACAACCCACAGTACCGTGCACCAGTTCACAACCACAGTACCGTGCCTGCACCAGTTCACAACCCACAGTACCGTGCCTGCACCAGTTCACAACCCACAGTACCGTGCCTGCACCAGTTCACAACCCACAGTACCGTGCCTGGACCAGTTCACAACCCACAGTACCGTGCCTGCACCCGTTCACAACCCACAGTAACGTGCCTGCACCAGTTCACAACCAACAGTACCGTGCCTGTACCAGTTCACAAACCACAGTACCGTGCCTGCACCCGTTCACAAACCACAGTACCGTGCCTGCACCAGTTCACAAACCACAATACCGTGCCTACACCAATTCACAACCCACAGTACCGTGCCTGTACCAGTTCACAAACCACAGTACCGTGCCTGCACCAATTCACAACCCACAGTACCCTGCCTGTACCAGTTCACAAACCACAGTACCGTGCATGCACCAGTTCACAAACCACAATACCGTGTCTGCAGCAGTTCAAAACCCACAGTACCGTGCCTGCACCAGTTCGCAACCCACAGTACCGTGCCTGCACCAGTTCACAACCCTCAGTACCGTGCCTGCTCCAGTTAACAACACACAGTACCGTGTCTTCACCAGTTCACAACCCACAGTACCGTGCCTCCGCCAGTTTCCAACCCACAGTACCGTGCCTGCACCAGTTCACAACCCACAGTACCGTGCCTGCACCAGTTCACAAACCACAGTACCGTGCCTCCACCAGTTCACAAACCACAGTACCGTGCCTCCACCAATTCACAACCCACAGTACCGTGCCTGCACCAGTTCACAACCCACAGTACCGTGCCTGTACCAGTTCACAACCCACAGTACCAAGCCTGCACCAGTTCACAACCCACAGTACCGTGCCTGCACCAGTTCACAACCCACAGTACCGTGCCAGCACAAGTTCACAACCCATAGTACCGTTCCTGCACCAGTTTACAAAACACAGTACCGTGCCTGTACCAATTCACAACCAACAGTACCGTGCCTGCACCAGTTCACAACCCACAGTACCGTGCCAGCAAAAGTTCACAACCCACTGTACCGTGCCTCCTCCTGTTCACAACCCACAGTACCGTGCCTGCACCAGTTCACAACCCACAGTACCGTGCCTGCACCAGTTCACAACCCACAGTACCGTGCCTGCACCAGTTCACAACCCACAGTACCGTGCCTGCACCAGTTCACAACCCACAGTACCGTGCCTGCACCAGTTCACAACCCACAGTACCGTGCCTGCACCAGTTCCCAACCCACAGTACCGTGCCTGCACCAGTTCACAACCCACAGTACCGTGCCTGCACCAGTTCACAACCCACAGTACCGTGCCTGCACCAGTTCACAACCCACAGTACCGTGCCTGCACCAGTTCACAACCCACAGTACCGTGCCTGCACCAGTTCACAACCCACAGTACCGTGCCTGCGTCAGTTCACAACCCACTGTACCGTGCCTGTACCAGTTCACACCGCACAGTACCGTGCCTGTACCAGTTCACAACCCACAGTACCGTGCCTGCACCAGTTCACAACCCACAGTTCCGTGCCTGCTACAGTTCACAACCCACAGTACCGTGCCTGCAATACTTCACAACCCACAGTAGCGTGCCTGCACCAGTTCACAACCACAGTACCGTGCCTGCACCAGTTCACAACCCACAGTTCCGTGCCTGCACAAGTTCACAACCCACAGTACCGTGCCTGCACCAGTTAACATCCCACAGTACCGTGCCTGAACCAGTTCACAACCGACAGTACCGTGCCGGCAGCAGATCACAAACCCACAGTACCGTGCCTGCACCAGTTCACAACCCACAGAACCGTGCCTGCACTAGTTCCCATCCCACAGTACCATGCCTGCACCAGTTTACATCCCACAGTACCGTACCTGTACCAGTTCACAACCCACAGTACCGTGCCTGTACCAGTTCACAAACCACAGTACCGTGCCTGCACCAGTCCACAACCCACAGTACCGTGCCTGCACCAGTTCACAACCCACAGTACAGTGCCTCCACCAGTTCACAACCCACTGTACCGTGCCTGCACCAGTTCACAAACCACAGTACCCTGCCTGCACCAGTTCTCAACCCACAGTACCGTGCCTGACCCAGTTGACAACCCACAGTACCGTGCCTGCACCAGTTCACAACCCACAGTACCGTGCCTCCTCCAGTTCACAACCCACAGAACCGTGCCTGCACCAGTTCACAACCCACAGTACCGTGCCTGCACCAGTTCACAACCCACAGTACCGTGCCTGTACCAGTTCACAACAACCACAGTACCGTGCCTCACCAACAGTTCACAACCACAGTACCGTGCCTGCACCAGTTCCCAGTTCACAACAACCACAGTACCGTGCCTGCACCAGTTCATAACCCACAGTACCGTGCCTGCACCAGTTCACAACCCAGAGTACCGTGCCTGCACCAGTTCACAACCCACAGTACAGTGCCTGCACCAGTTCACAACCCACAGTACCGTGCCTGCACCAGTTCACAACCCACAGTACCGTGCCTGCACCAGTTCACAACCCACAGTACCGTGCCTGCACCAGTTCACAACCCACAGTACCGTGCCTGCACCAGTTCACAACCCACAGTACCGTGCCTGCACCAGTTCACAACCCACAGTACCGTGCCTG
Organism: Cherax quadricarinatus; assembly: GCF_038502225.1. NCBI lineage: Eukaryota > Metazoa > Arthropoda > Malacostraca > Decapoda > Parastacidae > Cherax > Cherax quadricarinatus. Next base: position 28,054,237 of record NC_091311.1, on the reverse strand, counting down.
CACCAGTTCACAACCCACAGTACCGTGCCTGCACCAGTTCACAACCCACAGTACCGTGTCTGCACCAGTTCACAAACCACCAGTTCAGTACCGTGCCTGCACCAGTTCACAACCCACAGTACCGTGCCTGCACCAGTTCACAACCCACAGTACCGTGCCTGCACCAGTTCACAACCCGTGCACAGTACCGTGCCTGCAAAAGTTCACAACCCGCAGTACCGTGCCTGCACCAGTTCACAACCCACTGTACCGTGCCTGCACCAGTTCACAACCCACAGTACCGTGCCTGCTGCACAGTACCGTTCCTGCACCAGTTCACAACCCACAGGACCGTGCCTGTACCAGTTCACAACCCACAGTACCGTGCCTGCACCAGTTCACAACCCACAGTACCGTGCCTGCACAAGTTCACAACCCACAGTACCGTGCCTGCACCAGTTCACAACAACCACAGTACCGTGCCTGGACCAGTTCACAACCCACAGTACCGTGCCTGCACCAGTTCACAACCCACAGTACCGTGCCTGCACCAGTTCACAACCACAGTACCGTGCCTGCACCAGTTCCCAACCCACAGTACCGTGCCTTCACCAGTTCACAACCCACAGTACCGTGCCTGCACCAGTTCACAACCCACAGTACCGTGCCTGCACCAGTTCACAACCCACAGTACCGTGCCTGCACCAGTTCACAACCCACAGTACCGTGCCTGCACCAGTTCACAACCCACAGTACCGTACCTGAACCAGTTCACAAACCACAGTAACGTGCCTGAACCAGTTAACAAAGCACAGTACCGTGCCTGTACCAGTTTACAACCAACAGTACCGTGCATGCACCAGTTCACAACCCACAGTACCGTGCCTGCACCAGTTCCCAACCCAGAGTACCGTGCCTGCACCAGTTCACAAACCACAATACCGTGCTTGCGCCTTTCACAAACCACAGTATCGTGCATGCACCAGTTCACAAACCACAGTACCGTGCCTGCACAAGTTCACAACCCAGAGTACCGTTCTTGCACCAGTTCACAACCCACAGTACCGTGCCTGCACCAGTTCACAACCCACAGTACCGTGCCTGCACCAGTTCACATCCCACAGTACCGTGCCTGCAACAGTTCACAACCAACAGTACTGTGCCTCCAATAGTTCACAACCCGCAGTACAGTGCCTGTACCAGTTCACAACCAACAGTACCGTGCCTGCACCAGTTCACAACCCACAGTACCGTGCCTGCACCAGTTCACAAAACACAGTACCGTGCCTGCACCAGTTCCAAACCCACAGTACCCTGCCTGCGCCAGTTCACAACCCACAGTACTGTGCCTGCACCAGTTCACAACCCACAGTACCATGCCTGCACTAGTTCCCATCCCACAGAACCGTGCCTGCACCAGATCACAACCCGCAGTACCGTGCCTGCACCAGTTCACAACCCACAGTACCGTGCCTGCACCAGTTCACATCCCACAGTACCGTACCTGTACCAGTTCACAACCCACAGTACAGTGCCTGTACAAGTTAACAAACCACAGTACCGTGCCTGCACCCGTTCACAAACCACAGTACCGTGCATGCACCAGTTCACAAACCAGAGTACCGTGCCTGCACCAATTCACAACCCACAGTACCGTGCCTGCACCAGTTCACGAACCACAGTACCGTGCCTGCACCCGTTCACAAACCACAGTATCGTGCATGCACCAGTTCACAAACCACAGTACCGTGCCTGCACCAGTTCACAACCCACAGTACCGTGCCTGCACCAGTTCACAACCCACAGTACCGTGCCTGCACCAGTTCACAAACCACAGTACCGTGCCTGCACCAGTTCACAACCCACAGTACCGTGCCTGTACCAGTTCACAAACCACAGTACCGTGCCTGCACCAGTTCACAAACCACAGTACCGTGCCTGCACCAGTTCACAAACCACAGTACCGTGCCTCCACCAGTTCACAACCCACAGTACCGTGCCTGCACCAGTTCACAAACCACAGTACCGTGCCTGCACCAGTTCACAAACCACAGTACCGTGCCTCCACCGGTTCACAAACCAAAGTACCGTGCCTGTACCAGTTCACAACTCACAGAACCGTGCCTGCACCAGTTCACAACCCACAGTACCGTGCCTGCTGCAGTTCACAACCCACAGAACCGTTCCTGCACCAGTTTACAACCCACCGTACCGTGCCTGTACCAATTCACAACCCACAGTACCGTGCCTGTACCAGTTCACAACCAACAGTACCGTGCCTGCACCAGTTCACAACCCACAGTACCGTGCCTGCACCAGTTCCCAACCCACAGTACCGTGCCTGCACCAGTTCACAACCCACAGTACCGTGCCTGCACCAGTTCCCATCCCACAGTGCCGTGCCTGCACCAGTTCACAACCCGCAGTACCGTGCCTGCACCAGTTCACAACCCACAGTACCGTGCTTGCACCAGTTCACATCCCTCAGTACCGCACCTGTACCAGTTCACAACCCACAGTACCGTGCCTGTACCAGTTCACAAACCACAGTACCGTGCCTGCACCCGTTCACAAACCACAGTACCGTGCCTGCACCAGTTCACAAACCACAGTACCGTGCCTGCACCAATTCACAACCCACAGTACCGTGCCTGTACCAGTTAACAAACCACAGTACCGTGCCTGCACCAATTCACAACCCACAGTACCGTGCCTGTACCAGATCACAAACCACAGTACCGTGCCTGCACCCGTTCACAAACCACAGTGTCTGCACCGTTCAAAACCCACAGTACCGTGCACCACCAGTTCACAACGCACACTACCGTGCCTGCACCAGTTCACAACCCACAGTACCGTGCCTCCACCAGTTCACAACCCACAGTACCGTGCCTCCACCAGTTCACAACCCACAGTACCGTGCCTGCACCAGTTCACAACCCACAGAACCGTGCCTGCAACAGTTCACAACCCACAGTTGCCTCCACCAGTTCACAAACCACAGTACCGTGCCTCCACCGGTTCACAAACCACAGTACCGTTCCTCCACCAATTCACAACCCACAGTACCGTGCCTGCACCAGTTCACAACCCACAGTACCGTGCCTGTACCAGTTCACAACCCACAGTACCGTGCCTTTACCAGTTCACAACCCACAGTACCGTGCCTGCACCAGTTCACAACCCACAGTACCGTGCCTGCTGCAGTTCACAATCCACAGTACCGTTCCTGCACCAGTTTACAACCCACCGTACCGTGCCTGTACCAATTCACAACCAACAGTACCGTGCCTGCACCAGTTCACAACCCACAGTACCGTGCCTGTACCAATTCACAACCCACAGTGCAGTGCCTGCACCAGTTCACAACCCACAGTACCGTGCCAGCAAAAGTTCACAACCCATAGTACCGTGCCTCCAGTAGTTAACAACCCGCAGTACCGTGCCTGTACCAGTTCACAACCAACAGTACCGTGCCTGCACCAGTTCACAACCCACAGTACCGTGCCTGCACCAGTTCCCAACCCACAGTACCGTGCCTGCACCAGTTTACAACCCACAGTACTGTGCCTGCACCAGTTCACAACCCACAGTACCGTGCCTGCACTAGTTCCCATCCCAGAGTACCGTGCCTGCACCAGTTCACAACCCGCAGTACCGTGCCTGCACCAGTTCACAACCCACAGTACCGTGCCTGTACCAGTTCACAACGCACAGTACCGTGCCTGTACCAGTTCACAACCCACAGTACCGTGCCTGCAACAGTTCACAACCCACAGTACCGTGCCTGCACCAGTTCACAACCCACCGTACCGTGCCTGCACCAGTTCACAACCCACAGTACCGTGCCTGTACCAGTTCACAACCCACAGTACCGTGCCTGCAACAGTTCACAACCCACAGTACCGTGCCTCCAATATTTAACAACCCGCAGTACCGTGCCTGTACCAGTTCACAACCAACAGTACCGTGCCTGCACCAGTTCACAACCCACAGTACCGTGCCTGCACCAGTTCACAACCCACAGTACCGTGCCTGCACCAGTTCCCAACCCAGAGTACCGTGCCTGCACCAGTTTACAACCCACAGTACTGTGAGTGCACCAGTTCACAACCCACAGTACCGTGCCTGCACTAGTTCCCATCCCACAGTACCGTGCCTGCACCAGATCACAACCCGCAGTACCGTGCCTGCACCAGTTCACATCCCACAGTACCCTGCCTGCACCAGTTCACATCCCACAGTACCGTACCTGTACCAGTTCACAACCCACAATACCGTGCCTGTACCAGTTCACAAACCACAGTACCGTGCCTGCACCCGTTCACAAACCACAGTAACGTGCCTGCACCAGTTCACAAACCACAGTACCGTGCCTGCACCAATTCACAACCCACAGTACCGTGCCTGCACCAGTTCACAAACCACAGTACCGTGCTTGCGCCCGTTCACAATCCACAGTATCGTGCATGTACCAGTTCACAAACCACAGTACCGTGCCTGTACAAGTTCACAACCCACAGTACCGTTCTTGCACCAGTTCACAACCCACAGTACCGTGCCTGCACCAGTTCACAACCCACAGTACCGTGCCTGCACCAGTTCACATCCCACAGTACCGTGCCTGCAACAGTTCACAACCCGCAGAACCGTGCCTCCAATAGTTCACAACCCGCAGTACCGTGCCTTCACCAGTTCACAACCCACAGTACCGTGCCTGCACCAGTTCACAACCCACAGTACCGTGGCTGCACCAGTTCCCAACCCACAGTACCGTGCCTGCACCAGTTCACAACCCACAGTACCGTGCCTGCACCAGTTCCCAACCCACAGTACCGTGCCTTCACCAGTTCACAACCCACAGTGCCGTGCCTGCACCAGTTCACAACCCGCAGTACCGTGCCTGCACCAGTTCACAACCCACAGTACCGTGCCTGCACCAGTTCACATCCCACAGTACCGTACCTGTACCAATTCACAACCCACAGTACCGTGCCTGTACCAGTTCACAAACCACAGTACCGTGCCTGCACCAGTTCACAAACCACAGTACCGTGCCTGCACCAGTTCACAAACCACAGTACCGTGCCTGCACCAGTTCACAACCCACAGTACCGTGCCTGCACCAGTTCACAAACCACAGTACCGTGCCTGCACCAGTTCACAAACCACAGTACCGTGCCTGCACCAGTTCACAAACCACAGTACCGTGCCTGCACCAGTTCACAACCCACAGTACCGTGCCTGCACCAGTTCACAACCCACAGTACCGTGCCTGCACCAGTTCACAACCCACAGTACCAGTTCACAACCCACAGTACCGTTCTTGCACCAGTTCACAACGCACAGTACCGTGCGTGCACCAGTTCACATCCCACAGTTCCGCACCTGTGCCAGTTCACAACCCACAGTACCGTGCCTGTACCAGTTCACAAACCACAGTACCGTGCCTGCACCCGTTCACAAACAACAGTACCGTGCCTGCACCAGTTCACAAACCACAATACCGTGCCTGCACCAATTCACAACCCACAGTACCGTGCCTGTACCAGTTCACAAACCACAGTACCGTGCATGCACCCGTTCACAAACCACAGTACCGTGCGTGCACCAGTTCACAAACCACAGTACCGTGCCTGCACCAGTTCACAACCCACAGTACCGTTCTTGCACCAGTTCACAACCCACAGTACCGTGCCTGTACCAGTTCACAAACCACAGTACCGTGCCTGCACCCGTTCACAAACCACAGTACCGTGCGTGCACCAGTTCACAAACCACAGTACCGTGCCTGAAGAAATTCACAAACCACAGTACCGTGCATGCACCAGTTCACAAACCACAGGACCGTGCCTGCACCAGTTCACAACCCACAGTACCGTGCCTGCACCAGTTCACATCCCACAGTACCGTATCTGTACCAGTTCACAACCCACAGTACCGTGCCTGTACCAGTTCATAAACCACAGTACCGTGACTGCACCAGTTCACAACCCACAGTACCGTGCCTGCACCAGTTCACAAACCACAGTACCGTGTCTGCACCAGTTCACAAACCACAGTACCGTGCTTGCACCAGTTCACAACCCACAGTACCGTGCCTGCACCAGCTCACAAACCACAGTACCGTGCCTGCACCAGTTCACAAACCACAATACCGTGCCTCCACCAGTTCACAAACCACAGTACCGTGCCTCCACCAATTCACAACCCACAGTTCCGTGCCTGCACCAGTTCACAACCCACAGTACCGTGCCTGTACCAGTTCACAACCCACAGTGCCGAGCCTGTACCAGTTCACAACCCACAGTACCGTGCCTGCACCAGTTCATAACGCACAGTACCGTGCCTGCTGCAGTTCACAATCCACAGTACCGTTCCTGCACCAGTTTACAACCCACCGAACCGTGCCTGTACCAATTCACAACCAACAGTACCGTGCCTGCACCAGTTCACAACCCACAGTACCGTGCCTGCACCAGTTCACAACCCACAGTACCGTGCCTGCAATAGTTCACAACCAAAAGTACCGTGCCTGCAATAGTTCACAACCCACAGTACAGTGCCTGCACCAGTTCACAACCCACAGTACCGTGCCTGCACCAGTTTTCAACCCACAGTACCGTGCCTGCACCAGTTCACAACCCACAGTACCGTGCCTGCACCAGTTCACAACCCACAGTACCGTGCCTGCACCAGTTCACAACCCACAGTACCGTGCCTGCACTAGTTCCCATCCCACAGTACCGTGCCTGCACCAGTTCACAACCCGCAGTACCGTGCCTGCACCAGTTCACAACCCACAGTACCGTGCCTGCACCAGTTCACATCCCACAGCACCGTACCTGTACCAGTTCTCAACCCACAGTACCGTGTCTGTACCAGTTCACAAACCACAGTACCGTGCCTGCACCAGTTCACATCCCACAGTACCGTATCTGTACCTGTTCACAACCCACAGCACCGTGCCTGCACCAGTTCACAAACCACAGTACCGTGCCTGCACCAGTTCACAAACCACAGTACCGTGCCTGCACCAGTTCACAACCCACAGTACCGTGCCTGTACCAGTTCACAACCCACAGTACCGTGCCTGCACCAGTTCACAAACCACAGTACCGTGCCTGCACCAGTTCACAACCCACAGTACCGTGCCTGCACCAGTTCACAAACCACAGTACCGTGCCTGCACCAGTTCACAACCCACAGTACCGTGCCTGCACCAGTTCACAACCCACAGTACCGTGCCTGCACCAGTTCACAACCCACAGTACCGTGCCTGCACCAGTTCACATCCCACAGTACCGTGCCTGCTGCAGTTCACAATCCACAGTACCGTTCCTGCACCAGTTTACAACCCACCGTACCGTGCCTGTACCAATTCACAACCCACAGTACCGTGCCTGTACCAGTTCACAACCAACAGTACCGTGCCTGCACCAGTTCACAACCCACAGTACCGTGCCTGCACAAGTTCACAACCCACAGTACCGTGCCTGCACCAGTTCACAACCCACAGTACCGTGCCTGCACCAGTTCACAACCCACAGTACCGTGCCTGCACCAGTTCACAACCCACAGTACCGTGCCTGCACCAGTTCACAACCCACAGTACCGTGCCTGCACCAGTTCCCATCCCACAGTACTGTGCCTGCACCAGTTCACAACCCGCAGTACCGTGCCTGCACCAGTTCAAAAGCCACAGTACCGTGCCTGCACCAGTTCACATCCCACAGTACCGTACCAGTACCAGTTCACAACCCACAGTACCGTGCCTGTTAAAGTTCACAAACCACAGTACCGTGCCTGCACCAGTTCACAAACCACAGTACCGTGCCTGCACCAGTTCACAAACCACAGTACCGTGCCTGCACCAATTCACAACCCACAGTACCGTGCCTGCACCAGTTCACAAACCACAGTACCGTGCCTGCACCAATTCACGACACACAGTACCGTGCCTGCACCAGTTCACATCTCACAGTACCGTTCCTGCAACAGTTCACAACCCACAGTAACGTGCCTCCAATAGTTCACAACCCACAGTACCGTTCTTGCACCAGTTCACAACCCACAGTACCTGCCTGTACCAGTTCACAAACCACAGTGCCGTGCCTCAACCCGTTCACAAACAACATTACCGTGCCTGCACCAGTCCACAAACCACAGTACCGTGCCTGCACCAATTCACAACCCACAGTACCGTGCATACACCAGTTCACAAACCACAGTACCGTGCCTGCACCAGTTCACAACCCACAGTACCGTGCCTGCACCAGTTCACAACCCACTGTACCGTGCCTGCACCAGTTCACATCCCACAGCACCGTACCTGTACCAGTTCTCAACCCACAGTACCGTGTCTGTAACAGTTCACAAACCACAGTACCGTGCCTGCACAAGTTCACAAACCACAGTACCGTGCCTGCACCAATTCACAACCCACAGTACCGTGCCTGGACCAGTTCACGAACCACAATACCGTGCCTGCACCCGTTCACAAACCACAGTATCGTGCATGCACCAGTTCACAAACCACAGAACCGTGCCTGCACCAGTTCACAACCCACAGTACCGTTCTTGCACCAGTTCACAACCCACAGTACCGTGCCTGCACCAGTTCACAACCCACAGTACCGTGCCTGCACCAGTTCACATCCCACAGTACCGTATCTGTACCAGTTCACAACCCACAGCACCGTGCCTGTACCAGTTCACAACCCACAGTACCGTGCCTGCACCAGTTCACAACCCACAATACGGTGCCTGCTGCAGTTCACAACCCACAGTACCGTGCCTGCACCAGTTCACATCCCACAGTACCGTATCTGTACCAGTTCACAACCCACAGCACCGTGCCTGTACCAGTTCACAACCCACAGTACCGTGCCTGCACCAGTTCACAACCCACAATACGGTGCCTGCTGCAGTTCACAACCCACAGTACCGTGCCTCCAATAGTTAACAACCCGCAGTACCGTGCCTGTACCAGTTCACAACCAACAGTACCGTGCCTGCACCAGTTCACAAACCACAGTACCGTGCCTGCACCAGTTCCCAACCCACAGTACCGTGCCTGCACCAGTTTACAACCCACAGTACTGTGCCTGCACCAGTTCACAACCCACAGTACCGTGCCTGCACTAGTTCCCATCCCAGAGAACCGTGCCTGCACCAGTTCACAACCCGCAGTACCGTGCCTGCACCAGTTCAGAACCCACAGTACCGTGCCTGCACCAGTTCACAACCCACAGTACCGTGCCTGCTGCAGTTCACAACCCACAGTACCGTTCCTGCACCAGTTCACAACCCACCGTACCGTGCTTGTACCAATTCACAACCCACAGTACCGTGCCTCCAATAGTTAACAACCCGCAGTATCGTGCCTGTACCAGTTCACAACCAACAGTACCGTGCCTGCACCAGTTCACAACCCACAGTACCGTGCCTGCACCAGTTCACAACCCACAGTACCGTGCCTGCACCAGTTCCCAACCCAGAGTACCGTGCCTGCACCAGTTTACAACCCACAGTACTGTGCCTGCACCAGTTCACAACCCACAGTACCGTGCCTGCACTAGTTCCCATCCCACAGTACCGTGCCTGCACCAGATCACAACCCGCAGTACCGTACCTGCACCACTTCACATCCCACAGTACCCTGCCTGCACCAGTTCACATCCCACAGTACCGTACATGTACCAGTTCACAACCCACAGTACCGTGCCTGTACCAGTTCACAAACCACAGTACCGTGCCTGCACCCGTTCACAAACCACAGTACCGTGCCTGCACCAGTTCACAAACCACAGTACCGTGCCTGCACTAATTCGCAACCCACAGTACCGTGCCTGCACCAGTTCACAAACCACAGTACCGTGCTTGCGCCCGTTCACAAACCACAGTATCGTGCATGCACCAGTTCACAAACCACAGTACCGTGCCTGTACAAGTTCACAACCCACAGTACCGTTGTTGCACCAGTTCACACCCCACAGTACCGTGCCTGCACCAGTTCACAACCCACAGTACCGTGCCTGCACCAGTTCACATCCCACAGTACCGTGCCTGCAACAGTTCACAACCCACAGTAACGTGCCTCCAATAGTTCACAACCCGCAGTACAGTGCCTGTACCAGTTCACAACCAACAGTACCTGGAGTTTACCTGGAGAGAGTTCCGGGGGTCAACGCCCCCGCGGGCCGGTCTGAGACCAGGCCTCCTGGTGGATCAGAGCCTGATCAACCAGGCTGTTGCTGCTGGCTGCACGCAAACCAACATACGAGCCACAGCCCGGCTGATCCGGAACTGACTTTAGGTGCTTGTCCAGTGCCAGCTTGAAGACTGCCAGGGGTCTGTTGGTAATCCCCCTTATGTGTGCTGGGAGGCAGTTGAACAGTCTCGGGCCCCTGACACTTATTGTATGGTCTCTTAACGTGCTAGTGACACCCCTGCTTTTCATTGGGGGGATGGTGCATCGTCTGCCAAGTCTTTTGCTTTCGTAGTGGGTGATTTTCGTGTGCAAGTTCGGTACTAGTCCCTCTAGGATTTTCCAGGTGTATATAATCATGTATCTCTCCCTCCTGCGTTCCAGGGAATACAGGTTTAGGAACCTCAAGCGCTCCCAATAATTGAGGTGTTTTATCTCCGTTATGCGCGCCGTGAAAGTTCTCTGTACATTTTCTAGGTCGGCAATTTCACCTGCCTTGAAAGGTGCTGTTAGTGTGCAGCAATATTCCAGCCTAGATAGAACAAGTGACCTGAAGAGTGTCATCATGGGCTTGGCCTCCCTAGTTTTGAAGGTTCTCATTATCCATCCTGTCATTTTTCTAGCAGATGCGATTGATACAGTGTTATGGTCCTTGAAGGTGAGATCCTCCGACATGATCACTCCCAGGTCTTTGACGTTGGTGTTTCGCTCTATTTTGTGGCCAGAATTTGTTTTGTACTCTGATGAAGATTTAATTTCCTCATGTTTACCATATCTGAGTAATTGAAATTTCTCATCGTTGAAGTTCATATTGTTTTCTGCAGCCCACTGAAAGATTTGGTTGATGTCTGCCTGGAGCTTTGCAGTGTCTGCAATGGAAGACACTGTCATGCAGATTCGGGTGTCATCTGCAAAGGAAGACACGGTGCTGTGGCTGACATCCTTGTCTATGTCGGATATAAGGATGAGGAACAAGATGGGAGCGAGTACTGTGCCTTGTGGAACAGAGCTTTTCACCGTAGCTGCCTCGGACTTTACTCTGTTGACGACTACTCTCTGTGTTCTGTTAGTGAGGAAATTATAGATCCATCGACCGACTTTTCCTGTTATTCCTTTAGCACGCATTTTGTGCGCTATTACGCCATGGTCACACTTGTCGAAGGCTTTTGCAAAGTCTGTATATATTACATCTGCATTCTTTTTGTCTTCTAGTGCATTTAGGACCTTGTCGTAGTGGTCCAATAGTTGAGACAGACAGGAGCGACCTGTTCTAAACCCATGTTGCCCTGGGTTGTGTAACTGATGGGTTTCTAGATGCGTGGTGATCTTGCTTCTTAGGACCCTTTCAAAGATTTTTATGATATGGGATGTTAGTGCTATTGGTCTGTAGTTCTTTGCTGTTGCTTTACTGCCCCCTTTGTGGAGTGGGGCTATGTCTGTTGTTTTTAGTAACTGTGGGACGACCCCCGTGTCCATGCTCCCTCTCCATAGGATGGAAAAGGCTCGTGATAGGGGCTTCTTGCAGTTCTTGATGAACACAGAGTTCCATGAGTCTGGCCCTGGGGCAGAGTGCATGGGCATGTCATTTATCGCCTGTTCGAAGTCATTTGGCGTCAGGATAACATCGGATAGGCTTGTGTTAATCAAATTTTGTGGCTCTCTCATAAAAAATTCATTTTGATCTTCGACTCTCAGTCTGGTTAGCGGCTTGCTAAAAACTGAGTCATATTGGGACTTGAGTAGCTCACTCATTTCCTTGTTGTCATCTGTGTAGGACCCATCTTGTTTAAGTAGGGGCCCAATACTGGACGTTGTTCTCGATTTTGATTTGGCATAGGAGAATAAATACTTTGGGTTTCTTTCGATTTCATTTATGGCTTTTAGTTCTTCCCGCGATTCCTGACTCCTAAAGGATTCTTTTAGCTTAAGTTCGATGCTTGCTATTTCTCTGACCAGTGTCTCCCTACGCATTTCAGATATATTGACCTCTTTTAGCCGCTCTGTTATTCTTTTCCGTCGCCTGTAAAGGGAGCGCCTGTCTCTTTCTGTTTTACATCTACTCCTCCTTTTTCTTAGAGGAATAAGCCTTGTGCATACATCGAGTGCTACCGAGTTAATCTGTTCTAGGCATAAGTTGGGGTCTGTGTTGCTTAGTATATCTTCCCAGCTTATATCGGTTAGGACTTGGTTTACTTGGTCCCACTTTATGTTTTTGTTATTGAAGTTGAATTTGGTGAATGCTCCCTCGTGACTAATCTCATTATGTCGGTCTGGGGCTCCGCGCATACATGACTGAACCTCAATTATGTTGTGATCTGAGTATATTGTTTTTGATATGGTGATATTTCTTATCAGATCATCATTGTTAGTGAAGATGAGGTCTAGTGTATTCTCCAGTCTAGTAGGCTCTATTATTTGCTGGTTTAAATTGAATTTTGTGCAGAGATTTAAAAGCTCGCGTGAGTGTGAGTTTTCATCAGAGCTGCCTCCTGGTGTTATTACTGCAACAATATTATTTGCTATATTCCTCCATTTTAGGTGCCTTAAGTTGAAATCCCCCAGGAGCAAGATGTTGGGTGCAGGAGCTGGAAGGTTTTCCAGACAGTGGTCAATTTTTAACAGCTGTTCCTGGAATTGCTGGGATGTTGCATCCGGAGGCTTGTAGACTATCACAATGACTAGGTTTTGGTTCTCGACCTTTACTGCTAAAACTTCCACTACATCATTTGAGGCATTTAGCAGTTCTGTGCAAACAAGTGACTCTGCAATGTACAGGCCAACCCCCCCCTTTTGCCTGTTCACTCTGTCACATCTGTATAGGTTGTAACCTGGGATCCATATTTCGTTGTCCAAGTGATCCTTTATGTGGGTCTCAGTGAAAGCCGCGAACATTGCCTTTGCCTCTGCAAGCAGTCCACGGATGAAAGGTATTTTGTTGTTTGTTGCTGGCTTTAGACCCTGTATATTTGCAAAGAAGAATGTTATCGGACTGGTGGTATTGTTGGTACTGGGGGGGGATTTTTTTTCCGGCATTAGTATCTGTATCTGTTGGTTTGGAGTGGAGGCCATCGACTGTGGTTCCACTCCAGGAATGACTGGATTTGGTGTACGATTTCTGCCATTTCCTGCCAGTTTTTTTTCCTTCCTGGCACTAAAAAACCTCTCCCTCTTGAGTGGCTGTGGCTACCCAGGTTTTCCCATGGCCTGGATGTTTTGTATCTTTTTGTCCCCTTTAGATGGTATGCCTGGCAATTTAAGTTATAGCACAGTCTTTCCTGTACTGAAGAGGTACACAGTTCAGGGTGAAAAAGCTTACAGGAAGGGAGTTTGCATTTTCCTGTTGTCATATGGGCATGGCATTTCCTAGGGTGGTCATAGTTGCACGTCCCATCTGTTTTTCCAGATTTCCCATGCCAGCAGATACCGAGTGCATAGTATGTGCACAGGCTTGGTTTCCGTTTGCCTTGGGTTTCTGTGACTGTATTCCCTGTTGGTGCATGTTTCCCTGTCTTACTTCTATCCTCCCTAGCACCAACAATGGAGCTCCCACCATTTGTTTTTGGTAATATATCCTCACTATTGCTAGTGGAGTCCTCTTGTTTGCTATTTCCTGCGGTATTTCTAATTTGCAATATTGGTTTTATCTTATCTTTGACTACACTTGTTTCCCTACTATGGCTCCTGTCCCCTATGCGGTCATTCATATGTATTCCTTCCTGCGTATAATTCCCGACTACCTGGACAAAATCTCCCGCTTCACCATTACTGTCTCCCAGGACAGCATCTCCAGCTTCCCCATTACTGTCTCCCAGGACAGCATCTCCAGCTTCACCAGTTCACAACCCACAGTACCGTGCCTGCACCAATTCCCAACCCACAGTACCATGCCTGCACCAGTTCACAACCCACAGTACTGTGCCTGCACCAGTTCACAACCCACAGAACCGTGCCTGCACTAGTTCCCATCCCACAGTACCGTGCCTGCACCAGTTCACAACCCGCAGTACCGTGCCTGCACCAGTTCACAACCCAGAGTACCGTGCCTGCACCAGTTCACATCCCACAGTACCGTGCCTGTACCAGTTCACAAACCACAGTACCGTGCCTGCACCCGTGCACAAACCACAGTACCGTGCCTGCACCAGTTCACAAACCACAGTACCGTGCCTGCACCAATTCACAACCCACAGTACCGTGCCTGCACCAGTTCACGAACCACAGTACCGTGCCTGCACCTGTTCACAAACCATAGTATCGTGCATGCACCAGTTCACAAACCAGAGTACCGTGCCTGCACCAGTTCACAACCCACAGTACCGTTCTTGCACCAGTTCACAACGCACAGTACCGTGCCTGCACCAGTTCACAACCCACAGTACCGTGCCTGCACCAGTTCACATCCCACAGTACCGTATCTGTACCTGTTCACAACCCACAGCACCGTGCCTGTACCAGTTCATAAACCATAGTACCGTGCCTGCACCAGTTCACAAACCACAGTACCGTGTCTGCACCAGTTCACAAACCACAGTACCGTGCCTCCACCAGTTCACAACCCACAGTACCGTGCCTGCACCAGTTCACAAACCACAGTACCGTTCCTGCACCAGTTCACAAACCACAGTACCGTGCCTCCACCGGTTCACAAACCACAGTACCGTTCCTCCACCAATTCACAACCCACAGTACCGTGCCTGCACCAGTTCACATCCCACAGTACCGTATATGTACCAGTTCACAACCCAAAGCACCGTGCCTGTACCAGTTCATAAACCAAAGTACCGTGTCTGCACCAGTTCACAAACCACAGCACCGTGTCTGCACCAGTTCACAAACCACAGTACCGTGCCTCCACCAGTTCACAACCCACAGTACCGTGCCTGCACCAGTTCACAAACCACAGTACCGTGCCTGCACCAGTTCACAAACCACAGTACCGTGCCTCCACCAATTCACAACCCACAGTACCGTGCCTGCACCAGTTCACAACCCACAGTACCGTGCCTGCACCAGTTCCCATCCCACAGTGCCGTGCCTGCACCAGTTCACAACCCGCAGTACCGTGCCTGCACCAGTTCACAACCCACAGTACCGTGCGTGCACCAGTTCACATCCCACAGTACCGCACCTGTACCAGTTCACAACCCACAGTACCGTGCCTGTACCAGTTCACAAACCACAGTACCGTGCCTGCACCCGTTCACAAACCACAGTACCGTGCCTGCACCAGTTCACAAACCACAATACCGTGCCTGCACCAATTCACAACCCACAGTACCGTGCCTGTACCAGTTCACAAACTACAGTACCGTGCCTGCACCAATTCACAACCCACAGTACCGTGCCTGTACCAGTTCACAAACCACAGTACCGTGCATGCACCAGTTCACAAACCACAGTACCGTGCCTGCACCAGTTCACAACCCACAGTACCGTTCTTGCACCAGTTCACAAACCACAGTACCGTGCCTGTACCAGTTCACAAACCACAGTACCGTGCCTGCACCCGTTCACAAACCACAGTACCGTGCCTGCACCAGTTCACAAACCACAGTACCGTGCCTGCACCAATTCACAAACCACAGTACCGTGCATGCACCAGTTCACAAACCACAGTACAGTGCCTGCACCAGTTCACAACCCACAGTACCGTGCCTGCACCAGTTCACATCCCACAGTACCGTCTCTGTACCAGTTCACAACCCACAGTACCGTGCCTGTACCAGTTCATAAACCACAGTACCGTGACTGCACCAGTTCACAACCCACAGTACCGTGCCTGCACCAGTTCACAAACCACAGTACCGTGCCTGCACCAGTTCACAAACCACAGTACCGTGCCTGCACCAGTTCCCAAACCACAATACCGTGCCTCCACCAGTTCACAAACTACAGTACCGTGCCTCCACCAATTCACAACCCACAGTTCCGTGCCTGCACCAGTTCACAACCCACAGTACCGTGCCTGTACCAGTTCACAACCCACAGTACCGTGCCTGTACCAGTTCACAACCCACAGTACCGTGCCTGCACCAGTTCATAACGCACAGTACCGTGCCTGCTGCAGTTCACAATCCACAGTACCGTTCCTGCACCAGTTTACAACCCACCGAATCGTGCCTGTACCAATTCACAACCCACAGTACCGTGCCTGCACCAGTTCACAACCCACAGTACCGTGCCTGCACCAGTTCACAACCCACAGTATCGTGCCTCCAATAGTTCACAACCCACAGTACCGTGCCTGCAATAGTTCACAACCCACAGTACTGTGCCTGCACCAGTTCACAACCCACAGTACCGTGCCTGCACCAGTTCCCAACCCACAGTACCGTGCCTGCACCAGTTCACAACCCACAGTACCGTGCCTGCACCAGTTCACATCCCACAGTACCGTGCCTGCACCAGTTCACAACCCACAGTACCGTGCCTGCACTAGTTCCCATCCCACAGTACCGTGCCTGCACCAGTTCACAACCCGCAGTACCGTGCCTGCACCAGTTCACAACCCACAGTACCGTGGCTGCACCAGTTCACATCCCACAGCACCGTACCTGTACCAGTTCTTAACCCACAGTACCGTGCCTGTACCAGTTCACAAACCACAGTACCGTGCCTGCACCAGTTCACAAACCTAAGATCTGTGCCTGTACCAGTTCACAACCCACAGTACCGTGCCTGCACCAGTTCACAACCCACAGTACCGTGCCTGCTGCAGTTCACAATCCACAGTACCGTTCCTGCACCAGTATACAACCCACCGTACCTTGCCTGTACCAATTCACAACCCACAGTACCGTGCCTGTACCAGTTCACAACCAACAGTACCGTGCCTGCACCAGTTCACAACCCACAGTACCGTGCCTGCACCAGTTCACAACCCACAGTACCGTGCCTGCACTAGTTCCCAACCCACAGTACCGTGCCTGCACCAGTTAACAACCCACAGTACTGTACCTGCACCAGTTCACATCCCACAGTACCGTGCCTGCACCAGTTCACATCCCACAGTACCGTGCCTGCTGCAGTTCACAATCCACAGTACCGTTCGTGCACCAGTTTACAACCCACCGTACCGTGCCTGTACCAATTCACAACCCACAGTACCGTGCCTGTACCAGTTCACAACCAACAGTACCGTGCCTGCACCAGTTCACAACCCACAGTACCGTGCCTGCACAAGTTCACAACCCACAGTACCGTGCCTGCACCAGTTCCCAACCCACAGTACCGTGCCTGCACCAGTTAACAACCCACAGTACTGTACCTGCACCAGTTCACATCCCACAGTACCGTGCCTGCACCAGTTCACAACCCACAGTACCGTGCCTGCACCAGTTCCCATCCCACAGTACTGTGCCTGCACCAGTTCACAACCCGCAGTACCGTGCCTGCACCAGTTCACAATTCACAGTACCGTGCCTGCACCAGTTCACATCCCACAGTACCGTACCTGTACCAGTTCACAACCCACAGTACCGTGCCTGTACCAGTTCAAAAACCACAGTACCGTGCCTGCACCCGTTCACAAACCACAGTACCGTGCCTGCACCTGTTCCCAAACCACAATACCGTGCCTGCACCAATTCACAACCCACAGTGCCGTGCCTGTACCAGTTCACAAACCACAGTACCGTGCCTGCACCAATTCACAACCCACAGTACCGTGCCTGTACCAGTTCACAAACCACAGTACCGTGCATGCACCAGTTCACAAACCAGAGTACCGTGCCTGCACCAGTTCACAACCCACAGTACCGTTCTTGCACCAGTTCACAACCCACAGTACCGTGCCTGTACCAGTTCACAAACCACAGTGCCGTGCCTCGACCCGTTCACAAACAACATTACCGTGCCTGCACCAGTTCACAAACCACAGTACCGTGCCTGCACCAATTCACAAACCACAGTACCGTGCATACACCAGTTCACAAACCACAGTACCGTGCCTGCACCAGTTCACAACCCACAGTACCGTGCCTGCATCAGTTCACATCCCACAGTACCGTATCTGTACCAGTTCACAACCCACAGTACCGTGCCTGTACCAGTTCATAAACCACAGTACCGTGCCTGCACCAGTTCACAAACCACAGTACCGTGTCTGCACCAGTTCACAAACCACAGTACTGTGCCTCCACCAGTTCACAACCCACAGTACCGTGCCTGCACCAGTTCACAAACCACAGTACCGTGCCTGCACCAGTTCGCAAACCACAATACCGTGCCTCCACCAGTTCACAAATCACAGTACCGTGCCTCCAAGAATTCACAACCCACAGTACCGTGCCTGCACCAGTTCACAACCCACAGTACCGTGCCTGTACCAGTTCACAAACCACAGTACCGTGCCTCCACACAGTACCGTGCACAGTTCAACCACAGTACCGTGCCTGCCAGTTCACAATCCACAGTACCGTTCACCAACAACCACACCGTAATTCCAACCAACAGTGTGCCTGCACAGTTCACAACCCACAGTTGCACAGTTCACCCACAGTACCGTGCCTCCAATAGTTCACAGTTCCTGCAATAGTTCACAACCCACAGTACCGTGCCTGCACCAGTTCCAGTACCGTCACAAACCACAGTACCGTGCCTGCACCAGTTCACAACCCACAGTACCGTGCCTGCCTGCACCAGTTCACAACCCACAGTTCCGTACCGTGCCTGTTCACAACCCGCAGTACCGTGCCTGCACCAGTTCACAACCCGCAGTACCGTGCCTGCACCAGTTCACATCCCACAGCACCGTACCTGTACCAGTTCTCAACCCACAGTACCCTGTCTGTACCAGTTCACAAACCACAGTACCGTGCAAGCACCAGTTCACAAACCAAAGTACCGTGCCTGCTCCAGTTCACAAACCACAGTACCGTGCCTGCATCAGTTCACAACCCAGTACCGTGTACCGTGCCTGCACCAGTTCACAACCCACAGTTCACAAGTTCACAACCTGTGCCTGCACCAGTTCACAAACCGTACCTGTACCGTGTACCTGCACGAGTTCACAAACCACAGTACCGTGCCTGCACCAGTCCACAACCCACAGTACCGTGCCTGCACCAGTTCACAACCCACAGTACAGTGCCTCCACCAGTTCACAACCCACTGTACCGTGCCTCCACCAAACCACAGTTGCACAACAAACCACAGTACCGTGCCTGCAGAGTTCACAAACCACAGTACCGTGCCTGCACCAGTTCACAACCCACAGTACCGTGCGTGCACCAGTTCACAACCCACAGTACCGTGCCTCCACCAGTTCACAACCCACAGTACCGTGCCTCCACCAGTTCACAACCCACAGTACCGTGCCTGCACCAGTTCACAAACCACAGTACCGTGCCTGCACCAGTTCACAACCCACAGTACCGTGCCTGCACCAGTTCACAACCCACAGTACAGTGCCTCCACCAGTTCACAACCCACTGTACCGTGCCTGCACCAGTTCACAAACCACAGTACCCTGCCTGCACCAGTTCACAAACCACAGTACCGTGCCTGCACGAGTTCACAAACCACAGTACCGTGCCTGCACCAGTTCACAACCCACAGTACCGTGCCTGCACCAGTTCACAACCCACAGTACCGTGCCTGCACCAGTTCACAAACCACAGTACCGTGCCTCCACCAGTTCACAACCCACAGTACCGTGCCTCCACCAGTTCACAACCCACAGTACCGTGCCTCCACCAGTTCACAACCCACAGTACCGTGCCTCCACCAGTTCACAAACCACAGTACCGTGCCTCCACCAGTTCACAAACCACAGTACCGTGCCTCCACCAGTTCACAAACCGCAGTACCGTGCCTCCACCAGTTCACAAACCACAGTATCATGCCTCCACCAGTTCACAAACCACAGTTCCGTGCCTGCACCAGTTCACAAACCACAGTACCGTGCCTGCACCAGTTCACAACCCACAGTACCGTGCCTGCACCAGTTCACAACCCACAGTACCGTGCCTGCACTAGTTCACAATCCTTAGTACCGTGCCTCCACCAGTTCACAACCCACAGTACCGTGCCTCCACCAGTTCACAACCCACAGTACCGTGCCTCCACCAGTTCACAACCCACAGTACCGTGCCTCCACCAGTTCACAAACCACAGTACCGTGCCTCCACCAGTTCACAACCCACAGTACCGTGCCTCCAGTTCACAAACCACAGTACCGTGCCTCCACCAGTTCACAAACCACAGTACCGTGCCTCCACCAGTTCACAAACCACAGTATCATGCCTCCACCAGTTCACAAACCACAGTACCGTGCCTCCACCAGTTCACAAACCACAGTACCGTGCCTCCACCAGTTCACAAACCACAGTACCGTGCCTCCACCAGTTCACAACCCACAGTACCGTGCCTCCACCAGTTCACAACCCACAGTACCGTGCCTCCACCAGTTCACAAACCACAGTACCGTGCCTGCACCAGTTCACAAACCAACATTCGAGGTAAAACCTTAAAAGATATTCTTCCATAAAACATTGTGAAGTCACGAGAAAATAGTCAAAGTTTTGTATCCAAACAGATCACTGAACTAAGTGTTACTCCCGAAGAGGAAGTCAGAGGAGATAGCTTCACTACATACAATATATTAAAGGGTATAAGGTATATAGACAAACAAGAGAGAAAAGAGAAAAGAATAAATGATAAGTGTAACGATATGAATAGGAAGCTTGGGAGAGCTAATTCGGTACGCAGTATTAAGAGTAAATATGAAGATCGAAATGTGAGTAGACAGGTGAGAACACAAATGTGATAATACAAAGGTAAGTACACACAGGAGAGTACACAGAGGTGAATACACTTCGCACTCCAGTCAAAACATGGGAGTATAGCCAAGAATGTGTCTCTACACATCACGCCAGCCATCCCTGACGCACTGTCGGTATATAAGCAGTCCAAATAAGCCACCTTGGATACCTAGAGCACCACAGTGCCCACCCACAGCACCACAGTGCCCACCTAGAGCACCACAGTGCCCACCTAGAGCACCACAGTGCCCACCTAGAGCACCACAATGCCCACCTAGAGCACCACAGTGCCCACCTAGAGCACCACAGTGCCCACCTAGAGCACCACAGTGCCCACCTAGAGCACCACAGCGCCCACCTAGAGCACCACAGCGCCCACCTAGAGCACCACAGTGCTCACCTAGAGCACCACAGTGCCCACCTAGAGCACCACAGTGCCCACCTAGAGCACCACAGTGCCCACCTAGAGCACCACAGTGCCAGTTAATACAGCTCCTGAAGTAGGCCAGCCATGAGGACCTGCCATGGCCAGCTGGTGTCAGACCAGGCCTACTGATAGACCATTGCAGCCATCTGCTACAGCCTCAAGTCCCAACAGCAGCACCCTGGCCATCTGGTGTGCCCTCACGGAGGGAAGCTGGAGTAATGTGTATCAGCTGCCAATGTCTTCATTGACTAGTTTACGCTGACCTAGCTCTCTGTCTGTCTGTCTGTCTGTCTGTCTGTCTGTGTGTGTGTGTGTGTGTGTGTGTGTGTGTGTGTGTGTGTGTGTGTGTGTGTGTGTGTGTGTGTGTGTGTGTGTGTGTGTGTGTGTGTGTGTGTGTGTGTGTGTGTGTGTGTGTGTGTGTGTGTGTGTGTGTGTGTGTGTCTGTGTGTGTGTGCGTGTGTGTGCATGTGTTCTGTGTCTGTCTGTGTGTGTGTGTGTGTGTGTGTGTGTGTGTGTGTGTGTGTGTGTGTGTGTGTGTGTGTGTGTGTGTGTGTGTGTGTGTGTGTGTGTGTGTGTGTGTGTGTGTGTGTGTGTGTGTGTGTGTTGATGTGTGTGTCTGTCTGCTGTCTGTGTGTGTGTCTGTGTGTGTCGTCGTGTCTGTCTGTCTGAGTTTGACCGTAATAAACTTTGTCGCAAAATTTACAAGGAATCTTATAGACACATCCATCTGCATTTTGGGGGGAATTCTTTACCAATTTTTATTTTACTGTATCAAGATTTTTAAATACAACTTTGATATTAAAAGTCTTAAGAAGAGAAGGCATATCAACCAAGTTTTCATGGTAAGGGAGAACCAACATATTTATAGTTGAATAAAGTTGGTTGTCCCTTTTTGGACTGTAAAAGGTATTTCTAGCAATTTTAAAAGATTTATCAATTACATTTCTTGGGTTCGCCACTTAGTGCCGTCCTGGCGAACCTATACATGGAACATCTGGAAGCTGAGTGATTTTCCTCTTCTATCACCTGGCTCTGTTATGTTGGCGACATTGTCATTGTTGTTTATAATATATATAAATGACCTTGACGAGGGAATTACTAGTGACATAAGCAAATTTGCTGATGACACGACGATAGGTAGGATAATCGATTCAGACTCAATTCGTGGTCAGAAAAAAGTGGCAGGTGCAGTTCAATGTAGATAAATGTAAAGTTCTAAAGCTCGGAAATGTCCGTAACCCTAGCACCTACCAGCTTAATAATGTTGGTAGGTAAGACACATAGGCAACAGTTAGGCAACTTTATTCCGAAACGTTTCGCATACACAGTAGGCTTCTTCAGTCGAATACAGAAAGTAGGCAGGAACAGTAGAGATGTGAAGACGATGTAATCAGTCCATCACCCTTGAAGTCGTAGAATTTGAGGTTGTCAGTCCCTCAGCCTGGAGAAGTTCAGTCCCATAGTCAGGAACTATCTGACTGTGGGACTGAACTTCTCCAGGCTGAAGGGCTGACAACCTCAAATTCTACGACTTCAAGGGTGATGGACTGATTACATCGTCTTCACATCTCTACTGTTCCTGCCTACTTTCTGTATTCGACTGAAGAAGCCTACTGTGTAGGCGAAACGTTTCGGAATAAAGTTGCCTAACTGTTGCCTATGTGTCTTACCTACCAACCTGTCGGCATTGTATACCATTTTGATGTTCAGCTTAATAATGCTGAACTTAGCCGTATAGAAAGCGAAAAGGATTTGGGGGTTATGGTAAGCAGCAACCTTAAACCAAGACAGCAGTGCCTAAGCGTGCGTAATAAGGCAAATAGATTGCTGGGATATATATCAAGAAGTGTAAGCAACAGAAGTCCAGCGGTTATACTTCAGCTTTATACGTCATTAGTAAGGCCTCACCTAGATTATGCAGCTCAGTTCTGGTCTCCATATTACAGAATGGATATAAATTCGTTAGAAAACATTCAGCGACGAATGACAAAATTAATTCATTGCATTAGAAATCTTCCGTATGAAGAGAGATTGAAGTCCCTTAAATTGCATTCACTTGTAAGACGAAGAATGAGGGGAGACATGATCGAAGTGTATAAGTGGAAGATGGGTATTAATAAAGGGGATATTAATAAGGTCTTGAGGATATAGCCTAGCAAGTGATGTATTGGAGGCAGGAACCATACATAGCTTTAAGACGAGGTATGACAAAGTTCAGGAAGCAGAGAGAGAGGACCTAGTAGCGATCAGTGAAGAGGCGGGGCCAGGAGCTGAGTCTCGACCCCTGCAACTACAATTAGGTGAGTACAATTAGGTGAATACACAATCCTTTGCAATGACTGCAGCAAATTATACGTCGACGAAACATCGAGACCTCCAAACACGTATTTCAGAATACCAGTATACAGGCAGATCTGACGATCCAAGGAATGCCTGTGTTCAACACCGAAATTCACACAACCATTTAATCAACTACAGAAACGCAAGACTTATCATCAGAGAAGACAACACTCAATACCGAAGAATCCTGGAATCATCACTTATCTGTAAATCCAACAACTTCAGCCAGAACAACGGCTTCTATAACATAGCTGAACCCCTTGTCAAGAAACTTCTTTATCGCTATCCCACATAAGAACATAAAAATGGAGTAACACTGCAGAAGGTCTGCTCATATACTTATCCAATCTCTTTTTAAAGCTACCCAAGGTTCTAGACTCTATCACCCTTCTTGAAAGACTGTCACATGCAGCATTCTCCACCTGACGCCATCCTATAAATACTCACGTATCTTTCACGCAGGTAGATCTGTTTGTGACGTGATAAAGCCCACTGAGTGGGCGAAACGTTGTAAATAAAGGATCACATTATACTGCTTAAGTTTTTATATTTACAGGGGGAATATGTTAACAGAGGTACCTGCTTATTGAATGAGAATGTTTTGACAAAGTTACCTAATTATTAAAGGAGAATGTGTTGACAGAGGAACTTACTTATTAAAGGGGAAAGTGATGACAGAGATACCTGCTTATACAGGGAGAATGTGTTGACAGATATGCAGGCAACTGCACTTATCCTTAAGACGAAGAAGAAATAAGAAAGAAAAAAAGCAGAACAGAAGAAAAAATAAATAAGAACAGAAGAAGAAATAAGAAAGAAAGCAGAACAGAAGAAGAAGAAGAAGAAGAAGAAGAAGTAGAAGACGAAGAAGAAGAAGAAGAAGAAGAAGAAGAAGAAGAAGAAGAAGAAGAAGAAGAAGAAGAAGAAGAAGAAGAAGAAGAAGAAGAAGAAGAAAAAGAAGAAGAAGAAAAAGAAGAAGAAGAAGAAGAGGAAGAAGAAGACGACATTTAACTTAGGTCACTAGGCTCTATAACCCTTCTTTACGAATCTTCCTTATCCCCATTTCAAAGAATTCCCTTGTCCCATCCTTTTCCTTCCCACCTTATCCTTGCCAGTCCATGTGGTCACGCTATGGTGATTGTTATAACTAAAGAATGTCACTCTCTACTAACATCCAGGTACTTATTTAGTATCAAGGGAAAGCAAGGACAGCAGGTGTACAGGAAATTTGCCCAGATATATCCACCTGTATCTTAATAATAATAATATTAATAATAGTACTAATAGGAATAAGGATAATAATAGTAATATCTTTATTTCTACAAGTACATGTACAAGGTATACAGGCCTAGCTGACATCAATGACACCACTATACAGAAACCCCCTTGTTATGCAGAGCATTTCGGGCAAATTAGGTCAATTTTGTCCCAAGATGAGACCCACACCAGTCGGCTAGCACTCAGGTACCTATTTTACTGATGAGTGAACATGGACAGCAGTTGCCTTGAGGAAACACGTCCTAATGTTTCCTGCCGTACCGGGGATTTGAATCCCGGACGTCACCTCATATTCCGAGGGACTTGGATCGCTCCCTGGCACGGGTGAAACATTCTGAATGTTTCCTTATACCTGTTTCCCACGGCATGGGTGGAAACGCTGGGCAAGTTTCCTTCCTCCTAGTGTCCCTGCTCACCAATCAGTAAATAGGTACCTAGGTGTTAGTCGACTGTTGTGGGTCGTATACTGGGAGACAAGATTAAAGGACCCCAGTGGGAATAAGACAGACAGTCCCTCGGTGACGCACTGCAATTCATGGATTATCCTGGGTGGCTAACCCTTCAGGGTTAACAATCCGAACGAAATCTTATCTTATTTTATCTTACCTGTGTGCCAGCTGACTGGTGTGGGCAGCATCCTGGGGGGGGGGAGGATATTAAAATGACCCTAAGTCACGTGTAAATAAGCCAGATAGTCCGGTGACATGGATTTATATGGGTTTTTGCTGAGTTACTAACTTTCCGGTTAATAATACAAACAAAGTTTCTATCTTAAAAATATTTATTAAAATATACTTAAGAATGTCCTAAATATGTGAAAAAGAAAATGGTAGCGCAAAATCAAATGAGAGAAAACGGCAACGGCATCAGGTCCAACCATTATACTGAATCCTACGTGAAGTATATAATCTAATCTTGTTAGATGCAATTTGTTAAGTTTCAAATTAAATTTCTAGAGGTAAACACTGATATAGAAAAGTTAAAGTGAATATCAAAATTATCTACTGAATGACGGATAACATTTTCTGACGTATATCTTTGGAAGATATTTTATCCATCATAAATATTTTGTATATTAATCTGTTAAATGGAATCTTTAAGATTATGTATATACTGTGAGGTGTATGCCTCATTATGAAGTGTTGTACTAGATACGGGTCGTACTAGCATGATTATTATAATATTAGTCATGGGGGACCACCAAACCTGTAAGGGCTTACAGCGCCAGGGAAACGAATGGCAAGTAGACTCGATCCAAGGAAAAGGCTGACAGTTCCAGGTCTTTGGATCAAGAGTACTTCTTCATTGTTAAATTAAATGACAGTACAAGTTGGAAAAAATACAAATTAAAAAATAAACACAATCATTTTATCTTCGTTAAAAGCAGACATATGAACTAAGCCAAATTAAACAGGAATACACTGAAGATCATTTAAGTTCCCACCCCATAAAAAAAAAAATAACAACTGGCTGTTCCATTTCATTTTGACTTAATTGATTCTCTCGCCAAGGTAGAGTGACCCAAAAAAGGGAACATTCAATACCTGTCTGATATCACAATTCAGATGATGCTCACACTATGGCATCTTCACCCCCTTTTGAGTGCAGTTACCGTATTTCCCACGTCCAGGAGCCAAATCCGTCTAACCTGTTTACCTGAATCAATTAAATGATACCTTGCTCACACACCAAAAACAAGTCCATTAAAAGCTATGCTCTACTGAGCTCACAAAAGCCTGCTGGATGCTTAAGCTCCTAAAAGACAGCTTTTTTCATGTCCTCTCCACCAACCGCTCGTGAGACGACTCCTACCTTCCACCCAGATTTATACAAATTTATGCACACAGTCCGCCATCTGCCTTGGCAAAGGAAACTACATTCATTTTCTCGACAAACCCCTCAAGGGTGGTTCCTTGATACCAGTAATGAATTAAACTTGTCCTTTATTTCCTTGGAACAAACCTGATTGCCTCCCATTTCCCCAGAAGCTGTACGACACCTATGTATTTAGCAATTCCCCCTACATAAATGAATTCACATTTTATTAACAATACCCAGAGTGGATAGAAATGTCAGGAGTTTCTTCCTTTGCTGAAACTACAGAAATATTTTCCAGACTGAGCAGAACTATAGACAGAATCCAACTCCCCCACTGCAGGAAACTTCAACCCTATTCTACAATGAGTATAGTTTTGGTCCATAGACATTGTCCTTGAATTAATGGATATATTGAGCGTTCACGTCCCTTAATAAAACTAATTTTCCTTGATAAACAGCACTGTGACACAAGTTCATCAACTTCCCTGGCGAAATAAACTAGTTCTTGCCTTCAATGTTCATTAACTTCCTTGAAAAGAAAAAAGAAACTACAGCCATGTCCTTTGAGTAAAACCATACAGAGTTCAATTCCCTTAATGAAGCTACAGCTACTTATCTTGAGTGAATAGAACTAGAAACAGAGTTTTTAGTTCTATTCTAGTTCATTAGTTTAATATCTTTATTATGTACCACATACCCATCCTGTGGGCGGTAGTCAAAGGATTACAGAGGTACATAATGGGTTCAGGGACGTTCATTAGGGACGTATTTCCATAACACCTGCTATCCCTGTTCACTCATCAGCATAAAATGGGTACCTGGGAGTTAGTCGACTGGTGTGGGTCGCATCCTGGGACAAAACTGGCCTAATTTATCTGAAATGCTCAGCATAACAAGCGGCTTTCTATATAGTAGCAAGTCACTGATGTCAGCTAGGCCTGTATACCTTGTACTTGTACTTGTAGAAATGAAGATATTATTATATAACTCCCTTGAAGAAAGAGACTATGGCAATTTCCTCTGCTCAATAGAACCCTGAACAGTCAGCTACAGAGAGTCAAACTCCCTCGTTGATATAAGCTACATTACTTTTACATGCTATCGAATAACTGACCGAGCAGAAAAGTGAACAGTACATCAACTGCCTTGACAAAACCTACATTTTCTCTGCCTGAGTAAACCTGTAAACAATATACCCCTCAAAGGTGCCGTGATGCCAATTAAGGAATTCTATCTATCCTCTCTTTCCTTGTATAGAACCTGATTACCTACCTTTCCTCAAGACACTGTATGATCCCTAT
>NC_091311.1:28016121-28021121 GCF_038502225.1 Cherax quadricarinatus | reverse complement strand
GATGCTCTAGCTTCTGCACTAATCTCTTGTGAGGAACTGTGTCAAAGGCCTTCTTGCAGTCCAAGAAGATGCAATCAACCCACCCCTCTCTCTCTTGTCTTACTTCTGTTATTTTATCATAAAACTCCAGAAGGTTTGTGACACAGGATTTGCCTTCCGTGAATCCGTGCTGGTTGGCATTTATACTCCTGTTCCGTTCCAGCTGCTCCACCACTCTCCTCCTGATAATCTTCTCCATAATTTTGCATACTATACACGTCAATGACACAGGTCTATAGTTTAGTGCCTCTTTTCTGTCTCCTTTTTTAAAAATTGGAACTACATTTGCCGTCTTCCATACCTCAGGTAGTTGCCCAGTTTCCAGGGATGTGTTGAAGATTGTGGTAAGTGGCACGCACAACATATCTGCTCCCTCTCTAAGGACCCATGGGGAGATGTTGTCCGGTCCCATTGCCTTTGAGGTATCTATGTCCCTTAGCAGTTTCTTCACCTCCTCCTCATCTGTATGTATGTCGTCCAACACTTGTTGGTGTATTCCTTGCTGGTGTCCCCATCTGGTCTGTCCCCCCAGAGTCCTTCCTGTCTCTACTGTAAATACTTCCTTAAATCTCGTGTTGAGCTCCTCACATACCTCTTGATCGTTTCTTGTGAGTTCTCCACCTTCTTTTCTCAGCCTTATCACCTGGTCCTTGACTGTTGACTTCCTCCTAATGTGGCTATACAACAGTTTCGGGTCAGATTTGACTTTCGATGCTATGTCGTTTTCATACTGTCGCTGGGCCTCCCTCCTTATCTGTGTTGTTGCCACATATTCCATCATCTCGTTTACTGATTTTCCTACCATTTGTCTGTCCCAAAGAACCTCCTGCAGGAAGTTTCTCATACCTGTGTAGTCCCCCCTTTTATAGTTTGGCCTGTCCCCTTCAGTTCCTGTTACCTTCTCCACTTGTAACTCTACTGTATAGTCAAAACTCAGAACCACATGATCGCTAGCTCCAAGGGGCCTCTCGTAAGTGATATCCTCAATGTCTGAACTGCTCAGGGTGAACACAAGATCCAGTCTTGCTGGCTCATCCTCCCCTCTCTCTCTGGTTGTGTCCCTGACATGTTGATGCATGAGGTTTTCAAGTACCACATCCATCATCTTGGCTCTCCATGTTTCGGGACCCCCATGTGGCTCCAGGTTTTCCCAGTCGATCTCCCTGTGGTTGAAATCGCCCATTTACCAGTAACTTTGCTCTGCTCGAGTGAGCTCTTCTTGCCACCTCAGCCAGTGTGTCCACCATCACCCTGTTGTTTTCTTCGTACTCCTCTCTTGGCCTCCTGCAGTTCTGTGGTGGGTTATACATCACTCCAATGACTACTTTATGTTCTCCGGACTGAATTGGTACCTGCCAATGTAGTCTCTTTCTCCAATCTGTGTCCATGCCTTCCTTCCATTTCCCTCAAATCCCCATCGGTGTTTTATGAGTAGTGTGCAACCCTCCTCCTCTTCTTACTCCTTCTATCTTCCTCAGGATCTGATATCCTGTTGGGGAAGATTGTGTCTGTTATTGTCTCAGCGAGTTTTGTTTCTGTGACTGCTATGTATGTTCCCAGGGGCATTTTTTCAACTGATTCTTTCATTCCACTTCCCTGTGTTTATCTGTTATTCCATCCAAGTGCTTTGTGTAACCAAAACCTTTAGTTTCTTTTCTATCATTGGTGGTCATGCAAGAATATTGGGGTTGGGGGGTGCGCGAGAGCCTTGGTGGGGGCCTTCCATATGGGGGCTGTGGTGGTGTAGGTGGGGCTTTGTGTTGATGGGGGTGGGGTCAGAATGCCCATAAGGGACAGCTGTTGGGGTGAGGTTTGTGATATGGGGGTTGGTGGCAAAGGGAACAGTGAGTGGGTTGTAGTATAGGTTGCTCAGTTGCGTTGGGAATGTCGCGGGTGGAGTCTTTTGGTGTGTGCGTGTGTGTGTGTGTGTACTCACCTATTTGTACTCACCTATTTGTGGTTGCAGGGGTCGAGTCCTAGCTCCTGGCCCCGCCTCTTCACCGGTTGCTACTAGGCCCTCTCTCTCCCCGCTCCATGAGCTTTATCAAACCTCGTCTTAAAACTGTGTATGGTTCCTGCCTCCACTACGTCATTTTCTAGGCTATTCCACTGCCTTACAACTCTATGACTGAAGAAATACTTCAGTGTGTGTGTGTGTGTACTAACCTAGTTGTACTCACCTAGTTGAGGTTGCAGGGGTTGAGTCCAAGCTCCTGGCCCCGCCTCCTCACTGGTCGCTACTATGTCACTCTCCCTGAACCATGAGCTTTATCGTACCTCTGCTTAAAGCTATGTATGGATCCTGCCTCCACTACATCTCTTCCCAAACTATTCCACTTCCTGACTACTCTGTGGCTGAAGAAATACTTCCTAACATCCCTGTGATTCATCTGTGTCTTCAGCTTCCAACTGTGTCCCCTTGTTACTGTGTCCAATCTCTGGAACATCCTGTCATAGTCCACCTTGTCAATTCCTCTCAGTATTTTGTATGTCGTTATCATGTCCCCCCTATCTCTCCTGTCCTCCACTGTCTTCAGGTTGATTTCCCTTAACCTCTCCTCGTAGGACATACCTCTTAGCTCTGGGACTAGTCTTGTTGCAAACCTTTGCACTTTCTCTAGTTTCTTTACGTGCTTGGCTAGGTGTGGGTTCCAAACTGGTGCCGCATACTCCAATATGGGCCTAACGTACACGGTGTACAGGGTCCTGAATGATTCCTTATTAAGATGTCGGAATGCTGTTCTGAGGTTTGCTAGGCGCCCATGTGCTGCAGCAGTTATTTGGTTGATGTGCGCTTCAGGAGATGTGCCTGGTGTTATACTCACCCCAAGATCTTTTTCCTTGAGTGAGGTTTGTAGTCTCTGGCCCCCTAGACTGTACTCCGTCTGCGGTCTTCTTTGCCCTTCCCCAATCTTCATGACTTTGCACTTGGTGGGATTGAACTCCAGGAGCCAATTGCTGGACCAGGTCTGCAGCCTGTCCAGATCCCTTTGTAGTTCTGCCTGGTCTTCGATCGAGTGAATTCTTCTCATCAACTTCACGTCATCTGCAAACAGTTACACCTCAGAGTCTATTCCTTCCGTCATGTCGTTCACAAATACCAGAAACAGCACTGGTCCTAGGAGTGACCCCTGTGGGACCCCGCTGGTCACAGGTGCCCACTCTGACACCTCGCCACGTACCATGACTCGCTGCTGTCTTCCTGACAAATATTCCCTGATCCATTGTAGTGCCTTCCCTGTTATCCCTGCTTGGTCCTCCAGTTTTTGCACCAATCTCTTGTGTGGAACTGTGTCAAACGCCTTCTTGCAGTCCAAGAAAATGCAATCCACCCACCCCTCTCTCTCTTGTCTTACTGCTGTCACCATGTCATAGAACTCCAGTAGGTTTGTGACACAGGATTTCCCGTCCCTGAAACCATGTTGGCTTCTGTTGATGAGATCGTTGCTTTCTAGGAGTTCCACCACTCTTCTCCTGATAATCTTCTCCATGATTTTGCATACTATACATGTCAGTGACACTGGTCTGTAGTTTAATGCTTCATGTCTGTCTCCTTTTTTAAAGATTGGGACTACATTTGCTGTCTTCCATGCCTCAGGCAATCTCCCTGTTTCGATAGATGTATTGAATATTGTTGTTAGGGGTACACATAGCGCCTCTGCTCCCTCTCTCAATACCCATGGAGAGATGTTATCTGGCCCCATTGCCTTTGAGGTATCTAGCTCACTCAGAAGCCTCTTCACTTCTTCCTCGGTTATGTGCACTGTGTCCAGCACATGGTGGTGTGCCCCACCTCTCCGTCTTTCTGGAGCCCCTTCTGTCTCCTCTGTGAACACTTCTTTGAATTTCTTGTTGAGTTCCTCACATACTTCACGGTCATTTCTTGTTGTCTCTCCTCCTTCCTTCCTTAGCCTGATTACCTGGTCCTTGACTGTTGTTTTCCTCCTGATGTGGCTGTACAACAGTTTCGGGTCAGATTTGGCTTTCGCTGCTATGTCGTTTTCATATTGTCTTTGGGCCTCCCTTCTTATCTGTGCATATTCATTTCTGGCTCTACGACTGCTCTCCTTATTCTCCTGGATCCTTTGCCTTCTATATTTCTTCCATTCCCTAGCACACTTGGTTTTTGCCTCTCTGCATCTTTGGGTAAACCATGGGCTCATCCTGGCTTTTTCATTATTCCTGTTACCCTTGGGTACAAACCTCTCCTCAGCCTCCTTGCATTTTGTTGCTACATATTCCATCATCTCATTAACTGGCTTCCCTGCCAGTTCTCTGTCCCACTGAACCCCGTTCAGGAAGTTCCTCATTCCTATGTTGTCCCCTTTCTTGTAGTTTGGCTTCATTCGTCCTGGCCTTCCTGCTTCTCCCTCCACTTGTAGCTCTACTGTGTATTCGAAGCTTAAAACCACATGGTCACTGGCCCCAAGGGGTCTTTCATATGTGATGTCCTCGATATCTGCACTACTCAAGGTGAATACTAAGTCCAGCTTTGCTGGTTCATCCTCTCCTCTCTCTCTTGTAGTGTCTCTTACATGTTGGCACATGAAGTTTTCCAGTACCACCTCCATCATCTTAGCCCTCCATGTATCTTGGCCCCCATGTGGGTCCAAGTTCTCCCAATCGATCTCCTTGTGGTTAAAGTCACCCATGATCAGGAGCTTTGCCCTGCATGCATGAGCTCTTCTGGCCACTCTAGCCAGTGTGTCAACCATCGCTCTATTGCTCTCGTCGTGCTCTTGCCTTGGCCTCCTGCTGTTCTGTGGTGGGTTATACATCACTGCTATTACCACCTTGGGACCTCCAGAGTGAAGCGTTCCCACTATGTAATCACTTTCTTCTCCGCTGTCTCCTCTCTCCAGCTCATCAAAATTCCAGCGATTTTTGATCAGCAATGCCACTCCTCCACCCCCCCTGTTCCCTCTGTCTTTCCTCAGGATTTGGTATCCCGTTGGAAAGAT